>NC_135329.1:15534315-15850744 GCF_023851605.1 Tamandua tetradactyla
ACAACCAAGGAAAGGCAGCATTCAGGGGAATAATGATACAAATGATGGGTAAACTTTCATCAAATAAATTGGAGACAAGGACATAATGAAATAACACAAAGTTCTGAGACAGGGGAAAACAGGCAACTTAGAAATATACATCCCCTAAAAATTTCCTTTCAAAAATAAAGTTATGGAGGATTAAATTCTAGAATGACAGTGTGAAAATCTCTGCAGACCTTCTGCCCATTAAAATTGATCAAAATTACAACCAAACAACTATTTAGGTCTTCCAGATATGGTAAGGGAAAGTTGTCCTGAAAGAAAAATTAAGAAACATCTATTAGAGGATATCTGTGAAAATACAGTAAGAAAAATAAGAGTGTGGTGTGTGAACCAAAGTCCCTCCCTTCCTTCCCCTTCCAAGTTCCATCAGTGGAAGTGGAAACTCTACTCCAGACTGGTTCAGCTAAGAACAAATGGTTCCCTCTTCCTTAATCTCCAAGTAAGAGAGCTTCCTCCCTGACAGGATAAAGATGTCAGCATTTCTGATCCTGCCTCACCTACCTGCCACTGAGACTAAGGTCTGGAAATTTTACTCAAGAGATGTGGAGTAGCTTCTTCTGCCCAGGCTCCAATCATTGAACAGCAATCTGCCTTGGGTACAGCACTGCTGATTATGCTCTGACTCCAATGACCCTTGCTCTGCCTCATAAGGTGGCAGTTCCATGTTAGAAGAAGCAAGAGGTGACCTCAAAATACATCTCTCCTTTTCACTAAGTTCTCAGCTGCTACAGAACACACAAAAAAGTATAAGAAACACTGTCTTTACAGTAATAACATTAAATATTAATGGGTTAAAATCGCCATCAAAATACATAGGTGGGCGAAATGGATTAAAAAACAGGACCCATCTATATGCTGTGTGGTCGAGACCCACTTTAGACACAAGAACAAAAACAGGTTGAAAATGAAAGGTTGGAAAAAGTTATTTTAATCAAAGAACAATCAGAAAATAGCAGGGGTAGTCATACTAGTATCCAACAAATTAGACTTCAAATATAAAATAATTAAAAAAAGGCAAAGGAGGATACTATTTATTTAAAAAAGGAACAAGTCAACAGGAAGACATAACAATCATAAATATTTATGCACTGAGCCAGAGTGCTCTGAAATACATAAGGCAAACACTGACAGCACTGAAGGGTGAAGTAGACACCTCTACCAAAATAGTTGGAGACTTCAATGGATAGAACATCTAGACAGAGAATCAGTAAGGAAACAGAGATTTTGAATAACACAATAAATGTACTAGCCTTAACAGATATTTACAGAACATTATACCCCACAACAGCAGGATACACATTTTTCTCAAGTGTGCACAGATCATTCGCAAGAATAGATCATATGCTGGGTCACAAAGCAAGTCTCAATAAATTTAGAAAGATTTGATTATAAAAAACATTTTCTTGGATCGTAATGAAATTCACTTGGAAATCATAACAAGAAGAGAGCTAGAAAATTCACAAAAATATGGAGGGTAAACAACATATGTTTAAACATCCAGTGGGTCAAGGAAGAAATTACAAAAGAAATCAGTAATTATCTCGGGGCAAATGAAAATGAAAACACAACATACCAATATGGGAGACAGTAAAGACAGTGCTGGGGGGGTGGATTTATTGCCTTAAATGTCTATATTAAAAAAAGAAGAAATCAAACTTGAGGAATTAACTGTTCGCTTGGAAAAACTAGAGAATGAACAGCAAATAACCCCCAAAGCAAACAAAAGGAAAGAAATTTTGAAGATTAGAGCAGAGATAAATGAAAAAGCATTGAAAAAATGAAAGAGCATGAAAAAAATTGAGAAAATCAATAAAACAGGAAATTGATTCTTGAAAAAAAACAAAATTGATGAGCCCTTAGCTAGGTTGATGAGAGAGAGAGAAAGGATAGGATGCAAATAAAGTCAGAAATGGAAGAAGAGACATAGTCACTGACCCTGCAGATATAAAGGAGGTAATGAGAGGATACTGTGAGGAACCATATGCTAATAAACTAGACAATGTAGATGAAATGGACAATTTCCTAGGAAGGGAAGAACAACCAACATTGACTTGAGAAGAAATAGATGACTCCAACAAACCAATCACAAATAAAGAGATTGATTCAGTCATCAAGAAGCTCCCCAAAAAGAAAAGACCAGCCTTCACATATGAATTCTAACAAACATTTAAGAAAGAATTAGTATCAAACCTGCTCAAACCCTTCAACAAAACTGAGGAGGAAGAAAGGCTACATAACTCATTCTATGAAGCCAATATCACCCTAACATCAAAGCTAGACAAGGACACTACAAAAAATGAAAATTACAGAACAATCTCTTTAATAAATATAGATGCTGGTGATGATTGCACAACACTGTGAATGTAATTAAAAACACCAAATTACATATGTGAAGGTGGTTAAAGGGGGAAATTTTAGATCATATATATGTTATTAGAATAAAAATTAAAAGCTAAAACATAGGACTGTAAAACACAGTGAACCTTATTGTAAATGATGGGCTATAGTTAATAGGACAATTATAAAAATGTTCTTTCATCAGCTGTAACAAAACTACCATATTAGTGCAAGGTATTAATAACAGGGGACAGGGGTATATGGGAACAATGTACTTCTTACATGATTTTTTCTGTCAACCTACAACTTCTTTAATTAAAAATTTGGAAAAAAAAGAAAACAAAAACAGTGGAGGTTGTAGTTGGGGGGGCAACTGGAGGGGATTCATGGATTCAGTTAAGACACAAAGTTAAGACATAAGCTAGGTAATTTGCAGGAAAGTAGATGGATGAGAGGAGCCCTTCTGGGTGTCAGAACAAATATTTAACAGTTACCTAGGAAACTGTTCCTTCAAAGAGGTCAGACTTTGATTAGATTATACTTTGGAGCAATATGGCTCCAAGACATTGTTGAAAACAGAGCAATGCGATAATTAATGCAGTTTAACTGCTAAGTGTAGACAAAGATAGCCTTAACAAAACCACTGTAATCCCAGGGTGACTGTGGGCATACACTAAACTGTGGGTTCCAGAGGTGCACTATGTGAGGCTTAAATAAAGATAAGGGAAGAACAGACTTCAAAATATAATCAATAAGCAGATAAGAATTAGAAGTCCTGGGGCAGATGAGGGAGAGCTATACCAGATACAATATATTATCTAAAATGCCCAGGTTCCAACAAAAATGTATGAAATATGCATACAATGAAAAAAGTAGGCAACATATATATTGTGTGAGTGTGATCAGATGTTGTATTTGACAGAAAATTAATTCTAGCTTGTCATTATACAATATGTTCAAAGAACTCAAAAAACCATGCTTTCAGAAGTAAAGGAAGTTATGATGACAATGTCACATCAAATAGAGAATGTCAATGAAGTGGCATTGCAAATTTCTAGAGTTGATTTTAAAAATTACAGATTCCTAGAGTTGAAAAGTAATTAGTGAAATGAAAAATTCAGCAGATTGTAATTGGCAGAAGAATGAGCACAGCTGAGGATAGATCAATAGCGATTATGCCATCCAAATGAGAGCAAGGAAAAAAATGAAAAAAAATGAATAGCGCTTCAGAGAAGTGTCAGACCCCATTAAGTACACCAACATATGTTAATGAAAGAACCAGGAGAGAAGAGACAGAATTAAAAAAATGGAAGAAATAACAGTTGAAAATATTCAGAATTTATTGCAAAACACTAACCTATATATCCAGAAAGCCCAAAGAATTCCAGGTACAATAAACACAAAGAGAGTGACAAAAATATATATGCTTTAAAAAGTTTGAATATCAAGTAAGGAAATTGAATAAGTCATTAATAAGCTCGCAAAAAAGAAAAGTCCAGGACCAGATGGCTTCACATGTGAATTCAAGAAAGAATTAGTACCAATCCTGCTCAAACTCTTCAAAAAATTGAAGAATAAGGAAGGCTACCTAACTCATTCTATGACGCCAACATCACCTTCCTACCAAAGGCAGACAAAGATACTACAAGAAAAAAAAATTACAGACCAATCTAATGAATATAGATGCAAAAATCCTCAACAAAATTCTTGCAACTCCAATACAGCAGTACATTAAAGGAATTATATACCATGACCAAGTGGGATTTATCCCAGGTATGCAAGGATGGTCCAACATAAGAAAATTAATTAATGTAATACACCATATCAATAAATCAAAGCAGAATAACTATTTGATCATCTCGATTGATGCAGAAAAGCCATTTGGCAAAATTAAAGATACTTTCTTGCTGAAAACACTTCAAAGGATAGGAATAGAAGGGAACTTCCTCAACATGATAAAGGGACTATATGAAAAACCCATAGCTAACATCATCATCAATGAGGAAAGACTGAAAGCTTTCCCCCTAAGATCAGGAACAAGACAAGGATGTTTACTGTCGCCATTGTTATTCAACATTGTGTTGAAAGTTCTAGCCAGAACAATTAGACAAGAAAAAGAAATGCAGGGCATCAAAATTGGAAATGAAGAAGTAAAACTCACTGTTTGCAGATAATATGATACTATATGTCAAAAACCCTGAAAAATCCACAAAAAAGCTACTAGAGCTAATAAATGAGTACAGCAAAGTGATAGGTTACAAGATCAATACTCGAAAATCTGTAGTGTTTTTATACACTAGTAATGAGCAATTTGAGGGGGAAATCAAGAAAAAAATTCCATTTACAACTACAACCAAAAGAATAAAATATTTAGGAATAAATTTAACTAAGGACACAAAAGACGTCTACAAAGAAAACTACTGGAAATTGCTAAAAGAAATCACAGAAGACCTAAATAAATGGAAGGGCATATCATGTTCATGGATTGGAAGATGAAATATAGTTAAGTTGTTAATTCTACCTAAATTGATTTATAGATTCAATGCAATACCAATTAAAATCCCAAAAACTTACTTTGCAGAAATAGAAAACCAATGACCAAATTTATCTGGTACCCTAAATAGCTAAAAATATCTCAAGAAAGAAAAATGAAGTCAAAGGTCTCACACTATCTGATTTTAAGGTGTATTTTGAAGCTCCAGTGGTCAAAACCAGCATGGTACTGGCATAAAGATAGATATACTGGCTAATGGAATTGAATAGAGTGTTCAGATATAGACCCTCTCATTTATGAACAAGGCAGTCAAGCCAACTCACCTGGGACAGAATAGTGTCTTCAATAAATGGTGCTTGGAGAACTGGATATTCACATGCAAAAGAATGAAAGAGGATCCACATCTCATACCCTATACAAAAATTAACTCAAAATGGATGAAAGACCTAAACATTAGAGCAAGAGCATAAACTTTTAGAAGAAAATGTAGGAAAATATCTTATAAAACTTGTAATAGGAGGCGGTTTCCTAGATTTTATACCCAAAGCACAAGCATTGAAGAAAGAGATAAATGGGAACCCCTCAAAATCAAATACTTTTTACATAAAAGAACTTTGTCAAGAAAGTAAAAAGACAGCTTACACAATGGGAGACAATATTTGGAAATGACATATCAGATAAAGGTCTAGTATCCAGAATATATAAAGAAATCATTTGACTCAACAACAAAAAGACAAACAACCCAGTTAAAAAATGGGCCAAAGACATGAACAGACACTTCTCAGAAGAGGAAATACAAATGGCTAAAAAGCACATGAAAAGATGCTCAACTTCCCTGGCATTTAGGGAAATGCAAATCAAAACCACAATGAGATATCATCTCACACTCACCAGAATGACCATTATTAATAAAATAGAAAACAACAAGCACTGAAGAGGATGTGGACAAAGAGGCACACTTATCCACTGTTGGTTGGAATGGAAAATGGTGCAACCACTGTAGAAGGCATTTTGGTGTTTCCTCAGGAAGCTACATATAGAATTAACATATGATCCATCAATACCATCGCTAGGTGTCTATTCAGAGGACATGACAATAAAGACACAAATGGATATTTGCACACCAATGCTTACAGCAGCATTATTTTTGCCAAGAGATGGAAACAGCCCAAATGTCCATCAACAGATTAGTGGCTAAACAAGCTGTAGTATATACATACGATGGAATATTATGCAGCTGTAAGACAGAATAAAGTCATGAAGCATGTAACAACGTGGATGGACTTTGAGGACATTATGCTGATTGAGATTAGCCAGAAACAAAAGGATAAATACTGTATGGTCTCACTGGTACGAACTAACATTAATGAGTGAACTTGGAGAATTTCAGTTAAGAGCAGAGGTTATCAGGAGATAGAAATAGAGTAGAGATTGGGTAACTGGAGCTGAAGGGATACAGATTGCACAACAGAACTGATTCTAAAAAGTCAGAAATGGATAGCACAATACTACCTGTCTGTAGCACAATAACGTAAGTATACTGAATGAAGCCAAATGTGAGAATGATAGAGGGAGGAGGCCTGGGGGTACATATGAAACCAGAAGAAAAGATAGATGATAAAGACTGAGATGGTATAATCTAGGAATGCCTAGAGTGTGCAATGATAGCGATTAAATGTACAAATTAAAAAGCATTTTTGCATGAGGAAAAACAAAGGAATGTCAATATTGCAGGGTGCTGAAAACAGATGGTCATTCATATTTTAAAATTTCAGCTTCTGTTTGAGACTAAAGCAAGAAATGTTTATTTGGTACAAAATTTATATTTTGACTAGTGCATTTCCTAATTTAACTTATATGGACAGTTAAATTGAACACCATAAGTACATGGACCCTTGAATAGGGCATGAGATTTCATAGGTCTGTCCATGTTACTGTGATGCTCCAATAAATCCCAGAGTGATTTGAACAGTGAATAGAGAAGTATTTGCAAAACGAATGGGGAGAAAGGAGGAAAATTGAACTTCCCCATGTGGAGAATTCCTGATATTCTCGCAAGCAGTAAACAAAAAAAGAGTTGAATATCAAAGACAGGGAGAATATATTGAAAGCAGCAAAAGCTGACTATTCATGCAAAACAATGGTGGTCAGAAGGTAGTCAAATAATATATTCAAAGTATGCAAAAGAAAAAAAAAGCTGATACTCCTGTATCCTCTATGCACAAAAGGTATTTTTTTAAATGAAAGCAAAATAATTTCAAGATAAACAAAAACTGAGGGAATTTGTTGCCAGCACACCTGTTACGATGTTTTGAATCTGTTACATATTCTAGAAAATCATGTTCTCAAAACTAATCCATTCCTCTGAATGTGGACCCATTGTAAGTAAGATCTTTTGGTGAGCAGGATCTTAACTTAAAATGTGAATCCCCTCATTCAGGGTGGGTCTGAATCCCTCACTGTAGTCCTCCATAAGAAAACAGTTCAGACGCAGAGAAAAAGACACAGAAACTAAGAGAGAAGGCCACAGAAACAGAGAGGAAGCCCCTGAAACCAGAAGCTGGAAATAATAAAACCCAGAAGAGAAGGGAGAGAGCCACAGTGTCATGTGCCTTGCCACATAATAGAAGAGTCCAGTATCCCCAGCAGCTTGTCTTCCAGAAGAAGACACCTTGATGATGCCGTGATTTAGACATTTTCATTTGACATTCTGTCATTTAGACAGAGGTATTCTGGATGGCATATTCAGATCTGCAAACTTGTAAACGAATAAATTCCCTTTGTTAAAATCCAGCCCAGTATACCAATTATGGCATATTGCATTTCAGCAGCCTAGCCAACTAAAACACCTGTCTTACAAGACATACTTAAGTCTTCATACTGTTGGCACGCTGGTTTGAAACTATTATGTACCCAAGAAAAGTCATGTTTTAGTCCTGATCCAATCTTGTGGGGCCAGACCTATTGCTTAGGGTGAGAAACTTTTGGTTAGATTACTTCCATAGAGATGTGGTACACCCAATTGTGGGTGTGGTCTTTTGATTAGATGGAAATGTGACTCCACCCATTCAAGGTGAGTCTTGAATAGTTTATTAGAGTCCTTTGAAAGGGGAAACGTTCTGGAGAAACCTCAGATGCAGATGCTTGGAGAATAGCTGCTTCAGAGCTGACAGAAACACAGATGTTTGGAGATGCATGGAGTGCTGACAGAGAAAGCAAATGCTCACATATGGGCAGAGCCCAGCAGATGTCACCATGTGCCTTCCCATGAGATGTTAAGTAAGTCAGGACCTGAAGAGAGCCAAGGGAAGCCAAGAGATGAAGCCCAGCCCTGGAAAAGCAAAGTGAAGAACCTCTACAAGAAACAGAGACTAAAAGAAATGAAACCCAGGAGCAAGGGGACAACAGTTTCCAGCCAGGTATCTTCCCAGCTGTCAGAGGTATTCTGACGGCATCAGCCTTTAATAAGTGAAGGTGACCTCCTTCACTTGGTACCTTAATTTGGACATTTTCACAGCCTTAGAACTATAAACTTGCAACTAAATAAATTCCTTTTTTTAAAAGGTATTCTATTTCTGGTATATTGCATTCCAGCAGCTTTAGCAAACCAAAACAGTTGGGTTGTAATATATAGAAATGTAATGTATTTGGATTACACTTGCCAAAAGAGCAAGTAAGTGGGAGAGAACAAAGCCATATTGGCTAAGGAAATGCTACACATGGTGAAGTCATAATTTTAGTGTTTATAGCATTCACAGGTATAATGTAACAATTATATCTCAGAAAGGGGAAAAGTGACTAGATCTAGAGAGGAGTAATGTTTCTAGGTCTCACTGGAATTGAGCTACTGTAAATCTGAAGCTGAATCTAATAGAGTTGAAGAACTAAGCCTCTAAGGCCTAGAGAAACTGCTAAAAGAGTAACTAAATATATGGGGAGAAGCCAATAAAAGAAATTTAAATGATTCATTATAATATATTCACTTAAAACAAGAAAAATCAGCTAATTACAAATAGAGGACAAAAATGGCATAAGACACACAGACAATAAAAAGTAAAATGGCAGTGGTAATACTAACTATATCAGTGATAACAATAAACATGATTGGAATAAATGATCCAATCAAAAAGCAGAGGTTGTTAGACCAGATAAAACAGAAGATCAAACTATATGCTGTTATAATTGAGTTACAAAGATTCAAGGGAAACAGAATACTTGAACAACACTATAAACCAGTCAGACTAAACAGATATCTATAGTTCATGTCACTGCCAACCCAAAACAACAAAATATACATTTTCCTCAAGTGCACCCAGAACATTCTCCATGATAGACAATAAGTTAATCCATGAGACAAATGCCCACAAACTTAGAAGCATAGATATAAAACAAACTATGTTTTCTGACCAGAATGAAATAAAATTAGAAATCATTAATAGAAAAAAAATGGGTAACTCACAGACATGTAGAAATTAAGCAACAAATTCCAAATAACGAATGGGTCAAAGAATAAATAAGAAAGAAGTCAGAAAATACTTTGAGATGAATGCAAATGAAGACCCAACATATCAAAATTTATCAGATGCAGCTAAAACAGCTCTTATGGGGAAATTTATGGCTATAAATGCCTATTATAAGGAAAAGGAAATCTCAAATCAATATCCTAACCTTCTACCTAAGACACTGGAAAAGTGAATAAAATAAAGCTAAAGCAAACAGAAGGAAGGAAATAACAAAGGTTAGAAAAGAAATTAATTAAATAGTGAGTAGACAAATAATAGAGAAAATCAAAAAGCTTGCTCTTTGAAACAATCAACAAAATTGGCAAACCCTAATCCAGACTGACAAGGAAAAAAAGAGTCAAATTAGTGAAATAAGGAAAAAAAGTGGAAACATTACTATCAAATTTACAGAAATAAAAAAAATAGATAACAAATAAATTGGCAAATCCCTAGAAAGATACAAGCTACTTTCCCCATTAACAGTGCTTCTGCCAGCACCACCATCCATGGACTCAGAGAATGTCTTATTTACTCTCAAGGCATTCTGTATAGTGTTGATGAATATCTGATCAAAAAATATTTTAACAGAGATAGTGCATCAATGGACTCATGATCATGAAATCAACTGTCTGTCCATGTACCCTATTCTTGTGGAAACAGCTAGTCTAATTCAAAGGTGGAATGGCTTACTGAAGGCTCATTTACCTTGACATTTGGGAGACAGCACCCTGAAGGGCTGGGATTATGTTTGATCAGAGACCATTATATGGTGCTATTTCTTTGATAGCTAGCATAATGGGCTCAGGAATCAAGGTATTGAAGTGGGAGTGGCTTCTCTTACTATTAGACCAATAACTTGCAGAACTTTTGCTTTCCATACCAGCAATGTTTTGTACTTTGCCCTCAAGGAGAATTTTTCCAAAAGGGGACACAATAATGGTTCCATTATGTTAGATGGTAAAACTACCACCTAGATATTTTGGATTCCCTATGCCACTCTATGCCTGCTATTCAGGACTCTTCTAATAAGGTCTGGATCGCAGCTCTGAAGAGGATAGACTCTTCTTTATTCCAGCCCTAGAGTTAGTGGCTCCTTCCTGTATTTGGTATCCCTATGTTCTTTAAAGTTATAAAGTTCTCTTTATTTCTTACTGATGTTCCATTCTCCTGCATACTTAATAACTCTTCATATTAAACTATCCCATTCAAATTACTGTGTACTTTCTTTCTGTTGATTAAGCACAGACTGAAACAGTCCTACCTTAATTGCTTTTAATATTTTGCTAACACAATCTCATAGTGAATTACTTTGTAAATTTTCATTGTGCACTGAGCAGAATACATCTTCCACAAATCTGAGAGTATAGATATGAGGGTCTGCAGGGGCCCCTTGTTTATTTCTTGCCTAAAATGATATTTTTTTATTAGCTTCTTAACCTGATTGTTCTTGCACCAGGTAGATAAAATAGGCTAGCAATAAATAGGCTGGTAATAAGTTTGATGATGATGGGTATGAAATGGAGGTAAATACATAAATTTATTGAATTTTGAGTATTTGAAATGAATATAATTTTTTGAGTTAATTGTGTTTGTTGAATCTTTTATATTATTGCTTAATTTTTATCTATTAAACTTGTTTTGAGAGATTTTTAATTCCACTAAAACATTTTAATTTTCAAATTTCTGCTAGAATTTTCATTAACGTTTGCTTTATATTTCATTTTCCAACATTGATACCTAAGAATTTAAATAATGCCATTTTCCAAATAGCATACCATCAACTCAACATAATTATATACTAACTCCCCTTATTTTTATAAAGTTAAGTAAAATACTTTATTTTCATTACCAGTTATAGGTCATACTCTTCAATCTTTACAAGATGAAGATGTAAATACTTCTACCTTTCTATCAGCTTTGTTCGTTTTCTTCCAAACACTTGTATTTTACAGATTGCTAACATAATTCTTTTGAACAACCAGAAAGTTATATCATCTTATAAAAAGATTGATTGAAAAAGTTGGAAATCAATAAATAGATAAATTTTATATTAAGACAGGACAAATTTTCCATGGCGGGATCAAAGCACCCATTAATGACACAATTTCCCTCACCATTTTTTTTTCTTATTTTACTATTGTCATTTATCACCCTCTTTCCCTTTTTTGTTCCTTAGTGGATATTCCATTTGCACTTGAAAAGAATGTGTATAGTGCTGTTCTGTGCAGTCTTCTACAGATATCAGTTCATTCAAGTAGGTAATGATGCACAAGGCTTCAACATACTTGCTGATTTTTTTTATATTACCTATCAAATATCAAGAGAAGAATGTTTACATCTTCAATTATAATTGTGGATTTGTCTATTTCTCCTTTAATTTCTGCCAATTTCTGCCTCCTATAGTTGGATTAAATCTTAAAATATGTTTTTCTGGGGTACATACAGTTTCAAACCACTGCAGTGTGCATGCCCTTTTTGGATTATGTCATCCTTATCATTTTACCTTTTCATTATTACAAATCTCCCTCTTTTTGTCCTGGAGAGACCATAAAGTCCAGAATAAAGACAAATGACTTATATGTCTCCTGCTCTAGAAACTGGGGACAGATGCTTTATTAACTGACTGAATAGCATTTCTATAGGTAAGTCTTTTTTTTTGCCAAGATATTATGCCTTATAGAGATGACAATCAGTTGTGGATTTTATGTTAATCAAATAAAGGAATAACTATAGAGTTTTTACTTAATTTTAATTAAACTTTACTATACTGGAGACATGACTGCAGCTTTGTCAAACTAACTTATCTATACGATGCTATAATTTTTGAGGCCAAACTCAACAAATTATCATGTCCAGTTATTAATAAAGCATTCGTTATGCTTTATTAATGCATAATTAATAAACTCCCATCTTTTAAACTGTACATTCATGTCTCATGGTTAGTTCCTGGGAGGTAGAACGCAGAGTTATGTATGGCAGAATGACACAAAATTCAGGTGTGAGAATCTGTGTCCATCTTTCTCACTGACGTATATTACTCCATAAATGACTCACATACACTTTCTTTTATGTTGGGGAAAATTTAAATCAACTGACTTTTTTATTACTTCTGTTAAAACCTTAGCCTCAATAAGAGTGCTTTAATTTCAAAGTACGGGTTGATTCACTACATAAAATGTGGAATGCAATTTATAAAACTACAAAAACAAACAAACAAAGAGCAATTAGTGGGGCAGGGTAGAGGCAAAACCAAACCAACATAAAAGTGCAAAACAGTATTTTTGATATGAGAAATACCTGAAATTCTGTCCACACTTCTCTATTATTTTTACAGCAATTACACACATTATTAATCTTCAAATATCTGAAATATATGAAAATTTAACTCATCCCTCAATCTGCTTGAAATTCCTCGTGCATTTCTTATTTAGTCCTTGAACATACTTCAGACAAAACTTTGGGGTCTTAGCTTTCCTGACTCATTGTATTTTAAAACATACTGAACCCTTACTGCCACAGATCCATAGGCATGTGTCCATTCACACCAAACAAGCATCTCAGCAACATCCCAATCATGTTGGATGTGGTGTGTAACAGAGCTGACTTGGTATACATTATTAAAAGAAAATGATTTCTGTTGTAAATGGCTAAATTCAGACCAAAACAAAACAAAACAAAACATATACCCAACTCCTCATATCCTTGTAACATGTTGACCCTTAAATAAGATGATTTCGAAACTGACATGACAAAGTGAAACCCAGACAGTAAAAGCTGTACCTGGTACTGCTGCTCAAGAGGTTTCATACTTCCTGTGCCAGTATACCCATAGACTCTAAAAGTATTAGGCAAAAAAGTTCTGTAAAATAAAAAGATGAAACTTTTTAATGGGAAAATTTTGTTTCCAAGGTTTTAGTTTGAAAATATATTGATATTTTCTTACCAATATGTAGAGGGAAAGAAAGAGAAAGGAGAGGGCTTCTCTAAATAGATCCATTTGGTTCTAATCGTCACTTAAAATTCCTAATCGCAAAACCTCTCCTCACTCACTCCACTCTAATTGCAATAGTCTCCTAGCTGTTTTTATTTTTTTTCAAATAGAGCAGGTTCAGAGTATTTGAACCACCTGTTGCCCCTTGCTGGAATGCTCTTCAGAAAAGGCTCATCGCATGAGCTATTTCAAATCTTTAATTATATATTAACTTCTCAGTGAGGCCCATCTTGACAAATGAATAAAACACTGAAAATTTCCAAATCACCAAAGCATAGGAATTCCAAACTCTTGCTTTTGCTCTCTAGTTTTGCCTAAGCACTAATCACCTTTTGATATTTCTTACTCTATAAACTTATTTATTATTTCATTATCAGTTTCATCCCATAATAACATAAGCTCAGGGAATTACATCTATCTCACTTGCTAATATTTATACTTGCTGAAAACATAGTAAACACATAATATTTATATCTATGTGTTTACTAACCACATAGAACAAAGTCTGTAAAAAGCAAAAGCTCAATAATTATTTGAACTAATATAACATGAATTCAAGATTAGGTGGAACTCTCATATTAAAATGTTTTTTAATGCAAATATGAGAAGAGTAGGTTAAAAAGCTCTATGAGTAGAAAGGGTAGTGCAGGTGACCCAGTTTCATTTTCCAAATATGTACAAATAAGGATTTGTGGCTTCTATGGCACTCTGGATTTATTGAAGCACAAAGTTAAAGAGCTAATTCAAAATCAGTGACGAAGCAGAGAAAAATTTTTGTCATTCTTACAGTAATAAGGAGAACAGGATCCATGGTGAGGACTCCTAGGAAAACACAGACTCTGAGTTGAAAGTCCTGAGCTGTTGATATGCAGCCACTTCCAACTGGCAAAGCAGGAAGAAGCTGAGTATTCAACTTAGCCCAGGGAGAAAGCCACAATCGGGGAATTTTAGAAAGAAGAAACTTTGGTGGACATGCAGGATTGGAATGAAATTATCGCACACTTTAGGAGCACCAAGCATATAGCTTCTCTCCCCACAAAATCATTTGCCAAATATTGCAGTTGTGCAAAGTGGCCAAGGGGCTAAGCTTAAAATTTCATGAAAAGCAGAGCAACCTTTTTTCACTACCTTGTGACACTGAGGACACTAATGCCCTCCAAAGGCAAAAACCACAGTGAATATACCCCGTTATCTGTTGAAATCCCACGTGAGATGCACCTAAATTATGAAGAGAATTAGAGTTGTACTGAGCCTTACCAAAATGCAATGGAGCCCAGACTCTGCTCAGTGCCCAACTGAATTAAAACATTTTTAAAAATGCTATCTTTCTAACATAGGAAATGATAGATCTTTCGGATGGTAGACAAGGAAATTCAGACGTCCTTGTCAAGTGGTCAAGCAATCCCTGAGTTTACATGGAAAGGCAAAAGACCCAGAGGACTTCCATAGATTCAGATGGTAAGGAGTCATGAGGCCAAATGGATTTAAACAGTTTATTATCCAGAACAGGAAAAGCAAAGCCAGCAAAGCATCACCTTCTTGTATCTCTATTGTGTCCATAGGATAATGTACAACTTGTTAGGCCAGGTGAGAAAAAAATTGATAAGATCCCAGAGATGAAGCAAGAATATTAATCCTCAAATAGAAAAGGCACACAAAGTCTTTTTTTGAGGGGTGAGGGGTGGGAGGAGGAGGTGCACGGTCTGGGCACAAAGGCTTTTGGGAGATAAATGAAAACATATGCACAAGTAGCATATCATTAAGCTATAGCATCATACAATATATCAGAAGCACTCACTGGCATTAGTTTTACCATCTGGATTGCTTCCAAACTGTGAAGAACTCCTTGAGAAAAATAATAAAACTGATCCCTGAGAAATTCAAGGTAAACATGATGAAACACGTGCAAAGCTAATGAGAGGCTTCTGGCACCACTGAGCAGGAAGAAAACACTATTAGGAAGGAACCATCACCTTATTTTAAGGATAACTAAAGACAAGCCAGTTGGAGTTTTTTTCTGAAAATATGTATTTGCTGATAAAAGAATTCCATATCATGGGTTGAAGAGCCAAGATTGAATTACTGATATGAAAGATCAAGTACTCTCCCAGTAGGTATCAACAAAGAATAGAAATGGAAATAGGAGAGAAAAGAGATCATGAGAAAAATACCAGAAACTTAAACTTTTTTAAAGTTGAGAATCTTAGAGGAAAGGAAAAATGACCATAAATTAACAAACGTGGAAGCTGATGGAAAAAAAACAGAGTCCCCCACTTTTACTATACATACCCAAAAAGTTTAAATAAAATAGAAATTCAATGTAATGTTAAAACAAACAACTAAATGTGAAACATATTATTTAGAAATGAACACAGAGAATAACATGTCATACCCAGTCTTTGGGATGTAGCCAATGAGTTTCAGAAGAAATCCCATGTTGCATGGCTGGATGTTATTCAAAAGCACCCCTTTTCATTAGCATTAGCCTCAATCGTAAACTGTATTCCTTCTCAAATTTGACAAGAAAACCTTGAGGTGTGTGCTAAAACCAATCTTTGGTGTTCTCATTTCATGTGTTTGAAGGCCCTTGGAGA
Source organism: Tamandua tetradactyla (assembly GCF_023851605.1). Classification (NCBI taxonomy): domain Eukaryota; kingdom Metazoa; phylum Chordata; class Mammalia; order Pilosa; family Myrmecophagidae; genus Tamandua; species Tamandua tetradactyla. The sequence continues at coordinate 15,550,279 of NC_135329.1, forward strand.
TTGCCATGATGCTGTACCTGATCAAATATTTGACAACCAATTGTTGTTAGCTCTACACATTCTAGATCTATCACAGCCCAGCTGCTTAATCTATTGAAAGTACATGCGATATCACCCTCTTTATATATAAACTGTTGACCAATTCCTTAACTACCACTATACGCTAGGGAGGGGCTGCAGAAGCTTCATCGGACCAATAACAATAGTAATGGAAGGCTTCATGATTCATCAACAGTTGAATATAATGGAACTCAAAAACAAGTCATATTTATGTTTTCAGAAATGTATAAAATTACCAAAGTTCATACTCCATAAAACTACACGGGCAACCAAATAGAAATCCTGCATTATACAGGAGGAGGAAGAAGAGAACACACACTATGGATTCAAGTTCCAGATATTTATTATATGGACTGGAAAGTTGTTATTTTTAAAGTATAATATAAGATATGCATATAAACCCAGTAACTGAAAACATTTCCAAATGCAAAATAATTGCATTCTGGTTAGTTATAAGTGCTAATTATAAATAAAACAAGGAAAGATGATAAAATAATGTAGATCACCTACTTTTGCGTTAGATTCACAGTATAAGTTTTCCCTTCAATTGGAATGTTGTAGGACACCTGCAAGAGAGTAGGTGAAAAGTGCAAAGAGTGAGAAGAATGTTAAGAAGGAACCATCGCTTTTCATGATAACTAAATTTTAAAACACATTCATGTAATACAAAAGGAAAATTTGGAATTTAATGGAAATTTATTTCAATGGAATTTGATCTTAAAATACTGGCTTTTATAATACATACACATAATGGTTAGAAGAATATAATCCTGTATAATTTATTTTTGTTAATTTTTAAATTTATTCCATGAAAAGAAAATCTGAATAATTGGTTATTTTTCATACAGTAATTAGGTGACCTTAGTAAGACTGAGGCCACCACAAAAGTTATGTTAAAAATGAATGAAGTATATCTAAATTGATTACTCAGAGAAAATTTATTCAGTAGAGTGAAGAATTAGTAGCACATAATGCATACTATTTATAGATTTCATAAAATTTGTCTGTTCCATTCATTGATCCATGTTATTGAGATTAATAAATGAATTCTGAAAGGTGTCTGATAAAAGGACAATTTACTGTGTACATTTGGGAAGCTTGAGATCTTTACATTATTGGGACTTCTACTTTATAAGCATGATATACAACTCCATTTATTTAGATCTTTAAACTCTCTTTATCTAGTTTTACTATCTTCAGTGAGAAGATCTGCTTTGTCTTTATTACTTCATTTATATATAATGTAAATTGAACCTCTGAAATTTTTTCATCTTAATTTCTTTATTTATCAGAATAGAAATAAAATTTTTATATGTTGGTCTGGTTTCCAAGGAATTTTCTAAATTGCCATATTAATTCTAATTTTCAGTAATTCTTTTTTATTTTATTCTATATAAAATAATTTCAGCTGCAAATAATAATGGCCTAATTTCTTCCTTTCCAATTATTATGCCCATTTTTTTGTTCACTTGTTTGTCTTTTTTGTTTTGATTTTGTTTTCTTTCCTTATTGCACTGGCTAGTATTTCTAGGACAATGATAAATCAAAAAGGTGATAGCATCTCTGTTTCTTTCTTGCTTTCAGGAGGAAAACTTTCAATATCTCAACTTATGTATGATATTTCTTTCAAGGGTATTTTGATTTCTCTATAAGCCACCATTATTATTTTTAATTATGAAGTATTTCAGACATAGAAAAGAGATAAAATTATGTAAACACCATGTCACCAATATCTGTACTGAAAAAGATACTGCATTTTAGGTAGCTTTAACTGATATTGTCTTCTAAATTATATAGTGGTTACAGAATGTTAACTATATAGCTGCAATTTTTAAAAATATGTTGTGATAAAACCTGCAGGGTTTTATGTCTATTAGTTCAAACTTAATGTGTTTAAATCTTTTTCCTCATTAATTTTTTATTTGCTATGTTTTTCAATTACTGATTTATTTCAAAATATCCTTCTCTTGGAATTTGTTTCCTTTTTGTAGATTTTTCAATATAGATAGAAGATAGATAGATAGATAGATGACAGATTGCATGTACATATATATACATATACACATATAAATACTGTTCTATATATGTTCATATATATATATAAAATATATATGCTTGGATAAAATAGATTCATTTCTTATATGAGTTTACAATTTTAATTTCTTCCAGGAGAACTGTAATTTTACATATTTCATTATCATCTTCCCTAATTATATGCTCTGCCTTAAAGGTTCTTTTTGTATGATTAAAATATGGCTATATAAACTAATTGTTGGTTACTACTTGTCTTGTACATTTTTCTTATTTTCATATTCTTTTCTGTTTTATTGTGATTTAGGTGTTTCTCAGAGTTGTATATTTAAATCCAATCTGAATATATATATTTTCTGGTAAAGTTAATCAATTATTTTAATTTAAATTTTATTGGGATTTATTATATTACTAATACACTGCTAATTTAATGGTTCCAATTAAAATTTCATATTCAATTTGCTTTAACTTATACATCTATTCACTATTTTTCATAAGCTCCTACTTCATTTGACTCAGTTTTAAATTCTGTCTGCTAAAGTACATTATTTCAACTATTTTATCCTTATTATAATATATAAAGTATTTAATATACCCTAATTTATGAAAGATATTTATTTTGAGAAAATGATTCTATAATGCACATTTATTTAAACTCAGAATATTGAAGCTTTTATTTTACTATGTTCTAATTTCTATTGTTGATTTTGAGAGGCTTTTAGTATACTGATAAATTTGATACAGGTAATTTTTATTTTTTTCATGGCTACCTTTAAGAAATTTCTTTTACTTTGGTACTCTATTTCACTGTGATATGTAAAGGTATTACTTGGTTTTTATTTATTCTGCTTTGAATTCATAACAGTTGATCTGAGGATTCAATTTTTTATCATTTCTTAGTCATATCTGGTCTCTTGACTAGTTTTTTTTTCTCTCCTTCAGGAATGCTAATTCATCTACAATTGAATTTTTAATTTTATCCTTTTTTTTTCTTAGTCTTTCATTTGTTGCATCTGGTTAGGCTCTTCTGCTGTTTCTGATACGTTATTTTTTGCACTTTTTAACAAATGAAACTCCATCTTAAGCTACTGTTAAAAGCTTTACAACTTTCCTTTCCTTTTTAAATGATTAAATTTGAATCTTTGAAGAACAGATACATGCTTGTTTAAAGAATGATATATTGAAATTTTAAACTCTAATCTCTGTATTAGGAAGGCAAATAGATATTTGCAAAGGAAATAGTTGCATAAAATTATCGGAGCATTTACTTAACAAACAAAATAGCAAGGTGTGACATTTCAAGAAATACAATTCACTCCTTTTCAATTATTCTAGAACTTAATAAATATAAAATGCTTTCTAATTAATTCAAAGAAAACGAAAGGAAAACCTATAACCCTGATACCAAAAAGGAACTAAGATGGAATTAAAGGAATAGTTTTAATCACTAAAGTATTTACAACAAATATGTGAAAAGTACTAATATCACACATCTTTAAAATGAAATGAGCATCATTCTGTATAAGGAAGCCAAGGGGCTTTTCCACCTAGGAAAAACTACATAAATATAAAATTCTGCAAATATGCATGGTTGTAAAATGAGAGGTTGACTTAGGAACAAAATAGTTATCTGATTTTAAATTATGAAAAATGTTCATGGTTAATTACTTCTGTTTCAACTCCCCCACTTGTTTTTGACTGTATTTTCTTCGGAACTGTAATTTGCACACGTAGTCTTTCAGAATCTGCAAGGTGCAAAATGTTGTATCAGAGCCATCCCTTTTACCTCATCTAAATCCCAAATCTGAATTCTATATGCCGCCTCTCATTATTGCTGTCTTTTCAAATTCTCTCAATTTCCCACTTCTTTCTAAAACTACAAAGAGAAAGAGAGACATTTTGCTTCAGGAATATTGCGTTTAGGAGCAAGGTCTTGCTATCCTGGGGCGATAGATCGGTCTCTCCATACAAACGAGTTCAGATCCTCTGGGCTCTTCTACCCCAGCATCTAGAAGTTGGGTGTCAGCCTTCATTACCATCAAAACGGCAGAGAAGGGTCAGAAACACCATCTTTAGGCTTCCACTTGAGTCATAGAATAACCCCATCTTTGCTCTGGTCCCGGGACGAGTGGGAAAGCTCCCGCCCATCAGAAGTGAATTTTGGTCGGGGTTGGAGGGTGGGGGGGTGGGGGAGAAGGTTCTGGTGTTTAAGGCAGGTGTGACCCCTTCTTGCGGAGTGGGAGCCTCCACAGGAAGGCACCTTTCCAGAACGCCAAGCCTCACTCCAAGGAAACCTGACGTCTCCCCCAGGGATAGGGAAGGGGTTTTGCCACTTACCAATATCTCCCTGGAGCCTGCTGAGCCCCGTGAGCAGAAGCAGGAGGCTCCACATGGCTTGGCCTCCTGGATCCCAGCGCGAATAGTGGCCGTTGGCCTGGCCAGGAAGCAGTTGGGCTCACGAGGATCCCTCGCATGGCCGCGCACCCGGAGAGGCCACTGTGAGAGCCACGGTGGCCTGAGAGGGTGGCTGGTGGACCAGCACCGCTGCGCAGGCACCGTTGGCTGCAAACTTGCCTGCCGGAGCAGACGGCTATTTAATGTCATGTAGCCTCGAGGCTGAAAAAAGGAGGAGCCACTTAAGAAACGCAGGGTCAAAGAAGCAGCCAATGAACAGAAAGATTCATATACGCTTTTTAAGTGAAGTTTAATTGAAATATTATATATATTTTTAAAATAAGGTTCAAATCATAAGCGCACAGCCCAGTAAATTTCCAAATGAACAATCAAATTTAATCAACTCCCGAATGGAGAAATATAGCATAGACCCTCCAAAGCCTCCAGATTGCCCCCTTCCAATCCTTGCTTCTAACACCATAAATGAGCTTTCTCTGGTTTTTGAACGTTATATAAATGAAATCACTCATCATGGACTTTTTCATGCTTGAGATCTTACAGGAGATTGTGAGATCCTGGGTAACAATGGATGATTTTTTAAAAATGGTTCTTGTCTTCTTTTACATGTTGCTGTACATTACACATGGAATGAATATAGTACCATTTGTTATATCACTTTATTATTAATGAATGTTAGGGCTATGAAAAACAATATTTGGCCATAAGCATTTTTGTACATGTCTTTTGTTGAACACGTATATGGATTTCTACTGGGTGTATTCTTCGTGTGAAGTTGTTGGATCATATGCTTTGATACATATTTCTAAAGAGTTTGTGAAGATGGTTGTGGTCCTGTGTACTCCTGCCAGGAGTATGAGAATTCCACTTCCTCCACATTCATGACGACCGTGGTATTTTTTCCTCTATATTTCATTTTAACCATTTTAATGGACCTGCAGAGTAGTTCTGCATTTTTGTCTTAATTTGCATTTTCATGATGGTTAATGAAGGTTAGCACAATTTCATATGTTCATTACCCACTTATGTAGCTTCTTTTGTCATTGCCTGTTTGAGATGTAGGTCCATTTTCCAATTGAATTGCCTTGTCTTCTTTTATTATAAGTAGAATCTATTAGCATATTCTAGAAAATCTATTGCATAGGGGCTTTCTTTTCACTCTTTCAAAGTACTCAGTTATAGTTGATTATTTATTTTATAGTAGTGCATTAAGTTATAATTTATATTCTGTAAAATGCACAAATCTTAAGAGTAAAAGATCAATTAATTTCTGCACATGAATACATCCAGTAGACTGTCACATACATCAAGATATAAAACATTTTCATCATCACCAGAAGTTCCCTCAAATTCAGGTCAGTCAAAATATCCCCAGGAGTAACCACATTCCGCGTTCTATCACTATTTATCAATTTTGCCTACTCTTGAATTTTATAACAGTGGAATTACGTGGCATATAATCTTTTGCATCTGGTTTCCTTTTCTGAGCATAAATTTTTTATGATTCATTGATATTGTGAAGAAATCAATAGTTTGTACCCTTTTATTTCCAAATAATATTCCATTGTGTGAATATATAGCACTTTATAAATCCACTGTAATTTGATTTTTGATCTGTTACCAGTATTTTGATGTTGCTATGAAGATACGCTTAATTGTGGAATTGTTGGGTCACAGGATAAGTTCAATAGAAACTCTATTAGAAATCCCAAAAGAGTTTTCCAAAGTGATTTTAACTTTAATTTAAAGTTCTAGTTGTTCCACATTTATCACCAGCAATAGGTATTTCATGCTTTTTACTTATAGCCATTTAGTAGGGTGTGTAATGAACATATATTGAAGTTCTAAATTGCATTTTTCTAAAGATTATTTATATTGAGCAACATTTTCCATGCTGTTAGTAATTCAGCACGTGAAACTTTTTGCCACATTTCAAGTTGGCTTGTCTTTTTCTTATTGGTTTTAAGAGTTCACAAATCATTCTGGCAATGACTCTTTTATCTCATTTATTTATTGCAAATGTTTTCCCCAAGTCTCTGGAGAAACTTTTTGATGTGGAGAACATTTTAATTTTGATGCAATCCAATTTGTAAACTTTTTTCTCTTAATGATTATTTTCTTTTGTATCATGTCTAAGAAATTTTTACCAATCTTAAGTTTACAAAATGAATATATATTTTTAACCCTTACAGTTTCAGTACTCTCATTCAGGACTGTGATATTTTTCTCAGCAATTTTTAGGTATGGTGTGAAGTAGACATAAATATTATTTTTTCATTTCTATACAAATACTAAGGTGCTCCAACATCAATTATTTAAAAGACTTTCTGCTTCCTTTATATCTTATCCATATATTTGCAGTAAAGAAATTAATTATATATGTGTGTGGTTCTGTTCTTTTTTTGAGGGGGGTTTAATTCAGTTCCATTGGCTTCGTTTTATTTATTTGTTGTTTTTTATTTATTTATTTAGGTCAGTAACTCACTGTCTTAATTTTTGCTGCTTTACAATAAATGTTAAAATCATGTCATTTAAATCTGTCTCAAGTCTGTTCAAATCAATCCATGTATGTTCTCTTTTCAAGATTTTCTGGCCATTTGAGATATTTTTCACATCCATTTAATTTGAAATCAGCCTGTCACTTTCAACTAAAAACCTCGTGAGATGGGGATTGCACTGAACTGCTAATGTGTTGAAAGCTGATATTTAATCCTCTAAAACGTTTGTACATCTCTCTATTTCTTTAAGTCTTCATTCTGAGCAATTTCAACATCAATATATTGCATATTTTTTACATCTATCTTTAGATATACAATGAAATGTCATGTTGTTGTTAATGATGCTGATATTTTAATTTCATTCCTCCATTTCTTATTGATAGTATATATCATACAATTACTTATTGCTTATTGACCTTGTATCCCATGAACTTGCTACAGTCCATATCTGTTTCAGCAGTTCTTTTGTATTTTTCTTTGGACTATTCAAAGGAAGACAATCATGGCATATACAAATAAAATGGGTTTATTTCTTCCTTCTCAATCTTTCTGTCTTTTATATAATTTACCTCAGGTCATTGTACTGACTAAAATCTCCAACACAATGTTTGATTGAAATGGTAAGATTGGACATCTTTGAATTGTTACCAACCTTAGAAACTTTTGAATATAACACCACGTATGATGTTGGCAGTACGATTTTTGTAGATTCACTTATAATAATAAAACAATAACAAAAACACAGTTTCCTTACATTCTTCAGGTAATTGCTTCCAGTTCTGTTTTCATTTCTATGCAAAGTGAGATAATTCTAAATAGAATTTTAAAAATAGCCTACCAAGCACCCTTAAATATTCTTTTCTTGTAAGAAATAAAGGAAAATAAAATGTCCACATTGATATAAACAAAAGAAACCATACGACAGGCAAACTAATGGAATCAGGAGGACAAAATACTGCTAACTGTAGTTCTGCTGGTTTGTCCAGGGGAGAAATCTGGCTTTGGATTTTGTTCTCCCAGGTTTCAGATAAGAACAGGCATACTTCAGAGATACTGCAAGTTTGGTTCCAGACAACCATAATAAAGCAAGTATCACAATAAAGTGAGTCATATGAAATTTTTGATTTCCCAGTGCAAATAAAAAGTATGTTTTCACTGCATTGTAGACTATGTGTTCAAGAGCATTATGTCTAAAAATCATTGCATACCTTAATTTAAAAATATTTCATTGCCAAAAATCTTAATCATCATCTAAGCCTTCAGTGGATCATAATCTTTTTGCTGGTGAAGGGTCTTGCATCGATGTTGATGGCTGCTGAGTAGTCAGGGTGGTGGTTGCTGAGGGATGTTATAGTTGTGGCAATTTCATAAAATAAGATCACAGTAAAGTTTGCTATAATAATTGACTCCTCCTTTAACAAAAGACTTCCCTGTAGTGTGCAGTGCTGTTTGATAGCATCTACCCACAGTAGGACTTTCAAAACTGGAGTCAAACCTCTCAGATCCTGCCACTGCTTTATTATCTAAGTTTATATAATATTCTAAATTCTTGGTTGTTAATTCAACAATGTTCACAGCATCTTATCCAGGAATAGATGCCAATTCAAAAGACCACTTTATTTGCTCATCCATAAGAAGCAACTCCGCATCCATTAAAGTTTGTTTGTTTTTTTGTATGCTCTATGGCAGGGTTGTATTTCATTATTTTTCCATGTGAGTATCCCATTTTTGCAGCACCATTTGTCGAATTTTTGTTTGTTTTTTGCTTGTTTTTCTGGGGGTGGGTGTGGGGGGCATGCATGGATCAGGAATCAAACCCAAGTCTCCCACATGGCAGGCGGGAATTCTACCACTGAACTACCCTTGCACACAACCTCATTCATTAAGGTTTTATCATGTGATTGGAGCAATTCAGTCACATCTTCAGGCGTCATGTCTAATTCTAGTTCTCTTGCTATTTCCACCACATGTACAATTATTTCCTCCACTGAAAACTTGAACTCCTCAAGGTCATCCATGAGGGTTGGAATCAACTTCTAAATTCCTGTTAATCTTAATATTTGACCTTGTCCCATGAATCACAAATGTTAGTAATAGCATTTAGAATAGAAAAGAACGGTGGATCTTTTCCAGAAAGCTTTCAATTGACTTTGCCCAGATCCACCAAAGGAATTATTATCTATAGCATCTATAGCCTTAAAAATGCGTAATTTAAATAATAAAACTTGAAAAGCAAAACTACTCCTTGGTCTATGGGCTACAGAATGAATATTACGTGAGCAGGCATGAAAACAACATAATTTTATTGTGCATCTCCATCAGAGCTCTTGGAGTGACTATATGCATTGTCAGTGAGAGGTAGTATTTTGAAAGGAATCTATTCTTCTGAGCAGTAGGTCTCAACAGTGAACATAAATTATCCGTTAACTCATGTGGTAAACAGATGTGCTGTCATGCTGACTTCATGGCTCCATTTATAGAGCACGAGTAGAGTAGATTCAGCCCCATGATTTTCAAAAATGGTAAATGAGCATTGGCTTCAACTTAAAGTCACCAGCTGTGACTTTAATAAGAAAGTCAGCCTGCCTTTTGAAGCTTAGAAGCCAAGCATTGACTTCTCCTCTCTAACTATGAAATTCCTAGATGGGAGCTTCTTCCAATAGAAGGCTGTTTTGTCTATATTGAAAATCTGTTCTTGATATTAATCAATTATCTTAGCTAAGAGCTTCTGGATAACTTGCTGCACCTTTTACATCAGCAGTTGCTTCTTCAACTTGTACTTTTATGTTACGGAGAAGCCTTTTTTCCTTAGATTTCATAAACCAACCTCTGCTTGCTCTAAAGTTTTCTTCTACAGCTTATTCACCTCTTTTAGATTTCACAAAATTTAAGAGAGTTAGGGCCTTGCTCCGGATTATTCTTTGGTTTAAGGGAATGTCATGGCTGGTTTGATCTTCTATCTGGACCACTAAAACTTTTTTGATAACAGCAAGAAGGCTGTTTCTCTTTCTTATCATTCATGTGTTCACTGGAGTAGCTCCTTTAATTTCCTTCAACAATTTTCCTTTGCATTCACAGCTTGGCTAACTTTCAACTTGCAAGAGATCTAGATTTCAGCTAGCCTTCTTCACTAAGCTTAATCATTTCTGGTTTTTGATGTAAAGTGTGAAATATCTGACTCTTTCATTTGAACATGAGGCCATTATAGGGTCATTAATTGGCTAATTTCAGTATTATTTTGTCTTAAGGATTAGGGAGGCCTGAGAAGAGGGAGAGAGACAGGGAAATAACAGGGTTGAGCAGTCACAATGCACACAACTTTAACCCAGTAAGTTCACTGTTTTATGTGGGCATGTTTCATGGTGCCCCCAAAACAATTTCAATAGTAACATCAAAGATTTTACTCTTTATTTTATTTTAATAACCACAGATCATTATAACAGATATAATTGCAATGAATTAATTTGAAATATTGTGAGAATTACCAAAATGTGACCCAGAGACATAAAGTAAACACATGATGTGGAAAAATGATGCTAATAGGCTTGCCTGAGGTAGCATTGCCACACATTTTCAATTTGTAAAATAACACCCTATCTGCAAAGTGCAATAAAGTGAAGCACAATAAAATGAGGTATGCCTGTACAGCACATTTTCATCAGACCAAAAGATGTGACTCCACCCATTCAAATGGGTCTTAATCCACTTACTGGTGTTCTGTAAGAGGGAACGATTTTGGAAAAACTCAGAGCCAACACAGACAGAGACATTTGAAAACGCAGAAAGAAAATATTCCCAGGGAAGCTGTTTGAAACCAGAAGCCAAATGACCAGCTGGCAACAGCCACCTGCTTTCCAGCTCACAAAGGTGTTCTGGACGCCATCTGCCTTTCTTGAGTCAAGGTATCCTTCTCTAGATGCCTGAGTTTGGACATTTTTATGGCCTTAGAACTGTAAATTTGTAACTTAATAAATTCCCTTTATAAAAGCCAACCCATTTCTGGCATTTTGCATTTCCAGCAGCATTAACAAATTAAAACAATATGTTTTTAAGAATTATTTGAATCTCAGTGCATAGCTTAACATCTCATTAGAAAATACTGATCTCACATGATTTTAGGCTAAGCATATGTTAGAAGTTAGCCAAAGTCTGAACCACAGGAATTAATTAGAGTTATCCCCTCCAAATCAAGGCTTTCCTCATCATGGATTGGCATAAGAAACTAAATGGGAATTTCTTGGGAGTTTTGCAGAAGCCACAGATGACATGTGAAGGCCAGCAGACAATAAGGAACAAGTTTAGAAACTCAAAAACACAGTAGGTTACCATTATTTGGTGTAGTCTGGCCTTTCCTGATTCTGTGTGAAGCCTCTCCCAGATGTACCTTCCCTCACTCTCTCTTCTGCACAACCCTCTCCTCCTCTGTGCCCTCAGTGCTTTCCTCTGAAAGAGTTCAAAAGGCCCTCGAGGAGAAAGCTGGCCAGTAGTAATACCTTTTCTGCCTGCTAGCAGCTGCTGCTGGAGGTGAACCCAACTGGCAGCTAGGTATGCTGCTGGCTGGCAACCACTGATGATGGTATTTTTTTAGCCATGGCTCAGAAATGGTCAGACACTGTTCCCAGTTCGTCCTAGTGACAAGGCTTTAAATTTATAAAAAATCCTTTGGCAATTGTTTGATTTCCCTGTTCATGTGTTGCCTCTGGAAAATGAAGGAACAGGAGTCCTTAACCTAAATTTTAAATAAGGCACCATAAACATCCCATACAGGAAAAGAACAAATTCAGACTTCTTTTCTGGTACAAATGGAAGGCCAAAATATTTTGCCAGATTTTCCAGATCGTGGAGGCACCATGTCTCTAACCCCCGTGATGTAGAAGGAATAACTGTACAACACAGCTAAACTAAGTATATTTATAACAAACACCAAGATTGGCAGAATTTAAGACAATAAACTGCTTTAGACCACACTATTTATATACTTAGAGAAAATATATCTTGAAAGTTTGGGGAAGGTCTACATTCTGCAAATGTTTTTATTCACTTTGCAGTGTGACCAGGGTTGCATGGCAACCTGATTTTTTTGTAAGAATACTGAAAAAGAAGTTTTAAAATTATTAATGGTATGTTAGTATACATTTTAATAAAGTCTAACAATGCAGTAATTTATGTTATGGTTAGAAAAAATCAGCTCCATCATTAAATCAGTTAGTAGGTGTTTTGGGGAAATATTATGCCAAACATCAGGGGAGACACATTTCTCTAATGTGTCTAATTTCTAAATGGGACTTTAGATTAAATAATTCATTCTTTTTATTTGACCGGAGGTGAAAGATCCAAAATTCCATGAGACAGGCTTCAATCAGAAAAGTATTTTTCAAAGTAGTTATAACAATTTCTCTGTAATTATAGCATTAAGGAATAAACAGATAAAATTAACACTGTTGGGCGGGCCACGGTGGCTCAGCAGGTAAGAATGCTTGCCTGCCATGCCCGAGGACCCGGGTTCGATTCCTGGTGCCTGCCCATGTTAAAAAAGATAATAATAAATTAACACTGTTTTTTCAGCCCCTTTATTCATGAAGCTTCTTAACTTGAACAAGTCAGAGTTCCTAGCTTAATTGAGGAATGACACTTCCAGCCTCATCACATTGGGAGTTCATCCAGATTTTGATTATCTGAAGAGTGATTCACTTCACCTTTTATATTCAAAACTACTGTTAATAATAAAAAGAAAATTTCCTCTTTTCTGCTGAGGCATATGATGCAGAATTTCTGGGTTTTCCATAGAATTATTGCAAAGTAGAATGTATGTAGATGATCTTACAATAAAGAGCAAGAGACAAAGACTGAAGATTACTTCATTCTTTCACTCAGCTTTCTTGCAATTTTATAGATTTATCACATAGGAATGGAATAGATTAATACCTATTAAATATGTTCCCTTCCTTATGTTCCCTTTGTTATGATTTATTGGGTTAAAATTCTCACAACTGAGCTCTGTATTTGAGTACATAAATAATAATTGGGGTATCTATTGCAGGAAATATGAGAGAGATTTTTCAGGATTGGTTGATTAAATTCTAATGAGCTTTGGAAACTTAAGCTAATATTAGCGTAGATAAGCATACAGAGACACTAATCTTTATTGGATGATTACGCTGATCTGGATTTGAAATTTTGCAGGGGTACATAACAAAAAGTGAGGAGACAAAATTACTCAGGGCAATGGTCTGAGAATTATTGAGCAAATTAAAATGAAGGAGCTCCCCATGAAAAGACGAGGTTCTAAAAAGTCACTCTCTCTACCTCCACTCTAACTGCTAATTGAGGATGACCATACATTTACATGGTCTAGGTGTAATTATTCCTAATAACCATTTTTACTCTGGAAGGTATTCTTGTTAAGGTTGGTAATTTATATCACCGTACAACTAAAGATAGAGCCAGAGAGACATCCCAGCAGATTATTTACTATACAAGTATTTTTTTGTGCATTCATTACCACAGGAGATTTGAAAGCAGTTGTACCTCTAAGGGGTGGACTTCCAATAATCAGGCTCAGGATAACAATGCAAAGCATTAGGTGGTCAGTATATTGATGAGTACAATTGCTGCATGCACCAGAATATATTTGTCATCATGAAGAGTAATAAATCCCTATTGATGGACTTACATGAGAAGCCAAATAATAAACAATGCTCGGTTAGCATAAAATTATGAAAATCAGAGTTAGATAAATTACATAAATTAGATAAATTAAATGGTCAGTATGGTGCATTCACCTCACAATAGAAAAGCCTTAGGCACTGAGACCAGGCTAATATCCATTTATCACAGCCAGTGTTCAAACATTGCCACTATGATTTTTTTCTTTGTTGACACAGCTGATCAAGGCACTTATTCCAACTTACACATTAATTGTTATCAGATCTTCATTTTTATATAATACAGGTTGCATCTGATTTCAGTCAAGTCTGTCAAGCTGAAAAGCCATAGAATATTTTATGCGTTTAGGTGATAGATTAAATATAGACACAAATTCTTAGCTGGCCCTCCCACCAAAATGCAGAATCTATCTCCCTACACTTGAATCTGTGCTGGTCTTATGTCTTACTTCCACTCAAAAGTATGGCAAAGTGACATATGGGTGTGAAGCTTCTATTATTTTCTTCCTTTGGAAAGTTGACCACTAAGTTGGAGTTCACTACCATGAGACATCATCTGAAGGGTGCCATATAGGTGAGCACTGGGAGGCCTGTCTTGAGTGAAGACTTCTTGTACACTTCAGTCCAGACAAGCCACCTGCTGAGTACAGCTGAGTCAGTGACTCAAGGTGGGGTCGTATGGAATGAAAGAACCACCCAATCTAAATTGCCAACCTACAGAATTATGAGAAATAATAAATTGTTGTGTTAAGCCACGTATTTCTAGGATGTTATTACCCAGGAATAGATACTTAAATAACTACATATTTTCTTAAACATATCATCAGATAACTTTAAAATTGATTTTCAAGGAGCAGCTTATTTTCCTATTCTGAGTTCTTACAGGAAAACCTCAACTTAACCACTAAGTCTTGATACAGATAGGAGGATGGAAGATGGTGAGGCAGGAGTCAAACCCCTCAGATGGATAATCAAAGCACTTTCAGATAATGGCACCAAAGAAGTATGGAGATAACCACACTTCAAAAAATACATGATTTTGTACTAAAATTTTAAATGTATTTAAAAAATTTTTTACTTACTCTCTACTCACTCTTATTTTTCATGTATATATTTCTTTCATTCAATATGAAATTGGGAGTCATTTCATTATTTTTATTGCTTCTCAGATAGACTCACAGAAATATGGGTTATTTATTTGACCTTTGGTAAGATGAGGTTTATGATACTCAGATAACTAAAGCCTACTCAAAACCAGCATTTGTACATAATTTATACTTTACACTTAAAAGGCCTCAATAATTGATCCTAAATTTACTTAGTATTACTAATTTCACCTTTTTCACTTGTGAGATAATCATAAAAACACACTTTGTATACAATTTAGAGATAAGTTTTACTTGCTCTCACTTCTTTGCTACCCAAGGTAAGAATTTTAGAATACTCCTAAAATTTTTTCGGGGAGAGGAAATAAAAAGTACAGCTGCCTTTCTGATCTTAAGAGGGAAATAAGCATAAGAGCAGGCACAGCAGTGACAGCTGCCACATAGAACTGATAATGAGAGAGCAGCATAGTCTGCATTGGAATGCCCAGTGGGGATCAGGTGTCCAGATCTGCCTGATACCAGGGGAAAATTCAGAAGCATCAACACTCCTCTCCTAGAGACCTGGGTCAAAAAATAGATTTCATGAGTATCAGAGGGCCTTCCATTAGTAAAAGCCTATGAACATTTTCCAGGAAGGAGAAACCTACCTTCTTGGCTGTCCTTAGAAAAATCTGTTAGACTATATAAGTCTGGGGGAGCTGGAGGAGAAATATATTTTTGGACCAGTTTTTTCCTAGTCTTTATTCCATCTTCCACCTGCCTATAGGGATAACTAAAATCAGAGAAGTTTTTACATTTCCAGCAGATAGGAAGTGGGTTTGCAGTTCAGTTTCCACTAACCCACAGGAGCAGAAAAAACTATTTCCAAAACATGTAGGTTTGCCTTTTTTTTTTCTTTTGAGAAACACTGATGGCTTAGCCATATGTCTGATAGTGTACGAGAATGTGACCCAATCAGATAACAAGTCACTCAGAAGATGCAATAACAAGAGGGAAAGGATCAAACTGTACATATGGAAAGTGAAATGTCCATTGAAACGAAAGGGTTAGAAGGCATTTGAAGAGGAGGAGTAAAAGGGAATGCTGAGGAGACATCATTAGATACCACAGAAGGTATTCTGAGGAAAAGCAGACTACCCAGTTTAAGTTTCAATAGTCAAATAAATCTAGGATGATTTCTGTTGACAGACAAATTGGTGGTCTAGAATCCCAAGCCAAAGAAATATTTCATGAATGAGAGCTAAATTGCAAATAAATGTAAATCATCATGGGAGGGAAAAAAAGATAGAATATAAATTGAAGGGAATTATGGAGCTATAGAAAATTCAAGTGCACACACAGAAATTATAATGAGTAATGTACCTACTAGTGACATATCATTGGTTCTTTCTCTAAAAAATAAATCTCATATTCTCATAGGGTATTCCTTTGGCCAGTTGACTGCACCGAGAAAAATTTAATTCTGGTTTTCAAAGATCTGTACAATACACTGACCCTAATAAAAAGCAATCAGTTATGGTATTATAGCACCTCTCAGTGGTGGCTAAGAAAGTAACTGGTAAAAGAAAATCCTGCCAATGCCCTGTCCACTTTGCCTAAGAAAGGTCACCTAAATTCAGGATCTAAACCATATTTGGACAGTGGCCACTGGTTTGACCATAGATAGAAGGAGCAAGATTGGAAGACAGTTAAAAAGGAGAATTTAAGAGGATTTCTAGTTTTCTAGCTGCCAGGATGCAATGTACCAGAAACAGAATGGCTTTTAAAGTAGAGAATTTATTAAGCTGCACGTTTACAGTTCTAAGATCAAGAAAATGCCTCCATTAAAGCAAAGATATAGAAATGTCCATCTAAGGCATTCAAGGAAAGATAGCTTGGTTCAAGAAGGTCAAAGATGTTCAGGGTTTCTCTCTCAACTGGAAAGGCACATGGAGAACAGTTTGCTACCTTTCTTTCCTGGCCAATTGTTTCATGAAGCTCCCCCAGGAGCATTTTTCTTCTTCATTTCCAAAGGTCTCTGGCTGCGTGGACACTGGTGGCTCTCGCGGTTCTTTGTGGCTCTGTTTTCTTGTGCCTCCAAAATGTGTCTTCTTTTCCAGGATTCCAGTCAACTAAAAGACCCATCTGGAATGGATGGACTCACATCTCCCCCTATTAAAAAAGTGAATACCCATAAGTGGGTGTGTCACATCTCCATGAAGATAATCTAATAAAAAAGATTCCAACCTGCATTACTGAATGAGGATTAAAAGAAAGGGCTGCCTCCACAAGATGGATTCGGGATGAAAGCATGGCTTTTCTGGGGTACACAGTCCTTTCAAGCCAGCCCAGTGGAACTGTGTGAAGTGAATCAGAACATGACAATTATTCAGGCTCCAAGTAACAGCATATCAAAAAGTCCACAGAGTGAGGGAGGCTCTGAATAATCAGAGATTCCAATTTATACACTCTGAAGATACCAGTAATACTTATTTTCCGATTTTCTACAACTTGTTTAATAGGCTGATTTTTTTTTTAAGGGACCATTGTGTAATGAATGAAGGCTCTTCAGTTTTCCAGTTACGGAAATGACCCTGAGCCCCAGATATTGTACCATAAGTTCCAGTGTCTAGCTAATAGTTTCTTGAAAATAAATTGCACTGGACACTTTTCATCAGACAAGAGAAACAATACATTTTAATTTGAATGGATACCTGTTCTGAATTCAAATTTGTTTTTTTGCCTCACCTGTTTATATCAGTAACATTATTTATGGATTTATGATATTCTTCACACATGCCCATTTTAACCCACACTCTGTATTTTACCAAGGAATTAATACATAATGGAAAAAGAAATCCCAAGGATTGATATTTCTGGGACATCGCTCATTATTTTAGTGCATCATCCAAAAACTGCAAATTTAAGATGATGAAAAGGCCTACTGAAGACTCAGTTATGGATCAGAAAGGAAGATAAAATTTTAGAAATCCCATATATTTTGAACTAAAGTTATATTGTTGTTCTTTCTCCTCTAGTCAAAAAATAGCAATCAGTAGAGATTTATTAACTAATGGGAACCAAATTAGAAGTGATATGATGTCCAATTTTAAATTAAAATATTCATTTCCTTTTGAAAGAACATTTACTAAGATGAGGTAATTGTACCAGATTTTTTTAAATAAAATTTAAAACCAAGAATAAAATGTTATAAGAAAGTCTATTCTCCTAAAATATTCTCATCTAACCCTAAGACAAGGGAGAAAACTCAAAAGACATTTGAAAAAGAATAAGGAAAAGTGAGGCGATCAATAGGAATTTCTGTTAAAGATATGAAACCCAGTGCCACTCAAGCCTCAATGGAAAATTGGATGAGACAAAGGTTGTTTTCTTTCCTATTAAACCAACAACATTACTAAATGTTAAAACCATGCAAAGTTTGCTAGGAAAACTCAGAATTTGCTAACCACACAAGAGTCATGTCATACTTTCAGAAAATATGATACACTAAAACTCAAGATTTGAAATATAGGTAATGCAGGAATTTCAGTTTGCCTTTCTAAAGTGT
This sequence comes from Tamandua tetradactyla, assembly GCF_023851605.1. NCBI lineage: Eukaryota > Metazoa > Chordata > Mammalia > Pilosa > Myrmecophagidae > Tamandua > Tamandua tetradactyla. The sequence goes on from NC_135329.1 coordinate 15,568,598, forward strand.
TCTTGACTTTATAAACATGTTAATTATGGAATCTGTTTGAAGATTTGGGTTTTTAAAAAATTCCATGTTAGAAACTGAAAAGTCTGAGATTTTGCCCCACCTGACAGGGGTCTGATGGACCTACATGTCCAGGGATTTGTTCCAAAGTTATGAATTTAGGAGCTTACACAGACTGCTTGGCTTATCTACCTCTCTCCTGCCTCCTGGAGAGCAAGGAGAGTGAAAGAGAGAGAAGGCATTTGTTCTGGAATATAAACAAATCCTCTCTGGGGAGAGGAAATAAAATTCCTTAGGTCTATTACTCCTTGAAATATAAGCAACTGGCTCCAGGAGAGTTTCTAAATCTTTGCAGAAAAATCCACACTCTCTAACTTCTAAGTCATATTTGCCATGTCAAGAGACCGCAAGTGCCATCAGGTGCAGAAATGTGAACATATCCATGGAGTTTTTCTCCCAGAAAACTTAAAATAAGTTGTTTTACAACAATAAATAAGTTGAGTTCAACTTCTAGTGGCTCTAACAACAGCAAATATAAATTTTAATGGTTTATAAAAATGAAATTTAAGTCTTTATCCTGTATCAGTTAAACTGAAAGTATGCTTAGGCTGATGCATTAACTCTAAAGTATCAAGGAACTAAGAACTTTCTAGTATGGTGCTTGGCTCTCCCTATGCATGGGATGGTAGAAAATGACTAATAACTACTACATGGGCATTTCAGTCCATGGGATGTTGAAAAGAAAGGAAGGCAAGAGAGCATTCATTTTTAACACCATATCACAGAACAGCTCTGTCCAATAGTACTTGCTGTAGTGTTGGAAATGTTCAATATACACACTGCCAATTCAGTAGTCACAGCCACATGTGTCCATTGAGCGCTTGAATGGGGACAGTGCTACCGGAGTATCCCTGATAACACTTCCAGTCAGCTACAGGGCAAGTGTTTCATCTCCAACCAAAATGACTGTCTCAGAAACCCATGGAAATGATTATGGTAGATACCCTGGGGACCATAGCCTCCTATTTCTACAATAACTTCTACAATAATGTTATTGCTTAAATAACTTTCATGCCACACCACTGGAAATAGGCCATGGGTTGGGAGATTGCTAAGACAAGATTGGGCAGGACAAAGACTAATTACTTAGGGTTCAATAAACTGATTTCATTTTTTCTGATTATTGCAAATATTTAAATGTCCTATTTTCTAGATACACAGAATTCCTTACTCCTCCCCCCCCCCTTATGCTAGCCATAATTCATAAAACATTCATCCTTCCCTTCCTGCTTGGACACTCCAGAATTTGGAAACATTTGAATATTCTTATTTTTATGGCAAAATAATTATTTGCATAGGCTCAGTCAGACTCTATCCTCCTTGTTTAACAGGACAGAATTGGAGATTCTGGTTAATAAACCAGGCTTTGACTGCAATGCCATGGTTAAAAATGATGCTCATTTAGCATTTTCCTAGTGAGTCCTCTTGAGATGAGGAAGAATCGAATGGCTGCTCAAGGTCCTGCAGTTTGGAGCACAGAAGCCATTCCACCCTAGGCTTGGGCTGCTCCCAACATGGCAGGAAATTCTGTTGTCAGCTCCTTCCTCCCCAGTTTGAAGGCCTTGTACAGAGAAAACACAGGCTAAGACGTTCTTTCATTTCAAAGCAATGAAAGGCTAATATTCCTTTCTTCTGCCTGAAATGAGTTTTGAGAACCTGAGGCTATTTGGAGACCCCAGACCCAGCAAAGGGGCAGTTGTCTGGTAGGAGAAAGATCCCCAAAGAGCCAAGGATCTGAACAGAGACTCGGGGTAGAGCAGACCCACATGGCAGGTGAATGACTGAAAGGGGCTCCACTTTTCATGGTGCGGGTGGGCAACAAATCCTCCCTGGGGAGAGGAGGTAAAATTCCTTAGGTCTATTAATCCTTGAAATATAAGCAAATGGCTCCAGAAGAGCTCTGTGTCCTAGTCCTGAGAAATTGCGTGATAAAAAATATTTGCAACTTAAAGAAAAAAAAATCATACTTATTTAATCAGATGTGACCAGAAATTTTAAGGAACTAAAGTTGACAGTAAAGGGTCAATGCTTACAATACCTTCTGGAAAAGCCAGTCTGGTACCTGGCTCCAGAATTCCCAGCCTTAAAGAAAGTTGCTGTCAGGGCTCAGGTGAAATCTGGTACCCAGTTTGTAGCTTTGCTTCCTAGCCTCCAGAGGGTTTTAAAAATCCAATTGGAGGTTCCTTATGAAAACTACCAGCAAATCAAACTTGAAAAAGCCTATATGATAAATTACTATTTTTGCTGCACTACGAAAATAAGTAGGTCAGATCTAATGAAGCTAGCCTTATTTTATGATTAAGAATAATCTTCCTGCAGTTAACTTTAATCAAAAGGAGGGTAACTAGAGAAATTCTGTTTCATTAGAAAACTATAGCACACGCCTCTGGGTTATCAGATTCTGCTTTCATTGTCTGAACTACTTTGCATCCCCTTTGAAAACCACTGGTAAGGGCACGATTTTGTTACCTATCAGTAAATTGAACTGAATCCTGTCATCTGGCATGTACTGTCTACCCTAAATGACAGTGAGAAAGCTAGCTTCATATCTTTTACATAGGAGACCTCAAACTGACAAAAGAGGGTTAAGACCCCCATCCCTCTTTCATGCACGTCATCATGACTTCCCAAGGAAAACATGGCCTGTAGTGAGCAGTTATAAATATATCTAAGGTTATAAAGCAAACTTTAATCCCACTCTAAATGCAGTTTCTCCAGGCTGAAGTTGACTGCTTAGCCTGAGAGTTCTTGCAAAACAGATAGGCTCTAGATACCTTGACTGCCCGTGCACAATGTTGTGTTTATGTTAATAAGTCAGACACAGTGATAAATAACTTGAATATTTTTAAAGAACCAAGCTAAAATAATTCATGATATCAGGCTCAAATGTTTCAATACAGCTGGCAAATGTCAGAACAACATGAATTGGGCCTCTTAGTAGTTCCCTTCAAAATTTATAACAAATCTACTAGACTACCTCATTTAATTTACGCTCCTGAGCCAAACATGAGTTGCCCGGGGGTTTTCCAGCTGCTAGATGGGTTGTTGGACCCTATTTTCTCTGAAGGAAGTTAACATAAATGGAAGTATGACCAGGAACTTAACTATGATTGGAGAAATTGCTGAGTCCATTGCAAGTCTATTGCAGCACAACCAAAATTTCTTAGATTTTGAGGCTAAAATCATCGTAGATGACAGAGTTGTGCTTGATCACTTGCTGACTGAGCAAGGAAGAGTTTGCAGTGTTATCAATATTACTTGCTCTTGCTGGGTAAACATTTCTGGAGAAGTTGCTGCACCTCTCCAGTCACATGAAATAGTCAAACAAGCCACACGTGACTCGGGCAAGTAAATTCTTCGGGATAATTTTTTAATCCATTCAGTTGATTTAGGTCCTGGAGTTCTTGGTGTCAAGTCTCAGAAAAAGTGCTTTACATATAAAATATACTCTTTGACTCAGGGCCCTTCAGCTTCTTTCCCCCAGACATGCCAGCGATAACAGGAGCAATGTGTCAGAACCCCAGCAATGAATCAAATCATAAGTTAACAAGCCCCCATCCGATCAAGGGATTACACCCCACCTAGAGGGCACCCCTCCAGCGTCACTTTCCCTTTAAAACACAGCTCCCAGAACGAAAAGCTCGAACTGTTTTCTCTCTCTTTTCGCTGGCTCCCCAGGTGGGAGCCATTTCCAGGCACCCACCTGCTTTCTCCCTTTCACTCTCCCATCTGCCTTCTCCCACCTGCTTTCTCCCTTGCACTCTCCCATCTGCCTTCTCCCACCTGCTTTCTCCCTTGCACTCTCCCATCTGCCTTCTCCCACCTGCTTTCTCCTTTCACTCTCCCATCTGCCGTCTCCCACCTGCTTTCTCCCTTGCACTCTCCCATCTGCCTTCTCCCACCTGCTTTCTCCTTGCACTCTCCCATCTGCCTTCTCCCACCTGCTTTCTCCTTGCACTCTTCCCTCCATAAGCTTGTTAAGCTTTGGCTCCCCACTCTCCTGCGTGGATTCCTTAGTGACTCTGTGCCTAACACTTAGCTCAGAAGCATACTCCCAACATTGGACATTTTACTATTCATAATAATCATAACAGTTTGCCTGGTTCACTATATCCTCTTAAAGTTTTAAGTGGCTGCACCTAGCCATCTCGCCAAATGTTGTCCCTTGGCCTAGAAAGATAGACGTGTGGAGAAAACAAAAAAAAACAATGCTTCTCTCCCATTCCCCACTCTGGGACATGTTTAACTTAGAGTTAATCACCCATGAGACCTGTCTAGAGCCAGCAAATGGTCCCTGAGAGGGGTGCTTGTCCTTTAAATTTTTATCTTGTTCTCAGCTTGGCTGAGGGTCAGATCAAAAGGAGGGGTTGATAAGTAAAATCTAGTAGGCCAACGTGGAGTAGCCCACACTACCCGCCCTAAACCTTATGGTGAGTTTCTATTTCCAGTAAATGTCCAGTTCATCCAGAAGACCAAATTTAAATACAGTCAGATCTTTATCAATCATCAACAGCTAACTTCCTCATTCCTAAACGACAGCCTGATATCCAATTTGTGAGAACCCTCTAAAGTAAGATGGAAACTCCCTTATTTCCTCACTTGCTTCCACATTTGCCCTCTATGAGTTTCTTCTTTCCATCACCTGGGTGGAGCTCCCTTTATTTTTGAACAGGATATTACCAAACCTGTGAGATCATAAATTGCATGAAAAGTTTTTCTTTCATCAGTAATCACAGTCCAAAGAAATGTCACACTGGTTAAAAATAAAATGAATTCAGAGAACAATAGAGTGCTCATATTTGTCACACTAAACAATAATCCTCGTGTAAAAACAGAAACCCTTTGGGGTAATCACGGATCCCCTATAATAAACTGGTTTCCACTTACCGTGAGTTGATATGAGTCATACCATCCATCATTCTCTCACAAAATTATTTAGCTGAATTTTTTTCCTAAATAGTGAAGACCCAGTGCTTTGTCGAGCATCAAGCACAAGCAGATATCAGATGAAACTGCTTTTTACTCAGCTCTAAAAAGCAAAAGGTGACTACAAGAGCACGTTAATTGCAATATAATTAAAATCCACAAGATGGCACTTGGATTTAAAGAACTGATCACAGTTTCCTGACAGCTGGGCTTCCAATGACTGGCACTATTAACTTTTTGTTTTTTGCAAGGGCAGGCAGCGGGAATCTAACACAGGTCTTCAGCTTGGCAGGGAAGAACTCTGCCTGCTGACCCATCATGGGCCCACACTGCCACTGTTAACTTTTAACAATCCTTCAGTAATAAACAGTTTCTCTGCATTAAATTAGAAATATTATCTTGAGATATTTCTGTATGTGGGGACCTAGCCTCTAGCATATACAGGTGTTATTTAAACCCTCTCCTAAGAAAAGGAAGCTATATAAAATTATATAAATGTATTCCCCACCAAACTCATGAGAGATGCTTAGGTTTATAACACTAAAATTCAAAGGGTGCATGGGTGGCTCAGTGGTTAGAATGTCCACCTTTCATGTGGGAGACCCGGGTTGGGTTCCCGGACCATGCACCCAAAATAAATTTAGTAGATTGAAATGCTAGTGATCAATAAAAGGGAGTGGTAAGGGGTATGGTACATATGATTTTTTTTCTGTTTTCTTTTTATTTCTTTTTATGAATCCATGCAAATGTTCTAAGAAATGATCATGATGAATATACAACTATGTGATCATATTGTGAGTTACTGATTATATCTGTAGAAAGGAATGATCATATGGTAAGAATGTTTGTATTTGTCTGTTGGTATACTTAATAAATAAAATGAATAAAAAAAAACAAAAAAAATTCAAAGTGATATCCATTAGTAGGAAAGATTTCAGAAATGCTAAGTATAGCTCCTTACTCTTCTGTGATAAACCTCCCTGTCATCATTTTTATCCCCTGGGGTGGTTTGGGGCTATGCACCCCAGAGAACATGTTCTTAGATTTAATCCATTCCTGTGTGTGTGTATCCATTGTAAACAAGATTTCTTCAAGTGGTTACTTCATTTAAAGTGTGGCCCAAATAAATCAGGTTGGGCTTTAATCCCAATTACTAGAATCCTTTGTGAGGAGAGTAATAGTCAGATAGAGTGAAAAGTCAGGAAAAGCAACAGGAACTGGGAGTCAATGGAAACTGGAAGAGAAAAGAGAAGCCAGGAGAGGCCACTAGGCACACTGACATGTGGCAGAAAAGCCAGGGACCAAGGATCCCAGGCAGCCCGCCCCAGAATGCCACAGTCTTCTCGGAAAGCATCACCTTGATGATGCCTTGATTTAGGGCTTCTCCTAGCCTCAAAACCCTGAGCCAATACATTTCCATCATATAAGCCAACCTATTGCATAATATTTGACTTAGCAGCCAGGAAACTAAAACTTCCCCCATCCTAATTGTCAGTTATTCTAGCCTCCATTGAACACTCCCTTCACTATTTCAGAATTCTCACGCAAAGAATTGTCTTCAAATAACCCTTCAATGAGGATACATCTTTCTGAATGTGAAAGACTACCTAACTCTTAGGCAGTTTGGGGTGACCAGCACAGTTCTGGGATATATCTCTAAAGGAAGGATGGAAGGAGCAGCCAGCAGTTGCTTTTACAGGGGCAGAGTTATTCATAAGGTACGACTTGCCTTCTAAAATCTTGGAGATGATGGAGGCAGCAACCATTTTAGGAGGCTCAAGTTAATCATGGGTTCTTGACACCATCATGTTTAATATTATCTTTTATATCATGAACAATAGCAGAGTCTGACCTCATTTTGAAACTGTAAACAACTGTGGGGGTTCGAAGCTGTGTGTACCCTGGAAAAACAGGTTCTTACCGTTAACTCATTCCTGTGGGTGTGAACCCATTGTGAATAAGACTTCTGATGAGACTACTTCAGGTAAGGTGTGCCCACCTTATTCAGGATGGGATTAATTCTATTATTGGAGTTCCTTATAAGTGGTATGAAGCAGAAAGAGAGAGAGAGAGAGAGAGAGAGAGAAAGAGAGAGAGAAAGGCCACAGAAGCAAGATGCTGATGTCCAGGAAACCAGAAGAGAAGGGAGAGACCAACAGAGGCTGCCATGTGCCTTTCTGAGTAACAGAGGAGCCAAAGATCATTGGCAGCTGCTCTCCTGGAAGAAAACATCATACTGATGATTCTTTAATTTGAACATTTTCTTGGCCTCAAAACTGTGAGCTAATAAATTCCCATTGTTTAAGCCAACACAATTCAATCTCATGACTTTTGTACAACATTGTACTGGAGAAAATAGCTTACGCACAAAGAGAGAAAAAGGAAAGTCTGGAAAAGAGGAAGTAAGATTGTCATTTGCATATGACACAAATGTATATGCAGAAAATCCCAAAGAATATACAAGCTGCAAGAGCAACTCAGTGAATCTAGAAAGGGGAAGGAACACAAGGTCAATAAACAAAAATCAATCATGTTTAAATAATAACAACAAGCAATTATCAAATGAATTTAAAAGAAAATATCACAAAAGAAAAGCATCAAATATGTAGGATTAAATTTACTGAACTCTATCTGCAAGTTTTGCACATGGAATGCTATGAAAAATTTCAGAAAGAACATTAACAAACAACCAAATCAATGCAAGACAATATTGTTATGATAAAAACTCTTCTCTGATTGATCTATGGATTTGATGCAGTACCTACCAATATCCCAGCAAGCTTTTGACTCTAGGTTCTGGAAACAAAATGAAAAGGACCTAGAATAGCTAAACAATCTACTAAAACATGAGTCTTTTCAACACATTGTGCTGGAACAACTGGGTATTCATATAGTAAAACAAAATAAAAATGCCTTTTAACTCCCACATCATACAGAAAAATTAATTCAAAATAAATCAAAGATTTAAATGTGAAACCTATAACTATAAAAATTTCTAGCATTAAACATACTAGTCACCATGAACTTCGTATAGGCAAAGTTTGCTTAGATAAAATTCTAAAATTCTTCCACCATACAAAAGCAATGTTTTGGTCTTCAAAATTTAAAACTTCTTTTCATCAAAATACACAATTAAGAAAGTGAAAAAAACAAGCCTGCAATTTGGACAAAATATTCTCAATACATGTATCTGAAAATTATTTACCAGTTCCTAATAAGTTAAATGTATAGCTATGTTATCATGCAACAATTCCAATTCTGAGGACCTGAGAAAACATTCTGCATACCAGAATGCTCACAGTATGCTTACTTAAAATTGTCAAAAAGCTGGAAGCAAATGAAACGTCCATTAACAAGAGAATTGTTAAACAACAAAACTGGTGTACTCATATGATGTCAAATTACTCAGCAGTGAAAAAGAATACATTATGAATACATTCATCACAAATCAATCTCCAAATCATATTGTTTGAGAGAAGCAAGACATCCCAGAAAATAGACTGTCTGATTCCATTTACATGAACATTAGAAATAGATGTGACTTATCTGGGATGATAAAAATCAAAATAGCTGTTTAGTCAGTGTGGAAGGGTATTGGGAAGAGGCAAAGAGATATTTCTGGATGATAGTAATGATCTCTACCTTGATAAAGGTGATAGTAAAACACAGGTATCAGTTTTCAAAACTCCGAAACTATAAAATTAATGTATTTTGCTGTATATAAATTGTGTACTCATGAAACACTGTTTCCACAAAATAATTGAAAATTGTTAGAAGCAATGTTCACATATGCTTATAGGCTTTTAATGTGGGTAATTGTCTTATCACTATAACTTGTTTAGCAAAAAGTTATAAGTGCAGTAGTGAACCTGGCTATAGAAATTCCCTAGTTAATGCTTTAAGTGAACAATGTATATAGATTTTGTAGTTCTTATTTCTCTAAGCTGTGTTTGTAATGATTATATTTATGAAAATATAAATATACGTTGTTGAACCTAATAATAGAATGTGGTATTTTATTTTGCATTTGTTTTATTTGATTTTTTAAACAATTAATTTTTATTGTATTTTTCAAAACTATCACTCATGGCACTGAAAATAAAAAGAAATTCTGCCCTTTCTCTATAGATAGTTTGAGAAGAATTTATCTACAACACATATAATTGAGCAGTGATTAGTATACAAAATACTAAGACCAGCTGCAGATCAATAAGTAAATATAAGCATCTCCAGTCAAAATTGGCCACAAGATATGCACAAGTATTTCAAAGGATAGAAAACACAGGTTGCCTATAAAAATCTGAACGTCAGCCTCATCAGTAATCAGAAAAATGAAAAATAAACACAAACACATCCATGCACACAAAATGATATGCCATTTTACACTAACCAGAAAGATGAAAATTTTAAGGGCAGATATTTACAAACATTGATGAGGTTGAAGAATGTCTCCACAAAAATATGATGAGACATACTTACATACTGTTGGGAAGAATATAAGAAAAAAAATTTAGAAAATTTTCAGGCCATAAGATCACGCAACGGATGACACATCAATTTTATGAATTTATTTAAAAGGATATCAAATGAAAACATAAAACCATTAAAACGATATTAGATGATAATTTTCTTTTATGCCAAAATTTTTACTGATAATTTAATTTTTTGGTGAGACAAGTTTCACAGAACCTGGTAAACACAGTTTAGAGAAATATCATGCATAAAATAAATGAAATACACAGTTCTCATAAAGCATCCAATTAATAACTTGCATTACTTAGGTACATTTGTTAATTCATGAAAGAACATTTTTACAATTGTACAATTCACTATGTTGCATCATCTAAAATAAGGTTCATTGTGTTGTACAAACCAGTGCTTTTTTCTTTTAATTTTACTCTGGGAGCATATGTTTAACTTAAAATTTCTCCTTTTAAGCAGATTCACATTTATAATTCAGTGGAGTTAATTATATTCACAATTTTGTGTTACTATCACCACCATTCATTACCAAATTTTTACAATCACCCAGAATAGAAATTCTGTACAATATAAGTAATAACTCCCATTCTCTAACCCCAACACAGTCATGTCAACCTAAATTCTATATTCTGACTCTATGAGTTTGCTTATTTTAGTTAATTCATATCAGTGAGCTCACATAATATTTATCCATTTGTGTCTGGCATATTCAGCATTATGTCTTCAAGATTCATCCATGTAGTGGCATGAATCCAAATTTCATTCCTTTTTAATGCTGAGAATACTCCATATGCCACGTGTGGTGGCCTGATGCCCAGGCCTCCTCCTAAAAATGCCTGTAATAAACTTGCTTTAGCCAAGGACAAAGGTCAATAAAATAAACAATCTCCCTGGAGAGATAAGAATGTAATTACAGGTGTAAAAAATGGCATTGATTTTAACTTAGTAAAACACCATGTTTGAGATCCCTTCAAAGATTATGCTAGAGGCCTATGTCCTCATATTATATGAAATGTCTTTGTTCTGAAATCATATATTGCCTCATATATTTCTGTTCCCTTTGCAGAGTGCTGAAGTCCCACTGGGGGTCACCAGAGAACTTATCCTATTCCTGGGTCCCAATAAACCCATGTCCACTTCTGTGCCTGCTGTGTTTTTGGTCCAGCAGCTGCACCCTCCTAGGCTCTGTATGAGTTTGGTCTGGGCCTGAATTGGTGAGCCAGCCAGGAGACCAAAACACTGACAGCAGCAGTAGGCATGGCTCCAGGGAAGGGAGAATCCATAGGGGATATCCTAAATTGGCCTGTATCATCTATGTGGGGAGGGGTGGTTGCCTTCCTGGGTAAATGGGAACTGCCATGAGAATATGGGGAAGCCCTGAAAAAATCCAGCAAGGTTGTTAATTGCTTTGCAACATATAGCTTGACAACTAAATCTTAGCAGAAGAAAAAGAGAACGCCAAGTAGGGGCAGCCGTAACCTGGTCCCTTTTAGAAGCCTTATGTATGGCCTCAGAGGCAGAACAGATGGCAGAAACAACAGCCCACCATCTAGAAGAACTAAAATTAGAGAGGGGCACACAACTTGCTCAAGGTGACACAAAAGATGCCTTAACTGAGTACCTGCATTATGTGGATGATCGATTAGAAACATTAGCTGGTAAATGGAGCCTCTCCCCCTGGCAAGTACAGCCAGTGCTACAGCAACCAATAAAACCAGCACAGGAGTGACCTGCTGGGGTAGACCCTCAGAATTTATAACCTCCTACCCAGAAACCACATGTTACCATGAGAGATTACACCATGTTTGAAGTAGGGTAACTTGGACAGTGCTATAGGCAAAAAGTCAGCCAGCTATTCACTTTTTATTACCTGATTGGCTTTTATGGCTATGAGACACAGGATCTCAGGGTGTAATATTTACTAGGATGGAAATGAGTAAGTTAGCATCTATCACAATACAACCATCTCTCTGCCAGTGCCTGTGTGCCACCCTAAATCAGATAGAAATGCTATGTTAGCCTGGCTAACAGCTGCAGGCAAGACTGCTTGGCCTAATGAGGGAGCTATTCCAGACTCTACTCCCCATTGGCAATCTATAGAAAAGTATAAGATGTTTTATGGGCTCTTGAGATGAAACGTACAGTATATTGTGAGAATTTTTCAGGCTCTGACAATGAAACTTTCACAGCAGGAATGAAAGACACCGTCGAGCACTCTGCTCCTAGTGATTTTTATGGATGCTTCGTGTCCATTTTGAGTCCTCTAGTAAGACAGCCCATCTTGAGAGCTGCCCAAGCCACAGCAGATCTGGAGAATCTGAGTGACTCCAAAAAAGAGGAGTAAGAGCCACGGGAAAACTCCCTGAGAGCTTGATGCCCTTAATCGGGTCTCTCATAAACAAATGTTGGCTGATCTAACTGCCACGGGGACAGAACTAGAAAGCACAGATAAACAACCAAATGCTGTTTCAGTTAAATTGCGGAGCAAACTACCCAAAGACAAAAGATTTACTAAAATAAATCTCCGAACAGCTGAAGGGGAAAGTAAACTGGCTAAGAAACCTCCTTTCAAAGCATGAGATCCCTCTGCACCCCAAGAAAGCTCCCTTTCTCCTCCCACAGGGGAGGGGTCAAGACTCCAGGTTCACTCTATCGTTGCTCAGATGTGAATTCTCTCTCTAAGCTGACACCGCAAGTGAACTCACTGCCCTCCCCCTCCACGTGGGACGTGGACCCCAGGGGTGGAAACCTCTCTGGCAACATGGGACAGAACCCCCAGGATGAGAGGGACCTGGCATCAAGGGATTCAGAAAACCTTCTTGACCAAAACGGGGAAGAGAGAAATGAGACGAAATAAAGGGTCAGTGGCTGAGAGATTTCAAACAGAGTCGAGAGGTTGTCCTGGAGGTTATTCTTACACGTTGTATAGATATCCCCTTTTTTAGTTTATGATGTATTGGAGTGGCTAGAGGGAAGTACCTGAAACTGCTAAGCTGTGTTCCAGTAGCCTTGGTTCTTGAAGACGACTATGTAACTATATAGCTTTTACAATGTGACTGCGTGATTGTGAAAACCTTATGTCTGATGCTCCTTTTAACTAGAGTATGGACAGATGAATAAAACATATGGATAAAAAGTAAACAAATAATAGAGGCAACAAGGTTAAAATAAAATGGGTAGACGGAAATACTCGTGGTCAATGAGAGGGAAGGGTGAGGGATGTGGTATGTATGAGTTTTTTCATTTTTCTTTTTTACTTCTTTTTCTGGAGTGATGTAAATGTTAAAAAAATGATCATGATGATAAATACACAACTATGTGATGATATTGTGATCCATTAATTGTATACCATGTATGGAATGTTTGTATGTTAAGAATGTTTGTGTGTTCGCATGTTGTTTTATTAATAAAAATATTTTTAAAAAAAGACTCCAGGTTCAAGCAATAACCAGGGACCCCAGGCATTGGAGGTCACCTGTAGGATTAAGTTTACCGGTCTCCTACTAAAAAACAGAGATTGTTGGCATTAGTGGATACAGGGCTGAGTGTACTCTAATTTAGGGAAATGTAGCCCTATTTAACAAACCCATGCAGATCATAGATGGTTATGGAGAAAGAAAAATAGAGCAAAATGGCATAATTTAACCTTGCATATTGGGAGATTGCCCCACCTCCACCTCAGGAATATACAGTTTATATTTCTCTTGTACTTGACTATACATTAGGAATAGATCTGTTCTTAAATTCCACATCTCCAGTGTAGAGTAGTGAAAATGGTCTTAAAGGAACAGGTGAAATAGTCCCCTTGTAAAAGTACCACAATCTCAGAAGATTATAACCATAAACAATATAACCTGCCTGGGGGAAATCAAGGTATTTCTTCAGCCACTAAGAAACTAGAAAAAGTGGGAATATTAATTGAATCTATAGCCCCTCAAAGGGCTATTAAATAGCTCTGTGTGGCCAGGACAGAAAACTGATGGAACCTGTCATATGACAGTGGATTACTGCCAATTAAATAATACCATTTTTGTATGCAGCAGTTTCAAACATTACCTCTTTATTACAAGAAATTAGCGCACAATTATGTCATTCTCTTTGTTTTAGATTTAGCTAATGCTTTCTTTAATATTCCCTTAGATAAAGCCAATCAACTTGCCCTTTGCCTTCACCTGGAAAGGATGACAATGGATTTTTATCATTTTCCCACAAAGCTATTTACGTAGTTCAACCATTTGCCATGGCCTAGTGCAAAAGACTTCGCCAATTGGGAGAAACCTAAATGTGTGACTTTATCTCATTATATTGTTGATATTATGTTAACTGGCAAAATTCTCTTTCAGAAATAGAAAGGTGTCAGAAATGTTAATAGCCCATTTCAAGATTACCTTTAGGGTTCTGGTCACAATTATGGAAAGAAGAGGAATTAAGATATAGCCCCTCAGAAAAGCAACTGTGTGCTGCTTATAATGCTCTATTGCAAGGGGAAGATCTGACGCAAAACTGTCCAGTCACATTTCCTGGTGCTTGCCCAAGCCAAGAAAAAAAACATGCCCAGTCACCTTGAGGGCTGCTCTCCCTATACAGGGGTGTATTACAAACTGCAAGCCGTGCTCTGACTATGTACAATTAAGTAGCTTTGCAAAGCGGAAAAGTTACTTGTTGCAATGCAGTGTTTTCCTTTTTTATTGTGAAAAAACTTATATATAAAAAAGTAAACACACCACAACAATTACAGAGCAGATTTCAGAGTTTGGTATGGGTTACAGTGCCACAATTTTAGGTTTTTTCCCTAGCTGCTCCAAGACACTGGACACTAAAAGAAATATCAATATAATGATTCAGCAGTTATACTCATTTGTTAAATCCTATCTTCTATGTTATAACTCCACTTTCTCCTTTGATCTTTCTCTCAGTATTTAGGAATATTTGGAGTATGCCTATTCTAACTTTTTCACATAGAAAAGGGTTGTTGATTGGGATGAAGAAGAGTCTTATTAAGAGTCAGTAATCGTGCATGAGCCAGTAGATGTGTTAACTGTACCGACAGCTGGGCTGTTTACAAAGTCCTCATGATCTGGATGACAACGTGGAAACAAGGACGATGGATAGTCACAGGTCACCCCTATGGGTATGAGAGGTCTGGGAAGACATTGAGGATGTCTGCCAGCAATGAAAAGTACCTATCTATCATGTCCCTGCCCACACTCCTAGCATGCTACCCATGAATGTTGAGGCAGATGCCCTCGCTCAAGTCCAGAGTTTCAGCAGGGTTCTACTGAAACTGGAAAAGCAGCTAAGTGGTTTTGAAAGAGTGACACCAAGTGTATCACACCTTGTGGTGTTTAGCCCAGAAGTTCCAGCTATCCATCATGTGCCAAGAACTTACAGACATCACACAGGAGTGCCCATCATGTTCCCTGTGATGATCACACCAATTGCCCCACCAGAGGGACACAGTGGCTGATCACAGGCTCGAGTGGGAAGTGGATTTTATCAGCCTACTTCTGCTCTTGGAAGGGGCGAGGTATGTATTCACTGCTGTAGATATTGCCACGGGATTTCTCTTAGCTATTCCAGTAGGGAAAGCTAATCAGAGAGCCACTGTATGCTGCCCAGAGAAGGTAAGCACCCCCTATAGAATACCTACACAAATAAAGTGTTTGAGGAACCCCTTTCACTGGACAAATGGTCTAAGCATGGGCTATGGACTATGATGCAACGTGGGCTTTTCATCTATCCTGTAACCACACAGGTGCAGGTTTTATAGAAAGAATGAATGGCCTCTTAAAGGAACAGTTGAAAGATGATGAGAAATCTCTACAATAATGGACCAAAAGGATTTATCAGGCTTTAACCTGCCTGAATCTACATCTTGAGCTACAGCACCAAGTCCTGCTGAAATGCTAATGGATGGACCTATGCAGGCTCAGAGAATACAAATTAAAGAGTCAGTGGCTGTACAGACTAAAAGGGTTCATAATAATAATTTATTGTTGCCTATGCCTCAGCCCATACAAATGGGGGGAAATGAGGGCCTGTGACGTTGGTGCTGGACTGTGCAGCTGCACTGGCTGGGAATTTCAAGGCCATGGGGAATGGAAGTGACCCAAAATATTGTAATCCAACCACAATTTGTACAAAAAAAATTCCTGTTAAATTTTTTAACACCAATCCAGGGCCTCATATTCTCATGGGAACCTTATGAATGGGGACTCTTCTTATGCCTAGACTAATGATTGACATCATGGGGGAGGACTCTCAAGATTTACAGGCGGAGAGTAAACCTCCCCACAGTGTCCTTCTGCCTGGTGTTTTACAGTCTACAGGTGGAACTCTTGCCTGTCTATTGCTAAACCCACATGTTTTTAGCCTTTTTTATTGTCCTTCATAAACATCTTTCCTTTCACTTTCAGTACCCTAGTAAACATCTTTCAGTAGTAGACTTCAGTGATAACCCATGCCCACAATAGACTCTAATGTTGGGTTTGACATTCTGATTGATATGTATCTCATAGTCGGTCTATTAGGATTTATTTTGGTTCGAGTTTGTTGTGCTTCTTGGACATGAATATTTCTGCCTTTCATAAGAGTTGGGAAATTTTAGGCCACTATTTCCTCACATATTACTTCTGTTCCCTTTCCCCTCTCTTCTGGGACACCCATGACATATAGTTTGTGGGCTTTGCGCTGTCACTCAAGCCCTTGAGAACTTCCTCAATTTTTTCTATCTTTTCTCTATCTGTTTTTTCTGGCTATATAATTTCAATTTTTCTGTTATCTACTTCACTGATTCTTCTGACTGCTAGGGTCTGCTGTTTTATGCCTCTAATGTATTTTTAACTCCATTATTGAGCTTTTCATCCTCATAATTTCTGTTATGTGTCTTTTTAAACTTTGAATTTTTGTTTACATTTGTGTATTGTCTTCTTAACATCCTTTAGCTCTATATCCACCATCAGTTAATTTCTATCTGTATTTTCCTTCATTTCCTTGGATTTACTTGCTTAACTAGCTCTTCAAAATTCTGGGTCTTTTCTGAAGTTTTCATTTGTTCCTTCGACTGAACCATTCCCAGTGTTTTAGTTTGGCTTGCAATTTTTGCTGCCGTCTGGGCATCTGATTATTTTCATGTGCTAATTCTGAAGTCCAGTTTCTCCCTTTGGCCTAGGGTTTAATTGTTGCTTGGCTTTCTGCCCACATTCTTCTTTGATGTTTGGTTCAACTTATTCTGCACGGTTAGAGCAGCCCGTGTTTAACAATTCAGATTTTCTCAGCTCTAATGTATGTGATTCTTGCTCTGGATATGTGGTACAATTTTTTTACGGATTGCCCTTTTCGTTTGCACTTGTTTCACCTCAAGAGAAAGGTTCCTTTCTTCTGTTCCTTCTCTGGGAATCTTGATGTGTTTGCTTTTGTGCAAAATTTTCTCCCCAGCTTCTATGATTTGTTTAAATTCTGTCCCTCACTCAGTGCCCTCTTTTCATTACCACTCTGAGTTTTGTGACTCAACCTGTCTTTCAAAAATTCAGATCACCCTACACCTTTTTTCTTCTTGAGACTTTTCTGCTTCTAGTGGCTGCTTCCCTGTTACACTGTCATGCCTAAGACCCAGATGGGGTTAATCCAGAAGGGTCCATTTTGCATTTAAGTGGCCTCACACACAAAGACTGGATTGAGCATGTACACCTCTTGCCACCTGTTCTGCTGTGGTCTCTTTTACCTTGGGGGCACTTTTGTATGTGGCGCTCCAGCCACTTGTGCTCCACCCCGGGTCTCTGCAGACTTGGGCCCCTGTGTCTGGATACGCATGGGGTTCTAACTTACATTAATCAATTTTCTTTGTCAAATACCAAAGGTAAAGAAAGAATTTTGAAAGCAGAAAGAGAAAAGCAGGTCATCACATTCAAGGGATACTCAATAAAGTTAAGTGCAGATTTCTCATCGTGAATCATGGAGGCAAGAAGGCAGTGGTATGACGTATAAGGAACTGAAGAGAAAAATTTCCAAACTCAAATTATTTTTCTAATGATACTATCTTTTAAAAATGAGGAAGAGTTTAAAACACTCACAGATAAACAGAAACTGAGAGAGTCTGTCAACAAAATACCTGCCCTACAAGAATTACTAAAGGGAATTTTTCAAGTTGCAGGGAAAAGACAGGAGACAGTGGCTTGGAGTTCTCTGTGTGGACTTGACTAGGTTATAGTATTCAATTATTTAATTAAGCACTAGTTTAAGTGTTGCTGTGGAGTTCTTTTGTAGATGTGTAGATATCTATAATCAGTTGACTTTAAGTAAAGGAGATTATCCTGAATAATCTATGTTGGCCTCATTCAACTGCCTGAAAGGCTTTAGGAGCAAAACTGAGGTTTTCCTGAGAAAGAAGAAATTCTGCCCATCAGCTCCTCCTCCAGACTTTCCAGCAGGAGACTCTTGACTGATGCTCAGCCCTTCAAATTTTGGGCTTGCCTTTCCCCACAATCAATTGAAATAAATCCCACATATGAATAATATCTCTACTCATAGCATGCATTATGTTATATAATATTTTATATTACTGCTGTTTCTGCTTCTTTGGAGAATCCTGACTGACAGAATCTCCAATAACGTTATTTTTCTCCATGTCTATGCTGCATAATATTCATAGAGATATATCAGGTAGTTTTATTAGTGTTTGCACGGTATGTATTTTTCATCCTTTTATTTTTTACCCTTTCTGCATCCTTATATTTTAGATTTTTTTCTCTTTTAAACAGCATATAGGTGAGGTTTTTAAAAAATACAATCTGAAGATCTTTATACTTTTTAATTGGAATTCTTACTCCATTTACTTATGGTGTAATTCTCATTTATTTGTTTTAAATCAACTACTGAACTATTTGCTTCCTTTTTGATACTCCTGTTAAGTAACCCTTGTTTTCTATTGTACGTCTTCTCTTAAATTACTTAAGAATTTTTATTAATCAGTTTTTCCCATCTATTGGTTTGTTTAAAATTTTTACACCATTTTAGTTGGTTACTCTAGAGTGACTAACAAACACCTGTGTCATGAATTGAATCATGTGCCCACAAATAAATGTTAGACATCTTCAAGTCCTGATTCCCTGTCTTGATGTAAACTGACTTGTAAATAGGATCTTCAAAGATGCTGTTAAAATAAGGGCAAATGGAATCAGGATGGGCCGCATAAGCTGATTAAATTTAGACACAGTAGAAGTCAGTAGAAGTCAGTTGGGGAGAGAGACAGTGTGTGACAGGGGCAGAAACTGAGTTATGGATTACCAACAAGCCATCACCAAAACGCAATCGGCTTCAGAGAGAGCATGGCCTATGGCATGACAATTTGATTTCTAGCTTCCAAAACTGTGAGAAAAAAAAATTTTTTTAAGCCAACCAGTCTGTGAGATTTGTTACAGCAGACCTGGAAAACTAAGGCAACATGTGAACTTTTCAAAGTCCCAAATAAATTATGTCTCTGAAAAATACAAGAAATTTAAGACCATTTATATTCCTCCTCAAATTCATGCTATTGTTGTGATATATGTTTCTATTTAGCTAGTATCTATTTACTTATCATCTATCTATCTAATCTATTATAATTATCTATAAAAATAAAGCCCTACAAGAACTTTTTTTTTCTTTATTGGCCTGGGCAGGCACCGGCGCGTGAACCTGGGTCTCTGGCATGGCAGGTGAGAACTCTGCCTGCTGAGCCACTGGGACCTACCCTACAAGTACTTATATTCATGAAATTATTGCTATTATTTTATGGACATTCATTTAAATTCAACCAGATAATTACCTTTTTTACTTTCTTCATTTGTTGCTACTACTGGGATTATTTTCCCTATAAAAAATAAACAAAATTTTAAAACTTTACTATTTTGTTGATGTGAGCTTGTTAAATTCCTACTTTTTGCTTGCTTAAAAATACAAACAATTTTATGTACATTATTGAATAATATTTTCTGTGAATATAAAATTATTAGTTGGCTGATTTTTTTTTTCCCAGCACTTTAAAAATAGCATCTTATTGTCTTCAAGATTCAACTGTTTCTTTGGGAATGCATCTGTCAATATTCCTTTGAAAGAAAACAGTATTTTTTTCTAGGTGTTTTTAATATGTGAAAGATTTTTTACTTTGATTTTGAGTAGCCTTACTATGATGCAATTAGGTGTGATTTTCATTTCATTTAACTCTGTTGAAATATGCAGTGTTTTGTTTATTTGTAACTTAATGTTTCCTCATGTTTAGAAATTTCCCAACACTTACTGCTTGCTCACCTCCTCCTTCTAATCCTCTGAGGCTCAGATAATATTCATATTTGATTTCTTCACAGCATCCTCCATGTCTCTTATTTTTTACTCCCCATCTGTATTAATATTCATTCGTTTTTTCTTTTTAAAATTTTTCTACTTTCTGAAAAATTTTCCAATTTTGTCTTTTATGTTTTGAATATATTAAACAGGCAAATTTTAAAGTTCACATCTGGTTTTTCTTTTATATAATCTCCTGTGGTTCCATTTCAATATGATGCTGCTTTCCATGATATCAGATCATATGACTGGCTACTAATTTAGTGACTGTGCAATGTATATAAAAGATGTAGAAATATTTTGAAATTTGAGGTGATGTTTCTTCTATACGATAGTATTTAATTTTGTTTTGTGCAGACAATCAGAAAATCCTGAATCACCCCAGTTCCGTTTCAGGGATATCATGAAGTTTTCCTCATAAGACAGTCATAAAAATTAAATTAATTTTGGCTGTAGGAGGCCATAGAGCAAGCTATGACCCCCAGGTGCTTTCTGTCATGATGATATGAGTGCAGGTAAAGAGCTAAAGAGATAAAAACTCTGTTTGAGGAGATGAGGCAGAAAAACAACACATTAGAGGGAGAAAGTGAAGAAATTGGAGGAAGTACAGAAGGTAGCAAAGAAAAAAAAGATTTTTTCTAAAGAATTATGATGTATGATGTATGGATTTGGGGATGACAAGAATACTTACACTGCGTGAGTAGATATTCTTGAAGACCATGTCGTACATAGAGTTCATCACTGAAATGACCCAAAAGGCAATGCACATTGGAAGACAAGTTTGAGTACAAGTTAAAGATATCATCTTCTTGATTCAAAAGGACCCAAAGATAAATCTTATACTTGGAAGTGGTTTTATAGACTTTACACCCAAAACAAGAGCACAGAAGAAAGAAAGAAAGAAATGGGAACTCCTCAAAATTAAACACTTTTGCGCATCAAAGAATTTCATCAAGAAAGTAAAAAGACAGCCTACACAATGGGAGACAATATTTGGAAATGACATATCAGATAAAGGTCTAGTATCTAGAATTTATAAAGAGATTGTTCAACTCAACAACAAAAAGACAGACAACCCAATTACAAAATGGGAAAAAGACTTGAACAGACACTTCTCAGAAGATGAAATACAAATGGCCAAAAGACACAGGAAGAGATGCTCAACTTCCCTGGCCATTAAAGAAATGCAAATCAAAACCACAATGAGATATCATCTCACACCCACCAGAAGGGCCATTATCAACAAAACAGGAAATGACGAGTGCTGGAGAGGATGTGGAGAAAGAGGCTCACTTATCAACTGTTGGTGGGAATGTCAAATGGTGCAACCATTGTGGAAGGCAGTTTGGCAGTTCCTCAAAAAGCTAAATATAGAATTGCCATATGACCAAGCAAAACCATTGCTAGGTATCTACTCAGAGGACATAAGGGCAAGGACACAAATGGACATTTGCACACCAGTGTTTATAGCAGCATTATTTACAATTGCAAAGAGATGGAAACAGCCAAAATGTCCATCAACAGATGAGTGGCTAAACAAACTGTGGCATATACATGCGATGGAATATTATGCAGCTGTAAGACAGAATAAAGTTATGAAGTATGTAACTACATGGATGGACCTTGAGGACATTATACTGAGTGAGATTAGCCAAAAACAAAAGGACAAATACTGTATGGTCTCACTGATATGAACTGACATTAGTGAATAAACTTGAAATACTTCATTGGTAACAGACCACCAGGAGATAGAAACAGGGTAAGATAATGGGTAATTGGAGCTGAAGGGATACAGACTGTATAACAGGACTGAATATAGAAACTCAGGAATGGACAGCACAATACTACCTAACTGTAATACAATTACGTTAAAACACCGAATGAAGCTGAATGTGAGAATGATAGAGGGAGGATGGCTGGGGGCATAAATGAAATCACAAAGAAAGATAGACAATAAAGATTGAGATGGTATAATCTAGGAATGCCTACAGTGTATAACGATAGTGACTAAATACACAAATTTTAAAAATGTTTTTGCATGAGGAAGAACAAAGGAATGTTATTACTGCAGGATGCTGAAAATAGATGGTAATTAATATTTCAAAATGTCAACCTTTGTGTGAGACTAAAGCAAAAAATGTTTATTTGGTACAAAATTTACATTTTGACTAGTGCATTTCTTAATATAACTTATGTAGACAGTTTAATTGAACACCATAAGTACATGAAACCTTGGATATGACATGAGATTTTGTTGGTTTGTCCAGAGTGATGCCCCTATGAATCCCAGAGTGATTTGATCGGTGAGTGGAAAAGTATTTGCAAAGTCCCTGTCAGGGAATGGTGAGAACGGGGGAAATTCAACTTCCCGAAGTTGAATTCTTGACATTCTCACAAGCAGTGTGGACACCCAAAGCTAGAGGCTGAGCCCCCAGTCTTGGGGTTTGTTCATATGAACCTTAACCCCACCAAGGATAGGGCAAGCCTACTTAAAATTAGACCTAAGAGTCACCCCCAAGAGAACCTCTTTTGTTGCTCAGCTGTGGCCTCTCTCTCCAGCCAACACAACAAGCAAACTCACCACCCTCCCTCTGTCTATGTGGGATATAACTCTCAGGTGTGTGGACCTTCCTGGCAACATGGGACAGAAGTACTAGAATGAGCTGAGACTCACCATCAAGGGATTGAATAAACTTTCTGGAACAAAAGCTTCTCGATCAAAAGGGGGAAGAGTGAAATAAGACAAGGTGTCAATGGCTGAGAGATTCCAAACAGAGTCCAGAGGTTATCCTGGAGGTCATTCTTATGCATTAAGTAGATATCACCTTGTTAGTCAAAATGTAATGGAGAGGCTGGAGGGATCTGCCTGAAAAGTGTAGACCTGTGTTCCAGTAGCCATGTTTCTTCATGATGATTGAATAATGATATAGCTTTCACAATGTGACTCTGTGATTGTGAAAACCTCATGTCTGATGCTCCTTTTATCTACCTTGTCAACAGACAAGTAGAACATATGGAATAAAAATAAATAATAGGGGGAACAAATGTTAAAATAAATTTAGATTGAAATGCTAGTGATCAATGAAAGGGAGGGGTAAGGGGTATGGTATGTATAAATTTTCTTTTTCTGTTTTCGTTTTATTTCTTTTTCTGAATAGATGCAAACGTTCCAAGAAAGTATCATGATGATGAATATGCAACTATGTGATGATATTGTGAATTACTGATTATATATGTAGAACAGAATGATCAAAAGAGGAATGTTTGCATTTGTTACGTGTTTTTTTGGTATTTAAAAAAATAAAATAAAATAAAACAAAAAAAAGAAAAAAGAAAAAGAAAATGAACCCAAAGAAGTTTGCTAGGGTTAAAAACTGACTTAGTATGGATGAGGAATTAAGCATTTGATGAAACAAACTATATATCTTGATATTTTCTAGACTTTCTGAAGCTTCCGTACCTTCTGGAGCAACCATATACAGTAAGTGCATATTTTGTATAGGAAGGTCCTAATACCTAACTATGAAAATGAATGTTGGAGAAGCACAGTTTTCAGCCTTTATTTTCATGTTTTTCATTTTAGAGCATTTGGACCTTTTAATAACCTGCCTTTAAACTGCCATACTGAATTACTTGTCGGGTTTTAACAAGTACTTAAGTTGACTGCTTTGTAATTCATGCAGTTCCTTCTGACTCTCTAAATGATGGAGTAGCACTAATGTGTTAGGTCTCTTTTTGCCATTATAAGCTACATTGTAGCATTTAACATATGAAACTTCAATGGCACCTTTGATCCTATGAGAGCAGAGACAAGTGTTTTATGTTTTCTCAAGCTTTTAGACAAAAGTAGTCTGAGAGATCATTAAAGACAGTGAACCTGTTTTGTGTTTCTCTTAATTAGAAGATGATATAGGAAAGTAAAGTCTTTTTAAAGAATGTTTTGGTGTTTTAAATGGTGAATTGTTTTAATATTCTTCAGATAACAAGAATGATTTTCTTTTTCATAGAAACTAAGTTCCTTGTGGATGCTTCTGTGTTGGAAGGCTTTTTAAATTTAAAGCCTTTGGGGCTGATGCATATTCTTTGTCAAGTTATAGGAAGATTAATTTTCCCAAATCAGATTAAAGCTTCTAAAAATAAATGCTCTCAGTGGCATGAATGGCACTGCTTAGAAAGTCGATGGCAGGATAAGCATTTGGGGTAGTGTTTTTTAGCATATTTGTTAGTACTTTTTCATTGTGGAAATGGGTATTTAGAAAAAACCTTATGTGATCAGGGAAACCAGTTGTGGTTCGGTATATTCAGGCTGTGTGTGTATTTCACTATACTGTATTAAATTATTAATGCACTTAGCTTAAAATAAGGATTGAAATCGCATTTAAGCGGATCAATCAATATTACTTTCTGTGAAACTGAATATTTTGTGTGCTGCTTATTCACATCTAAAATGTAAATAAATTCTTTCTTAACTTGGGAAAATTCTACTCTCTTAACCTACTGATGCAGGTAATAAAGTATGAAAAATTAAACAAACAAATAAAAAAGAGCCTGTCTGAAATAGTAAGATGCTCTTCTGAAACCATGTGAAAAGGGTTTTTCAAGGGTATGTGGTTACTGCTGAAGAAAATCAAGATGAATGAAGACTAAACATTAATTGAGAATGTAGCTTCAGAAACTTGGAAGGGCAAAAAATGAGGGAGTTTACAAAAAGGTAGATTGGCATTGGGGCAGTAATATATTATTGCTTTTCTTTTCTTGGCGCGGGTAGGCTCCAGGAATCGAACCTGGATCTCTGGCAAGGCTGGTGAGAATTCTGCCACTAAGCCACCATGGCCCGCCCCATTATTATTTTTGAAGTCAATGAGAGGATGGGTTTAGTAAAGTAGCTGGATAAGCAGTCAAAACAAATTTTTATTAAGCCACACTTCTTATGAAATCAATCCTGTGAGATTTTTCCAAGATAGAATCATCTAAAACTTTATTACATACCTTTATTTTGACTCACCTGCATAAAAGTTCAGGCACAAAGAACAAAATATGATAAGACCACCCATACATCTTCTAATACTCAATCTTTTCTTGGAAAGTTTTGGCTTTAAATAGATGTGATTGGCTTCCATAATATATATATATATATATATTATATGGCAGGTTCTGGGAACCTTCATGATACTTTGAATTTATTTTTCATTAGGTGTGGTCCCAGAAATATCAGTTTAATAACTTATTGTTTTAGAATCATATTAGTCACTGTAGTATCATTGCTATGTACTTTCGGTTTCAGTTTTCCTTTGTTTTTTTTATACAGCAAACATATTCTTGTAAAAGTCTATGTTTCAGAAAAAGAGGAGTTTGAGAGAGAGGCAGAGAGAGAACACAATGTAATAGAGAGGAACAGGATGTAAGCTATTCTAAAATGTAGCCAAATCCATATGCTTTTAAAATTCAATTTCTCTCAAGTACTGATAAACTGGATAACAATTCTCCATTTCTTCTAAGACAGTGAACACTAACTCCTTCTCTTTTATTCTCTGGAGATCAAAAGGAAGTATTTGGTTTCTGCTTTTGCTTCAGCTTTATTAATAAGGTTGAGCAATGCCTCTTTGTGATCTGAATGAACCCAAAAACCTTTACCAAATTGCAGTCTTCCTTTGCATATTGAGAGAAACATTTTCAAGCTATCTTAACCTTTGTTTTAACTTTTAATATATTACAGTTCCCAAATGTGCAAAATTGTTCCCTCAACAATTCTTGTTTGTCCAATTCAGGAAAATAAAAGTTACTATGAATGTGGAAGGAGAGAGCAGTCTCATCGTGAGTGCAGATAAAAGGCTTTCTAAGAAAAATTAGAGGTAAAAGTTACTGTCTTTCGGAATTCTTCATGTGCTTCCAATTTTTCTACTTAAAAGTCATTGAACAACTTCAGTGTTTGTGGTGATTTGAAACTGTAGGTACCCCAGAAAAAACATGTTCTTAAATGTAACCCTCTCCTGTGGCTTGTAAGTAGGACCTTTTTTTATTATTATTATTTAGTTTTTTAACATATGATCATTCCATTCTACATTTATAACCAGAATTCACAATATCATCACATAGTTGCATATTCATCATCATGATCATTTCTTGGAACATTTGTATCTATTCAGAAGAAGAAAAAGACAACAGAAAAAGAAATAAAATGAAAACAGAAAAAAAAATTATACGTACCATACCCTCTACCCCTCCCTTTCATTGATCACTAGCATTTCAATCTAAATTTATTTTAACATTTGTTCCCTCTATTATTTATTTTTATTCCATATGTTCTACTTGTCTGTTGACAAGGTAGATAAAAAGAGCATCAGACACGAGGTTTTCACAATCACGCAGTCCCACTGTGAAAGCTATATCATTATTCAATCATCATCAAGAAACAAGGCTACTGGAACACAGCTTACATTTTCAGGTAGATCCCTCCAGCCTCTCCATGACATCTTGACCAACAAGGCGATATCTACTTTATGCGTAAGAATAACCTCCAGGATCACCCCTGGACTCTGTTTGGAATCTCTCAGCCATTGACACCTTGTCTCATTTCACTCTTCCCCCTTTTGATCGAGAAGCTTTTCTCAGTCCCATGATGCTCTCAGCTCATTCCAGAGTTTTTCTCAATCCCTTGATGTTGATTCTCAGCTCATTCTGGGATTTCTGTCCCACGATGCCAGGAAGGTCTGCACCCCTGGGAGTCGTGTCCCACATAGACAGGGGGAGAGTGGTGAGTTTGCTTGTTGTGCTGGCTGGAGAGAGAGGTCACATCTAAGCAACAAAAGAGGTTCTCTTGGGGGTGACTCTTAGGCCTAATTTTAAGTAGGCTTGACCTATCCTTTGTGGGGTTAAGTTTCATATGAACAAACCCCAAGACTGGGGGTTCAGCCTCTAGCTTTGGGTGTCCACACTGCTTGTGAGAATATCAAGAATTCAACTTGGGGAGGTTGAATCTTCCCCCGTTCTCACCATTTCCTGAAGGGGACTTTGCAAATACTTTTTTATTCACTGATCAAATCACTCTGGGATTTATTGGGGCATCACTCTGGACAAACGAACCAAATCTCATGTTAAGTAGGACCTTTTGATGAAGCTGCCTCAGTTAAGATGTGACCTACCTCATTCAGGTCTTAAGCCTCTTACTGCAGTCCTTTATAAACAGTATGAATACAGAGAGTGAGAAAGAAAGGCACTGAAGCAAGAAGCTGGAAACAATGAAACCCTAAAGAAAAGGGCGAGAGCCGCGGACTCCGCCATGTGCCTTGCCATGTGGCAGAGTTACCATGAATCACTGGCAGCTGGTCTTCGGAAAGAAAGCATCACCTTGATTTGGGCATTTCCGTGGCCCTAACTGTGAGCTAATAAATTCCCATTGTTCAGGCTCAACCATTTCCCGTACCTATTTTGAGTAGCCTATGAAACTGAAACTGTGTCTAAGAGGCGGCATCTCAGGCCTGCTGAAATAAGACACTGATATTTTCAAAGAAACGTGGAAACTTAAACAAAAGACATTGACAACGATAACAACTGGGTAATTTGAGAATTTTGCCATGGTCAAAGTCATCAGTTTAATTCCAAGTTCAAAAAGTTGCTTTCAAAAAATGCTCTCTAGTCAGAAGTTTTCATGGGTATTTTTGGTCTGTTCTTCACCTTTGCTTTTCCAGTCAGGCCCTTTCTGGCTTCCCATACGGCAGAAAGCAAATGGTCTTCCTAGTGAGAAAGATTTGATGAAAGCAAATGGTCTTCCTAGTGAGAAAGATTTGATAATGGAATATAAACTTTCAGATCTTCATATGAACAGTAGAGATGCTTTTGTGGTTTTGTTGTTTGCCAAATTACAAATAGGGAAAGTAGAAAATGAAACCATTCCAAAAGTGGAAGTAATTTCTCACTGTCTACATGATATGTTGTAGTCATTGGCCATAGCAACCACTATATAGGAATAGATGCTGTGGAAACTCTCTGAGTCTGAGAAGGACCAGAGAAGTGGACTCCAGCTATGGCCCAATTCAAGGTATCTCCTATGGAAACTTCTTGGAAAATCCATGAAGAATTCCACATAGATGAAGATTTGGGTTTTGCTCTGCTCAATCCACTGGTAAGTGAGACCACCAAAACATGAGCAAAAGTATTTTCTTCTCATTGCTGTCTGGACAAATTAACTTCTCCTGAATAAATGTGGTTCAGTAACTTTTAGGAAACAAGTGGATGAAACAGTGCCAAATTAGTGGTAGGGTTTTGAGTAACTTAGATCTCACCTTAAAAATTTTTTTTTCTAATATATTCTATAAATCTATATATAAGAATAGCTTGTTGAAACTGGATTCCCTTTAAACCAACCCATTTCTCCATTGATTCTTATTTAATGAATGCAAGCAACTGTTATATAACTAACTAAAATGTCAAAATTGTATAATTTGGAAAGGATTAGTGAGAGGTCAAAGTAGACGTATATTTACCTATGCTTAATCTGAGATTTTGTAAAAGTAAAATTCATGTTTAGAAAATGAAAAGCTATTCCAGAGAAAACACCAATTATGATGGAATCAAGTTAATTCTAGGACAGAAATTACCTTACTGTGGAATTGCTTAACTTTTTAGTGAACTGCTTATTTAATCAGTTACTGGCATCTGTATCTTAGCTAATACCAGTGGTTCATTGCCTAATTTAATATGAAACTATGGGTTATTCATCTTTATTTGCTGTTAATACTAATTAGGTTGTGAATTGAGGTAAAATGAGACTTTCATCTACAAAGCAATAAAGTGCTGAGTGAAGTTTAAAAAAAAAAAAAAAAAATTTTTTTTCTGCCTAGAAATTTTCAGAGATGCACTTTCAGTTGAACTGATGCAGAGATGAAGAGTGTAGAGATAAGGAAATTACAGGGAGTATTTTAACTTTGCAAAAGAATTGTACTATCAAAATCATTGATTTAATCAAAATGCATTTTCAGAGGGCTTTTTGAAAAAGCCAAAGATTTAAATGACTCATTAGTCAAAAGGAAACCCCTGTATCAGCTGATATTCTTTAAATTGTACAAAGCATATGTTCCTAATTTAATTAGGTTTCTGAAATGGTGCATTAAACTACTGCTGTGTTGTCTTAATATCACTTGATTATTGAGCATAAGATTCAAATTACATTTGTTACATGTGTGTATGTGTGTGAATATCAGCTACACATAAGTACAAGCTAAGTGGGATAAATATGTGTGTCTTAAGAATTATATTTCCTTAATTTGTCTTTGAAAGAATGCTATGTAAACTAGCTTATCAACATTTCAAATATTAAACACCTAAATAGAGTATTTTTATAGGCAATTTACAAATATTAACTCATTCCATCCTCCCAAACATCTTAAAAGGTGTGTGTATTATTCATCCTCTTTTTCTTGATGAGAAAGAGAAGGCATGCAAAATTTAATTAGCTGAACACAAGATTTGGGGGGATAAGGAGAAAAATTCAGAGCAAACACGAAAGGTGGCTCTTCTCTTGAGGGTGATGCCTGAATTTCATTGCCATCGATCTGCTGACATGGTTAACGCTGGCTAATTACATGCCAAAGTCCAAAAGGTTTGATTTTACATGAAAGTTTTCTTCTTGTTTCATAGTTTACTTGTAGTATCAACTCTGTTTCAAAGCTTAAGACTTACCCGTGTGGATTTGAGTTAATCTCTCCGTCTGTACTCAGGCCCCACAACCAGTATTGAGAACCCAGGGGCATACCAGGGAGCAGCTTGAAGGAAAGCAGTGGGACAGGGTGTGGAGGGAGTTGTTTGGGGAGCTGTATCTCACTTCAGAGAGTTTGCTAGGTCTTTTTTGTTTGTTTCCCCTTGAGAGTTAATCATATATACGATCGGATCTTGACAGACACTTTTATTTAGATTTCACTTGCATTTACTGGGTAAAAGATAAGCCGATAATGGAACCAAAAGGAGACAATCAGCAGGTATAGCTACAGCTTCCCCTGTATGTCCTGAGCTGTGTCTCGTGGGAACTACAGAGCACAGTGCAACCCTTCCCCTCCGGTGGAAGGGGAGTACAAACACCATGGCTTGTGATAGTTGGCAACACGTATGTTTGAATTCCAACAAACTATATATGCCCCAAAGTTACATAAACTGAGCCTGAGTTTCCCTGTTTGTGACATTAGGAATTTCCCTATTTGTGACATGAAAATGTCTTTTTAGAATTAAATAAGAACTATATATATATATATATATACATATATGAACTCATTGAGCAAATTGCCTAGTCCATGACCAGCATTCAATAACCTCATTTTTCTTCCATTCAAAGAGCCTAAAATGTAGCCGAGAAGAATAAAATGCAGATAAATAGCATATGAAAAAGCATGATGTGATGGCTAGAAAATGGTGCAATCACGACGATTTCAGTGGGATTTCTGAGGTGAAATTTGCAAAAGAGACCGATGAGAGTGTGTGAATACACCCGGGAGCGTATTTCTTGTGTAAGGGCTGGCGACACGGGGGTTGGCCTGGCTAGCGGGATGGACATATGTTGGGGCTGCACTGCATTGAATGCATTGAGAGGCAGGCAGGCTATCCGTGGGAAGCCAATCTTACTTTACAATAACTTCGGCTAATATATAAAAAGCCCTTTTTCTTTCTTTCTTTCTTTTTTTTTCAAGGAGGAGTTGCCTACTAAGTACGCTGGCTGGATGGTTATTGCTCGAAATCTGCCTGACCTGATCAAGATGGGCCGGTTACGCACAGAAGTTGAAAAGGTTGACTGA
Source organism: Tamandua tetradactyla (assembly GCF_023851605.1). NCBI lineage: Eukaryota > Metazoa > Chordata > Mammalia > Pilosa > Myrmecophagidae > Tamandua > Tamandua tetradactyla. The sequence continues at coordinate 15,599,164 of NC_135329.1, forward strand.
AGCGTTACCCTCGCCTTCCTCTTGAATGGCTTCTCAACAGCATTCGTAACATGGTTTTGAAACCCAAAACTCCCTCCCATTTATTGAAGTCAATCTGTCCATCTGTCCGCAGTTGCCAGAGCTCAGCATTGAGGACCTCTGCGGACACAGATCGCAGCGCCTTGCACATCTGGTCCTGGGGTACATCACCATGGCCTACGTGTGGAACCAGGGTGACCGAGATGTCCGTAAGGTCTGGGGATTTTCTAATGCTTCTTAGGCTGTAGCACAGACGTCCTGATTTATATTTAACATAAAAGCATCCAAAAGTATTCTAACTGCATTTTGGCAAAGTTCAGATCACAGAAAAAACAAAGGAAACACAACAGCCATGAGCTGACATAAGATGTCAACTGTTATGACTATTGTATTTTCAGTCTTTCACTGTTTTATGGCATAGTTGCTCTGTCCTGCACATATTCATATACACCCTGCCTCTTCCACTTATTGTGATCAGTTTTTAGTCACTCGGCAACCTTCTTAAGTGAAGTGGCTCTATATTTTTTCATTGTGTTCCTGAACCATAGTTTACTTACTTGATTCTCTATCGATGATACTTGTTTTTAATATTTTCTGTTGTAAATAACACTCTAGTAAATATCTTTGAATATGAAATATTTCTCTCTATGTCTGATTTTTAGGGAGGTCTGAATATTTTATGACTTTTCTTATTCAGTGCCAAAGTGCTATCTTACACCTGTCAATGTAGAAGAATGTACTGATCTCATTGTACTCTCATCAGCATTATACAACCTAAGATTTAAAAAATACCATCTTAGTATGTAATTGTATGTTAGTCAAAGTCATAATTTGGCATACAGGTAGCATCTATGAATACATAGCCGCTGCAAATTAATCCTTGATCACAATTTCACTCAAGTCCAACCGAAATATTTCTCCAGTCACCTCTTCCTAGGAATTGATATAGGATGGGTGAATGGAGAAGGTCAAATAATATGTATAAATCATACCTCTGTATTCTCTACTCAGCAGTGCAACTAAAGTCTGTGTCTTCTCGGTCCACGTAGGGTTGCCACATTTAGAAAGTAACAACATAGGAGGCCCAGTTAAATTTGAATTTTAGAAAAACAACTAATACTTTTTAGTATATGTTTGCCCACGCAATATGCAATAGGCATTCTCTATTTTATTTGGCAACCCTCATCCCATGAATGCAATACATACTGAAATGCCTAATCTTTAAACTACAAAGGGATAACATAGATTCCGAAAGCACCTCGTCCTTTAGCGAAAGTTTATTTCTCTGTTGATAAAGGTAATTGATATTTTATCTAGGTATTTTTCTTTCTGCACCCTGTTTAAATATAGATTAATACACAGAGTCCACCTATTGATGAGTCATCTCCTGATATGTAGAGAAGAGGAAGGAAGCACTCAACATAATCACTGGAACACCTTGTACTTCTTCCTCCTCAAACTTCCCTTGTCCAGGGCAATAAGCTAGATTCTGGGATGACATGAAAAAGTTCAAACTATTTCTAGTCTTACAATCTAACTTAAAATTCAGCTGAGCCCACAGTCTCACTAAACTTTCTAGAATTTAAAAGTCTACCTAAGTTATGTAGTGATTGCATATTAAAAGAGCATCAATAATGGAAGGCAGCAAATGAGAGAGCATAGAAAACAAGAGTGAGTCCAGAGAATTTCAATAGTAGTTGGAATGACCCTGAAATGCTTCTAGGAGGAAGTGGGACTTGAATAAATTTTCAATAGTAGTTGGTATGATCCTGAAATGCTTCCAGGAGGAAGTGGGACTTGAATTACTTCTTGAAAGATTGTAGAATTTATGTAAAAAGGGAGGAGCAGAACAGAAAGAAGAGAACATTAGCAGAAAATAATAATGATGTGTTTGACCATTCCCTTCCTCCTAAGTCGTATCAAGTTAATGACTGGATTAAAATTAAATTTCTTCTCCTTTTATTCCTCTGATCTTTCCTTTAATTCAAAGAGGGTAAAATGTTTTTGCCTTTGAAACACATGGAAATAATTTGCAAATATTTCAGTTCCCAGAGGCATATGTTCGAGCACAGAAAGTACTTTTCTAAGATGTAACTTCAAATAATGGTCAATGATTTGATTCTCACATCTTATTCTCTTCATTAAACCATTATCACTAGACATATTAAACTAATCTGAAAGCACTTGGGCCATAACTCCTGATATATACACAAAACTGTAGAGAGGGCCACGCACCTCTCTTCTCCCTGCTTAGATATATATATATATATATTCCAGCCACAGGCTACCAATGATAAAGATTACCCTAATTATTACATGGGGCCATCTGCTTATCAATCAAATAATAGATGGAGTCACATAGATGAAGAATAAAATATTAGCTTTATGATATATAGAGCTGTTGGAGAACATGGGTTGACTTCAAACATCAATGGATCCCCCTAAAAATGCACCCCAGTATCAGACCGATTGACTCACCCAGTTCAAAGCAGTGCTAGACAAATACAAGAGTGCCCTGTGGCATCAGAAGTCTTTTACTGAATGACTGAACACAGAGCAAATTTCTATGAGTAGAAGGCTCAGGAAAAGAATTGGGAAGAGAAAGGATCTGAGATGAGATCTCAAGTTTTACTCCCACACTCAATAATTGGATACTTTTCTATACCTCTTCTGAGGAAGGAGGAGTGAAGGAGCTGAGATAAGTCGAGTGTTACCCCAATTGATACATTTTTACATGGGAGCATAAAGCAAGAGGAAAGGGAATTCCCTTTTCTGACACAAGTAAATCTTCAAGGTCAAGCACCAATGTCACTCTGAGGTAAAGCTTTCTATAAAACATTCAAGTGAGAGTTTATTTCTGTACTGTGCTCCAGAAGCAATCTATTCACACTTCTAATGTGTATCATAATCAAAAGTCTTAATTGCAATTGAATTTGAACTTCTTTGAGGCAATTGGCTTTGTCTTTATATCACTAGTAGCTAATTTGATACTTTGCATAGAGCCTTACTTAATAAATTTTCATGGGCGTAGTGGATGAATGAATGAACACAATTGACTTGCAAGGCCGGTTGGAAGTCAAGGGTACAGGCTCTTCTTGCCAGTTATCTCCTTCTCTCTGTGTAGCCAGATTATGTATGTCCATATCAGTGCAACACAATTTAACAATGACCCACATTTAGTTCCGAAATGAAGAAGAGAAAAAACTACATATATTTGGTTTTGAAGTACCATTATATAGAAGAGCTAATATTTTGTCGCCCAGGAAGTGGAAGACTAGGTAAGGCACATCAAAGGTTAATAATAAATATTGTGTTTTAATTAGGTTCTACCAAGAAATATTGCTATTCCTTACTGCAAACTCTCTGAGAAGTTGGGACTACCTCCTATTCTGGTTTATGCAGACTGCGTCTTGGCAAACTGGAAGAAAAAGGACCCCAGTGGGTATGTAAAGTGGATTATAATAGGAGTTGAAAGAGTATATACTGTTTAAATCAAGAAATAGTTAGGTATTAATTTTTGCCAGCACAGCTTTCTTCTCTGAAGTTGAGTCTGGTTTATTTGGCTGCTGCATCTATAACTACAAATGTATTGTGCGTATATGAGAGAGGTATATAATTAAAATATATGAGAGAAATGCACAAATATTAAGTACTCAGTTTGATGAGCTTTGACTATTATACATACATGTATAACCACTACTCCAAACAAGATATAGAATATTTCTATTACCTCAGAAAATTCCTTGTGCCTCTTTCTGGTCAGTTCCCCTCTGTGTCCACACACAAATTCATTCTGATTTATCTCACCAAAAATTTAGTTTTGCTTATTAATGATCATCATATAAATGACATCATAGGGTTTGTACTCTTTTGGTCTGACCACTTTTGATTAATATATTTTTGAGATTCTACAAATTTACGTTTTAGCAACTAGTTTAGTCTTAGAATGAAACCTTCCTCAACAGGAGAGATAGTGATTTCAGGGCTCCCAAAGAGAAGAAATGAAAAGACCTGCTGAGAATTTAAGCCTCTCTTAATCATTTAGTGATAGGATCTTCTGCAATAGAGGAACAAGATAATTCTGGACATAAGAATACCACAGATTGAAATGATTTGATTTAAAAAATATTCTTGTTAGCCACAACAAGTATGTATCATATCCATATAACCTATCTGTGCCCCTTGCGTATTTAATTTTTATTTCACTCATAAAGTCCTCACTTATATATTTGCAATGCCAACTTAAAAAAAACACACATTTATTTGTCTTATGATAGATCTAATAAAAATAATTTGAAATCATTTGATTTTTAAGTTGATTTTCTTTCTCTTCTTCCAATTGACCCATCGCTTCGTGGCTGCTTCCCTAAGACCCATGAGTTACGAGTAAGTACATGATTCTTATTTTATCCAAAGAACTATTGGTCATTTAGAATGAATGTGGGTTTATCAACATCCCTCAAATGGACTTTTTTTAATGGTCAATTAAATTCGGCACATAAGTAACTGAAATAATTATTTACAAAGAAAATAACCCCAGCCTTTGACGATATCTATGTAATGGCATTAGTATGCTTGTTTGATATTATAGGCACACATATAAGTGTAATTAAGATGCTTAGATACAAAATGGTCATATATCTGTGTATCTATGACTTAATGATCTCTATGGTCATAATCATTTAACAGGGTCAATATTAACCATACACAACCTGTTCTTTTTTTTTTTTTTTTTTATCCATTTCTTATTCTGTTTCTGACCTATGAGTTAAGGTTTGACTTCCGAGGTGAACTTAACCACCGTGAGACTCATATCATCCATTGGTCGAAGGCTACCTTCATCAAGTGTGACTAATGGGGAGGAAAGACAATATATGAAAATAATATAGATTGCTATATGACTAAGGAAAGGAGTAAGAAGACAAATACCTGGAGCCTAAACAATAAAACGGCGAAAGGAGGAGGCTCTAAGTGAAGTTATGTATGGCAAATCTTGAAGAGTGAATAGGAATTAGCTAGAAGGCTAGAAGGAATAAGTGTGGTATTCCTAATAGACAGTAGCACAGGTGAAAGCCTCAAGGTGACACAAATCTTATCTCATCATTATAACCACAGAAGATGGCCAGTGTATCTGATAGGTAATGAATGATGAAAAGGGCAGCATGAGAAGAGGATGAAGAAACAGATTTTAAAGGAAAAACAAAAAGTAGGGTTCTGATACCCATGATAAGGCGTTTGAAGAGAACCTTAAGTGAGATGGTATGGAAAGATTCAAAACGGGGATGATATCATCAGCTCGTTTTACAGATGAAAACACTGAGGCAGAGGCAGGTGGAACATCTTGTTCAAGGTCACACAGCAAGTAAGCTGGCAATCTCTGGTCTAAGTAAGTTAGACCAATCTCTGGTCTAACTTCAGAGATTAATTTAACCACCGTAAACTCACAATATGCACACTATGGCCATGTCTGCACCAATGCCAACACAACAACTGAACATAAAAATATGGTCTCACTGTTATTTGAAATTACCATTTGATTTCTTTGTAGAGCAGATGAGTCACTGAGAAATGAAATCAGGCTCACAGATAAAACTATGAATATATTCATTTAGAGAAAAAGACTATCTCTTTAAACTACACCTCATAAATCTCTCTATAAACACTGAGTATCTATCTATGGCTTGTGTGTGTGTGTAAATAGTTAATGGGATAATATAACTAGAAGTAGTCTTGGAGTCACAGGAAGAGAATTGCAGTTCTCAACTTCACCTGCTGTTCATTATGATCTCAGACAACTTATCTATCATAGCTGAATCTTTACATTCCCATCTATGTAAAGGAGTAAAGAGAACCTGCCATACTTATTGTGCAAAGATATTTTGAAAATAAAATAGGATAAATGAAGCTGCTTGAATATTTATAAGGTACTGTACAAATATGTAAGGATATTATGTTAAATTCCTATCTCTCTTCACTAATTTTCCTAGGAACATGGACATCCTGTTCTCCTTTCCTGGTGGGGACTGTGGAAAAGGTTTCTTTCTGGTGTCTCTGTTGGTGGAACTAGCAGCTGCTGCTGCAATCAAAGTATGTCCATCCACTTGATTTTGATATGTCGATTTACTTTAGCAGAGCAATCATTTAATGACTGAAATATATTAAGCATGAATGAATTAACTTACTTCTGACTAAATCCAGCATTTGATCATTTAATTGGGGGTAAAGGATGATCTGATGGAAATAAATATTTATTTATTTTTGTGGCAACTTAAAATATAAATGTCAGAGCTGTATATTTAAAACTGAATTTGAAACCCCAATAAGAAAAAAAAAGTTTTCAATGCATTTAGAATTGAAGCTACACTACTATATTTTGACTATACAAATATAAATATGTAAATAGAAAAAAATCAAGAAAGATCTGTAGAAACTTATCTCTAAATGGTAAGGCAATAAAGACAAATCCAAACTTACACAAATATAAAGAAATTAGCCAAAATGGTCAGAGGGAAAAAGTGGAAAATTCCAAATTTAATTTAAGAATTAAGGTTTGAAAAACTTTTATTCTAGGCTAATGTTAAGAGGTAGGAAATCTTAAGGGTTTGCTTTTTTTTTTTTTTTTTTAAGGAAATTCCTATTATATTCCATGCCATACAACATCAGGACCAGGGTACTTTGCAAAAGGAACTGAAAATAATAGCTCATTGCCTGAAGAAGGCCCGGGAAACATTTGGCCAAATTCACAGTAAGTATTATAGGCAGGACAACAGTCTAGGCTGGCAGTCAGGTATTTTGAGACATTGAGGAAAGGGGAACAAAAGCTGTCATTTAATAAGGGCATTTCCCAGTACATATTCTAACTTAATCATTAACCTTTCCATATGGTAGGTATTATCTCCATTTAATGAGATAAAGGGACTCAATACAGGGAGATATGTAAATGATTATATAGGGATTAAACAGCAAGCCAGGACTATGGAACTCTAAGAGCTTTGCTTCCTCCCTTTGAAAACCTTGGAGAAACTTGCCAAACATGCAGGCGCTATTATTTTGGAAAACGTAGCTGCTGCTTGATAGGAGCTTCTGCTATTTCTGCATTTTTCTTCAAGTCAACTAAGAAACCACATAGAAAAGCCACTGAGCTCAAAAGCAGTCACAAAACTAACAACTAAAAGACAGCAATAACCAAAAAAGTTCATAAACAAGGATTTGTAAAAGGAAATTTACTCTACCTGGCAGCCTTAACAAGTATGCGACTATTTATTCCTGGGCTCTGAGTAATTGCTGATTGGTCCTTGATAAGGAAACTGAATTCCAAATAGAAGCCCGTAGCAAGCTTTGGAGAGGGAGACAGTGATGTGTCCATAGAGCTGCTGGTATTATTTCTATATTGTATTGTTTTGTTTTTTATGTATCTCATTTTATCTGCCATGTCTTTGAGAACAAACAGTAGTGCTAAAGAAATGTTAACAGTTTAATTATTTGGTTTCCTGATGACAAGTAGAGGTGGGTCCAGGCTCCTACACATGCATGAGTTCTGTGTATTGTCATACGACAGACCCTGTTCAGTGGCGACATCTGGTGAGAGAGGACCTCTGGGAGTGGGCAGGTGAATGAGGGCCTGTCCACATGGGCTTTATTATACAGAGGAACTTAACACCTTTCCTGTAGCCTGTGCAGAAATCCAGTGTTGGTTGTTTACAACATCTTGTTTCCTCTTATGCATCTGATGCTGCTTAGCTAAACACACTCCATCTTTTTACAGAATACGTGGACCCGAAAGTATTTTTCAATGTTCTTCGCATCTACTTGTCCGGGTATGTGGTATGCGTGAATTTGCTTTCTTCTAAAAAACCTAATGGAAAGAATATACGCTTTGATGGTGCCTATCATCCATCAGGTTCAGATCACAATTTATATTCTAAAATGCATATTACTTGGACACAGATGCACTGGAGGTGGGGGGCAGAAGACTAGCCATTTTAAAGAGAGTGGAATGATTTGTGCTGGTGGCAGATATAAGGTTCCATTCTGAGAATACTGTTGCCAAATTTGCTCAGTCATTTTTATTTACTATTCTTATACATGAAAATTACTGGGGGGAAGATGGAACGCATGGCCAAAGAATAAGACGTCCATCCCATGTCACTTTCTACTGCAAGATTTTATATACGAAAATTGACAATCAAACCAAAGAGCTATTTTTCTTTCCTTCCTATTCCAGCTGGAAGGGCAACTCCCAATTGCCAGAGGGTCTGCTCTATGAAGGGGTCTGGGACACCCCACAGAAATTTTCAGGGGGCAGTGCAGCACAAAGCAGCATCTTTCAGTGTTTTGATGTCCTGTTAGGCATCCAGCAGAGTGTCGGTGGAGGTGAGTGGAAAATGACAAATAATGGTCATCTGTTAGATAATAGAAAGGTATTTTAATGCTTAAAAAGATGCTATCTCATCTGAACTTATCCAATCCTTTTAGAAGAATCGGTGACACAGGGACTTTATTGCCATCACCCGTTTCAGAGATGAAGAAGCAGAAACCTCAAGAGGGCTAGTGAGTGGCTCTGTCAAATAGCTAGAAAGCAGCACAGCCAGAACTCAAACCCGAGTTCACCACAGGTAGTTAAAAGCATAATTGACTGTGGTGTGAGCCAATATCACCGAAAACGTAAGAACAGATTCAAAAAGGAAGCCAACTGCACTTGAGTGAGACAGGAGTGTGGGTAGATGGAGAGGTAGAGACTTCAGTGACAAGGACAGCACCTGTGCCAAAGTGTAAAGATGGGCTGCATTCATTACTTTCCCTTTGGGGGCTATAGCAAGGGGAGGGGAAGAAAGGCCAGGAAGAGCTTCTTTTACCTTTCTCTATTTCCCTAAACTTCTGTTTAATAGTAAAAAAGGAAAAGCATTGCCTTGGGAGAAATTCTTTTTCTTAGCTCAATCACTTATTTGAACACGATCTCTTAAACCTGGTTGGACTCATTGTAATGATCTAGTCATCTGCAGATTATATATAGGCTGCCTATAACATGGGCTTCTTAGAAGGATCAAATATGGTGAGAAGGTAAGAAAAAGCCACAAAGCAAAATCTTTGTTATGAAACAATGAGTTCAGCTAATCTTGTTTGCAGAATTAATAATGTTTTATAAGAACCATCGCGATGGTTCTTATAAAACATACTCACAGATGTTTTGCCTTCAAATCAGATGGTTGTAACCTCACTGTCTCCTGTCGTGGTTTTCAATACCCCCCGCCCCGCCCCCGGCCTACTCCTCTGGATGGGAGAACGGGTTAGTCTTCCAACTAGCTCCTATTTCTCTTGTTCTTTTAGAATATGCTTTTGGGTTCCTCCACGAAATGAGGACGTATATGCCACCAGCTCACCAGGCCTTTCTTCAGTCAATAGAGTCAGGCCCATCAGTCCGCAAGTTTGTCATTTCCAAAGGTGATGCTGGCCTGAAGGCAGCTTATAATAAGTGTGTGGAAGCCATGGTCTCCTTGAGAAGTTACCATCTGCAGATCGTGACGAAGTACATTGTGATTCCTGCATGGCAGCGGCAAAAGGAAAATCAATCACCTGAAGAGTCATCAGAAGCAGGAAATAAAGGAACTGGAGGTACCGATGTCATGGATTTTCTGAAGACTGTAAGAAACACGACGAGGAAATTCATTTTGAAGGATGGTTAATGTAATCTAAGCACAGGCTCATTTTGTCAAGGTGCAGACATCAGTACACATTCCTATCACTGCTCTTTATTCCAGACCCGTGAATTAATAAAATGCAATGATTTGTAAATAACACAGTATAAAAAATAAGCAACCTGAATTTTTTTTTTATATGTGTGGATTCCTTCTACAAATCAGCAAAAGAACGTTAGATGGAAAGAGTGCTTAAAAATAATAACAGATTTAGGATTATAATGAACATATTAAAATATAATCATTAATTAAATAAATAAAAGTGATATAACACAGAATATGTAAAATGTGCTTTATTCCAGACTACAATTAAATATTCTTCTGGATGAAATTTACCCCATAATGCCACCTCTGAGGTATCCTTGAACTTTCTTTGTGGTAATACATTCTTTCACAACTATCTGCTTACTTGTCTGAATTCTGATTAGATGATAAGCTTCAGTCTCATTAGGTGATAAGCTTCAGCAACTCTCTATATTTTTACCACACTTATGCATTCCCAGTAGTTAGAAGATAGATAATTAGCTAATATCTATTGAATATACATAAATATAAAATGAGGGGATGTATAGAATAAATCAACCTGGGCTAATAAGAAACAGTCACTCTTTGAAATACAATTTCTCCTGGGAGATGAGGGCTCACAGGTACTCATACTTTTGCTTGAATTTATTTAATAATGGAATCCTAGAGAGTTAGGTAAAATATCTTATATAAAAATATCTGAGTCAAACTCTTCATTGTAAAGGTGACAAAGTTGAGGCTCAAAAGGGTGAACTTACTTACTTTGGGCCATGCAATTAGGTACAAATTGGAGAACTTAAAAGTTTTTTGATGATTCATCTTTATTTCACTCTGCTTGGAACAGCAGAAGTTAAGAGAGAAAGGGATTTTTGGAAGGGTGAAGGGAGGAAATAAGATGACTTGGGAAGATCTTATGAAGGATTACATGATCAGCTAGAAATCAGCTATGCAATGAAATAGGAGAAGAGAAAAATGTTGCAATGGTCATATGGTGGTGGGATTAGCAAGTACTTTAAATTTAGGAAAATCACAGCACTGAAGCTTTGGGGACCTCAAGACAGGAGTTTAAGTGAGTACACACAGAGCAGGTCTGGAAATGTAGCCTTACATGCTGGGGAGTCCATGGACATATACGAAGCAGCCATCTCCAAGCCCTTGCCACCACATATCCTCTACCCAGGTCTTCTCTTCTATTGTGCTGTTTCCACTCTGCAACCTGGGGAAGATGCTGTCTAATAAAAGGTCCTGACCAGAACTTACATCCAAAAACCAGGAATAAGTAGCTCCATTTACCAATCAAGGCAGAAATTCTCAGGGGCAGACCCCTTCCCCAAGAATGGACAAATGCTACATTCCAGTGTGAAATGGAGTGTGTGGGGCTGCCATCTTCTGATCTTTTTGAGCAGGTTTGGCCGTCCCAGGAGACTGGTCAGGATGGCTTGATTTTTAAAGCCAAACTTCTAAAAAGTATTTTAATATTGTTCCTCAAATATTGACCCATGAAGTCAAGTCAATATTCCTGCTCACAGGTCATGCAAGATTTCTTCTGATTTTTTAGAAAATACCACAAATGGCAAGGGTAATATTTTTCAGGTAGCAGGACACATTTTTTTTCTTTATTCTTCTGTCAATGTTTCTTTGATAAGCAGATATCATTTTATAATGGAAAAGTACAGATACGTACATACATACAAGCCAAATGCATATTTGTGTGTGCACATGTGTAATTTTCAAGGACAGACTAGAAAGATAATCATATCCCAAGAGTTGATTTGGTACAGAAAAGCACTAAACTAAGAGTTATGAGTCTGGGGAGTGGGTTCCATTTCTGACATTTATCAGCTTTGTGACCTTAGGCAAGTCACCTTAAATTTCTGCAAAGTAAGCATAGTAAGACTTGCCCTACCTGAGTCACAAGGTTACTATGAGGACTGAATGAAATATCGGTGCTAAAGTGTTTAGAAAACTAAAAAGTTATTGCTAGAATATAAGCAAGTAAATTGATAAGAATCATTATTGGCTCTCGGTCAAGATTTTCTCCATCTTGTCTGCCTCACTGATCTCTCTGGCCCCACAGTTCTAACAAGGATTTACTTCAGGAGTTTCTCTCCTCTAGTGTTGGTTCTACCTGAGAACTCTTTAATCACTTTGAGATGTAGTTCTTTGCTTCCTTCATCAAGACCCTGCACCCACATCCTCTCCTCTAGAATGTCACATTTATACTGACTTAAGGGGAAGGAGTAGTGATAGGGAGAAGGCAAAGGGCATTGTTACTGATGTTGTAGCTACATAGGTGAGAGAAAGACTGAAACTTGGGTCAATTTCTCCTACAGAGAGTTCAGGCATTCACTCTACAGAGTCCATTCTCTTCTATTTGGCCAAATAACAGAAAGCAAAATCCTTGATTTTCCTCTAATGAACTCATCTAGGACTGAGAGAGGCAATAACAAAATTCAGGTTATGTTTCTAAAAAAGCCCTGTTACTTCCCCCATTCTATGCCGTGTTGCATGCCTTCATCACAGTGAGTGCTCAGGACCTCAGCCTCCTCTGGTGGGGCTCACGGAGCAGTGGAGGTAGTCTCCTACTATAAGGGAAGGTTTAACCCCCCCATGTCACAAATTCTTATGACATGGGTCTTATTTAAATGGAAGTAAGGATTATTCCATCCCAGTACATGTCCCAGTAAAATCAGAAGTTACAGTGATAAATTCTTCTATGAGTAAGGAGAATTTAACTTAAATTATACATCTTTTTCAAAGCAAGGATGCAGAAGATTAAGCATTTCTTTAGCATCTGACTTCTATAATTAGTTTTGTACATTAAATGACTGAAATCCCCTATGCATTATTTACATGCTATTTTTCCTTACTCTAATATACTAAATATAATATTGTGTGGTGCAGAGAAACACTTCTGTCAATTCACATTACTTTGAACTTCTCATCACCTTTTATGCAAGTGACAGCATGGAGACTCAGACACTTGTTACCGGTCAGTCTTGAGCTCCAAATGGAAATTTACTCATTTCCACAGAATTGTTTTACATGAAGATAAACAATTAAAAATTTTTAAGTTCACATGGGTCAAAGATTCATCACATAAACATGTACTTGATGGTCTCTAAGGTTCTTGCTGAGTCTAAGACAGCAACAGCCCACATCATGCACGGATCCACTCCCTAATGCTTCTGGTAATAATAGTAAATACTTATTTAGAGGTTATTCCATGAATTACTGCTCCAAGTGAGTTTGATACATCAACTCATTTAGTCTTCAAAGAAAGTCTATGAAGTAGTCATTATTATTCTCCCCATTTCTCAGATAAGGAAACTGAGATGTGAAAAGGCCAAGCAATTTATTCAAGAACAGGCAACATGGAAGAGGCAAAACCAAGATACAATCCCAGGTATTAAGACTACAAAAATTGAGCTCTTAATCACCAGAGGAAGAAATGTATCCAGTTTCTATGGGATTTCCTCCAGAGAAGGTAAATTCATCAATGCACATGCAGTTTGACTTACTTTGAATAGATACTGCTCCAGAAATGTGGGATTTAAAATTTAATAAAAATCATTCCCTAATCTCAATCAACTCAGGGTTTAATGGACAAGATACCATATTTTGATTCTGTTGGCTGACTACTTTTTTAATTGTTAAACAAATAAGAAAAATAATGTGTTATGAAGACATGGAAAAGGAGATGATTCGTTCTGCTTGTGTGGGTTGAGGAAAGTTTCATGCAGGTGGTAATATGTGATTCTTATGTTAAAAGTTGAATTTCTTGTTAGTGTCAACTGAAAATTTTCTTTGGAATTTTCATTATTAAATAAAAAACAAACATCTAACATTCACAATATAACTTTGCTACTGACCCAGTCTAATGCAGTTCAAAAAGTAAACATAAACAATGTGAATTTTGTAAATGAGCTCAGGGCATCTATGTATATAATCTCCTGAAACTTTTCTAGAATTTATAAGCTAATAACAATCATTAATGCTTACTCAATTCATCTATGTACTTGTGACTATTAAAAATTTCACAGATATTGTTTCACTTAATTATTACAATGAACTTATGATTTATGTACTATGTGAAGACCTAGAGCCCAGGCTTCCCATCCATATTAAGAATAATCTACTGCAAGAAGCCATCGATGTGACCTGGACAGAAGTTAGAGGTCAAGAGACCTCCTTAGGGAAGAAAGGAATGTACAGTTGGTACCATAAACCACTTAGCTTGTAAAACATTGAAACTCTTCTCTCCTGATATGTTGATAACAAAATCTCCAAACCTTTGTGTCATGAGGCCCTGCTGAAACTCTGTTCTCATACCCTATGGAATGCCCTTGTCCTAAACCCTTATAAACTGTCCCCTGGTACCCCCACATTTGTGGGGGGGTTGGCTTCCATTTCCTGAACAGCCTCCCCATCTAGCTCCATGCCAGCCATGTTCTTTGGTCTCAGAACTGTGCCATGGCTTCTCAAGAGCTGGGCTGAAACAATTGGCAAGCCAACCAGGAGACCATGCTGTAGCAAACATGAGGCCTGGGGAGGGACAATCCAGAAGGGAAATCCCCAATTGGCCCATATCATCCATGAAGTGAGGGGTGGCTGCCCTCCTACATGAATGGGGACCACTGCAAAGGCCCACCATCTAGAGGAGGAATTAAAACTAAAAAGAGATATGCACATTTCCCAGGTGGAAATGAAGGGCTTTCTGACTGATTACCTAAACTGAGTAGTGATTAGTTAGAGACTCTGACATGCAGATATGCCTGAGTCAGAGGCTATCAGTTATTCAGGGCTTGAGTCCAGAGAACACTCACTAATCCAGGGTGGGATCCAAAATCTTGGAATTCCATAGATTCTTCATCTGATGGTGAAGAGTAGGTAAAAAAAAAAAAAAAGGTCTAGGAAGCAGAGGATAAAGTAACACCACCTTTGTACATAGTAGTTCCAAAGGTTGCATCTTTACTATAAAGAATTTGGACTCAATTATGTCATTATGATTTTGTTTAAAATTTTGCTAATGCTTTCTTTGGTATTTCCTTAAATAGGCCAGACAACCTGGGAAGGAGAACAAAGGACATTCACCATGCTCCCAGAAGGCTATTTAGCCTGGTCATCTGCCACAGTCTCGGGGCAAAGGATCTGATTAAGTGGAAATGTCCCACAAATGTAATTCTATTTCACTAAATTGATGATGTCACGTTAACCAGTAACTCTCTTTCAGAATTAAAAGAGGCCTCCGGCTCATTGTTATCTCACCTTGAGATTTAGAGAAGGGCAGTCAATCATGATGAGTTGCAAGGCCCTGGCTGCTCTATCAAGTTCTTGGGTATTGTATGGTTGAGTACATCAAAACCTATACCTTCTGCTGGAATTGATAAGGTCCAATGTTTCCCCATGTTGCAAACACCAAAACAACTGAAAACTTCCTGGGGTTCTTGGGGTGTTAGAGACCTTTTGTTCCTCATGTAGCTCAAATGTGAAAGTCTTTGTATGTTTTAATTAGGAAAGCCCATCCCTAGGAATGAGATACCTCCCAAAAGGCTGCTTTTGTAAAGGCAGACAGGACAATAGCACAGGCACAAGCACTGGGGTGGGGGTGGGGGGTGTTTTGTTAAGAAACGTGGGTGAGGCCTCAATTTGAACAGGGTAAGATTCGTAAGTAACACATTTCTCTCTAATTCAAGCAAATAAGTATTTATTGATTAAAATAAGAAAGATTAATATAAAAAAGACAGAGAAATAAAGTAAGTTACATCACCAGGCGAGAATTCACCAATATCAAGGAAGAACGCTGGGGAATCCCGGAGACAGCATTTTTGGGATCTGCCTGGGAAAGTCCTGACTGGAGCATCCTCCTCGCAGATGAAATTCCAAAGTCTTGGGGTTTTGTATGGGGCTTGTATAGCGTAACTTTAGCTACGGTTCAATTGATTTACGTGAAAGCTCAAGTGTTTCTCATGAGACTGGCTTGGTCTCAAGAGAAATTTTCTTGAACAAAAATATTTTTATGAAAGCTACATTCCTGTCTCGGACAGTGGCCAGCCCTCTGAGTCAGATCTGTACATTTTACCATCAAAACAAGATGGTCACAAGATGTTTGTTTGGTACTTTGTGAAATGGGCAATTGCACATGTGTGAGGTAAGCCAGTGTCTGTGGGTGAGAACAACATCATGCAAAGGGTCAAGCTGTTTCTCTAGGATAATAAACAACTTTGTGCTTTTTTCCTGCCTGGCAGTAAGTCTCAAAGAGAGGTAAGCTCTTATATACATACATGCATATGTATGTATGTATGTACGTATGTATGTGTATACACATTTCATTTGGCCCTAATCTCATTCAGCCCTAGAGCATCCCTCACTATTAAGGATTAAAAGGACAGAAAATCTACATGGTTTGAGGGAAAAATAGAAAACAAGAGCCAGTTACACAGCCAGTGCAGTATTCCACATGATCTGGGGAGAAACAAAAAACATCACCCAACCAGTACAACATTTCTACATGGTATAGGGAAAGAAATATCACCCAATCAGTGCAGTATTCTTCGATTACTAGATTAAACAGAGTATGTAGAACTTCAAGTTGTGGTCCGCATTTTGTAGGGTTTCCCATTAAATATTTGCCAAAGAGTACAGTAGCAGGAGAGCAAGCAACAGAGTGTAGAATTAAAGATGCTATTATACCGGCCAATGTTATTAATACCGAACACCAGGTACCAGTGAGAGAGGTCCACCATGACGACAAAGGGTCCTGGGAAAGGATGTGTATGGTTTTACTCGTGACAGCACAAGTTCCTCCTTGAGCAGAGAACCAGCCTGTGGGGAAAGTCACCGGCCTCCACGGTTTGGGGGACTCACGGTTCTGGGTGAGATCACAGATGGTCCAGCTTGTCCAGATTGGTGTACTCTGTGTGTCCAGTCACTGATGTGGCCCCAGCAGTTGTTCTGTACTGCTCCTGGCTGCTCTGGAGGACAAACTAAATTCCATACCTCACTAAGCCGCCATCTTGGAACCCTCTTGACCATTTCATTTTACAGTAAAATGTACAGATCCAACTCAGAGGGCTGGCTGCCCTCTGAGACTGGAGTGTACTTTCATAAAAATATTTTTGTTCAAGAAAGTTTCTCTTGAGACCTAGCTAGTCTCATGAGAAACAGTTGAGCTTGGTCATGTAAATCAATTGAACTGTAGCTTAACTTATACTATATAAACCCCATACAAAATCCTAAGACTTTGGAATCTCATCCGAGAGGAGGACACTCCACTCAGGACTTTCCTAAGCAGACCCCAAAAATGCTGTCTTGGGGATTCCCCAGTGTTCTTCTGGGGAATGCTGTTGGTGAATTCTCGCTTGGTGATGTAGCTTATTTTATTTCTCTGTTTTTCTTATATTAATCTTTTTTATTTTAATCAGTAAGTACTTATTTGCTTGAATTAGAGAAAAGTGTGTTACTCACGAATCCAACCCTGTTCAAATTGAGGCCTCACCCACATTTCTTAACAAAACAGGGGTCATAGATCCAGACTCGCCCTGTGAATTGAATGTAGCCAGCACTGATATTGTTTTGGGTATGGCCTGTCAAAGAGGAAACGTTCTAAGCAAATGTCCCTTGGCTTTTGGTCACAATTATGGACAGGGGCATAATTGAACTACAGCCCCCTGGAAAAGCAATTGTGTGCTGTATTTAATGTCTTATTGTAAGTGAAGAGACTGATGCAAAGATGCCCAGTCACCTTGAAAATGGCCATCCATATTCAGAAATGAATAACCAACATGGCTTCTAAGTCATGCTCTGGCAGTGCCCAGCTGAGCACACTGACCAAATGGAAATCCTAGCTACAGCACAACATTTTCAATACCAGTCCTCTAAGTGCAGAAATGCACAAGATTCTGGGACCAGTATCCTATACAGAAGATTCAATAGTTAAAATCACTGCACCTGAAATAGTTGTTGAAATGCCCACTAAAGAAAGCCTGGATACTATTCCTGAGTCTGCGTGGTGCACTGATGGATTCACCCCACATTGGACAGCTGTGGCGATACAACCCTGTACTGACACTGTGAGGTGGGAGACTGGCACTATGTGAAGCAATCAGTGGGCTAAGTTAGGAGCGGTATGGATGGGAATCGTGCATGAACCAGAAGAGGTACTAACCATCTGATCCCAACAGCTGGACTGTTTACAAAAGCCATATGACCCGATGGCAGCCCGGAAGCAGGAGCAATGGACAGTCATAAGTCACCCCCTATGTGGACAAGAATTGTGGAAAGACATCTGGGACACCTGCCAATGCTGAAAGGTAACTGTCTATTATGTTCCTGCCCACACTCCCAACCGTTACCCTGGAATGTGGAAGCAGACGCACTCACGGGGGTTCAGAGCAGCACAGTTGAAACCAAAGAAGTAGCAGAATGACTTCATCAGAAAAGTGGACACCAAAGACATAAAACTCCATGGTGCCTGACCCAGCAGTTTTCAGCAGCTAATGGACATCACTAGAGAGTCCCATTCATGCTCCCTACTTCAACCATGTAGGCGACCATACTAGATAGGACAATCCACTAGTCACAAGTCCCAGTGACCCAATGGTAAGCAGAGAACATTGGTCCCATTCCACTCTCGGAGGGGATGAGAGATGCTTTTACTGCTGTGGACGCAGCTACAGAACTGTTGTGCAGCATTCCCAGTGGAGAATGCTAATCAATGGGCCACTATCCGATGTTTGGAGAAAGTGAGTGCTCTGTATGGAGTACCTGCACAAATAGATAGTGTTCGGGACACCCCTTTCACTGGACAAATAACCCAACAGTGGGCCATGGATCAGGACATGGCAAAATGGGGAACGAAGTCTTTTGGCCTCGGTGCTGCCTATGCCCTTGGTGCTGCCTCTGCAGCCACGCTGGCTGAGAATTTTAAACCCATGGGGAATAAGAGTCACCCAAAATATTGTAATCTGACCATCAGATTGAAAGTGACTGCTAAAATTTTTATCACTAACCCAGGGTCTACTATTCCCACAGGAATCTGATGCATGGCTATGAGGACCCTTCTTATGTCCAGATTAATAGTTGATCCAATGGTAGAGGACTCTCAAGATTTTCAGGGGGAGAATATCTGGTATTTAACACCCACCCTTCCCCCCCACCCACCGTAATGTTTTTCTGCCTGGTTCCTTATATCAGCCAATAGAACTCTAGCATTTATACTATCGATCAGCAGGAATTATCCCTCATTGTTTCCCATAAACATCTTTTTTTTTTTTTCACCCATAGTTCCCTAACAAATACTTTCCTCCAGTGGGTTTCAGCAGTAATTCGTGTTCACAGTTGAACCCAATGTCGGGTTTGCACAAACCTTTGCCAACATCTCCAGGTGCTACCTGCCTTCCTTAGATTGTGATCCCTGTGAATCGGACTGTGTGGACTACCCTGTTGGACTCCTGGAATTCAAAACATTAGAAAACCTGGAACAGAATTGTCTCATTTAACGCTGAAATCCAACTACTGTCCTATGATGAAACCATGGCTTACACCTCCCTTGTACGGGAACAGTTAAACCAACCTCAACCTGTGTTGGGGTACATTGTTTAGGATGGGTTAGGGTGACTGGCAGCAGAAGCCGTAATAGTAGATCATGTTGTCCCTGTCTGTATGGAATGACGTGATGGAATCCATGAGGTGGAGTGGCTACCCTCTGAACTGTGTAATTTTACTGTTAAGCTACAAAACATTAGTCTTTTCCATTGGAAAAATATCTCCAATCAACATGGGGCATATCCTTCCCCTAAGGGATGGCTATGGACCAATATGGTTGGCCCTATTTGCCCTATAACTGGATAGGACATTGTATGTGGGGACAGCCCTATGTACCTGCTACCTTATATGACTCTTTACTACATTCTACTAGTCATTGGAAAGTGGTGAAAGTTAAATATAGAAAAAAATACCCTCCCCAGTGGTAAGAATCTTCAGCTGTTTTTGCACCTAGTGGAGCTGCAATAGTTACTGGAGAACATATTACAGTTTTAACCACTCACTACAGAGATCCACTAGCTTACTGTATACTCCAGACAATGTTTTTCACAAAAACATGTTTGAAAAGCTCTGGTAATTTTGAAAGATGATCTTTTACATTTTTATCTTCAAAATGCTATGAATGTGAACTGCTTTTATCCCATTCACACCCTATTAACATGCTTTAAACTATTGAAGAACTTAAAAGAATTACAAATGTATAATACATGTTTTAAATTATTCTATAATTTTATTTGAAGGACTGTAGCATGTTGCAGATAGCAAAGGATGTTGCTGAGTGACACCTGTGTAATTATTTGAAGAACTTCTTTTTCTGTCTTTACCCCTAATGCAAAAGACTTAGTTACAACAACATTTGTTAATTTGTCATTGTGTTAGTTAGATTCAGTTGTCAACTTGGCCAGGTGAGCATACCTAATCTTGTTGCTGTGGACATAAGCCAATGGTGCGTGAACCTCATCTGTTGCCAATTACATCTGCAGTCAGCTAGAAGGCGTGTCTGCTGCAATGAGTGACCTTTGACTTAATTGGCTGGTGCTTAAATGGGAGATTGCAATGTAGCACTGCTAAGCAGTTCGGCATTCCTCATCTCAGCACTAGCAGCTCAGCCCAGGCCTTCGGAGATGCAGAAAGAAGTCACCCCGGGGAAAGTTGTTGGAACCCAGGGGCCTGGAGAGAAGACCAGCAGAGACCATCTTGTGCCTTCCACGTAAGAAAGAACCTCAGTGGAAAGTTAGCTGCCTTTCCTCTGAAGAACCAACAAAATAAATCCCCTTTTATTAAAAGCCAATCCATCTCTGGTGTGTTGCATTCTGGCAGCTAGCAAACTAGAACAGTCATCTTTTTCTCATTTGCTTTGATTGTTAAGGTCATGTGCCCTTCAAAGTTATAAAGGCCTAAAAAAGCAAACTGACCAGGCTAAAAATAAAAATTGTTTTTATTTCTTTACTACAAGCATCAAAGTTATTATGCAAATTATGCCTTGTCCTCTAAGACCATAAACAGTTGCCATGGTATTTCTAAAAGAATTTTGTAGTTAATGCTTGGAAGTTCAAAAAAAAAGGTGAGGTACTGAGGGACCGTGCTTATTCTAGGGTCTCGGTGGAGAAATAGGATGTATTTATCTCATCTGATGAATACAGAATAAGTTTTGGCCCAGATGCCAAGCGTGTGCTAGTTTTGTTTTTAATAAAAACCCTCTAGAAATAAGGCGACCTCTCTATTTAGTCTAAGAGTTCTACAAGAAGGAAGACATTTGTTTAGCCTGTAGATTCATCCTGGCATTAACCATGGATGGTGCCTTGTGCCAACAAGTATAAAAAAACAATTTTATCTTTTCTCTCAAGCCCCTTTGCCCAACTGTAATGACTCACCCAAAATGGGATTACTAGATGCTGTGTTGTTCATGAGATTTTCTACTTTAAACTCTAAGTCAAGTATAGAAAATCCTTGGCATATATGTGTGTCCACTTTGTATTAGTCACAGAGACTTTTTAAGCTTTTACTTATTATTAAAACAACTTTACCAAAAAAAGTCCCCTAAGCACAACTATTGACATTTCTTTATAGCCTCTTCTAATCTTTGACATAAATAGGTAGTTTTAACTGCTATTATCTTTTAACTTAGGATTTTTATCTGAGAACACAATGGATTGAAAAGAGTCTTCCGAAAATCAGCTTTCAGATCTTTTTACAGAGTGAATTTTATGCACGGCTACTATTCTCAAGCACTATATGTAAACACAAAATGTATGCCTGAGATTGTTTTATGCAGGAAAGGGACTTTACTTTTATAAGTCTTCATTGTTTAACTGTTTGGGCAGCATAAATCATGTTTGTACATTGTGTAATGATGGCAGAGCGCATAAACGCAATCTACTTTGAATTTTGTAAAACAAAAACAAAAACGGTAGGCTCTCCTTATTTTGCTGTCCATCTCAAGTCGTGTGTGTGTGCACATGTGTGTATATGTGTGTGACAGCCCATTGTAAAGGACAGAAAAAAGAAAATGGAGACCTGGAAATAAATTTTTTTAAAAAAGGGAAAGATATTAAACAGAGACATAACAATCATATTAGCATATTTAAATAATATTCTGGCAGTGGTTGGAAAGAAAAATGGCAGGAGTGGGATAATATGAAGAGTAATAGTAAGGCAGGGCCACCAGTTAGGAGGTTGTAAAAGCTAAGTCTGAAATGGTAGGAACAAATAGTGGGATTTGATTTCAGGCTGAGAGACCAGTTAGAAGGTTATTGTGACATAAAGTTCCAATAGTAAGTGGCAAGGGACTGAAAATGGCAGCAGTGAGACTGGAGATAGAAAGAAACATGAGACATGTGGGAGACCCAGGTTCGATTTCTGGACCGCTCACAACTCCTCGCCCCCCAACCCACCCAAAGAAAAGAAACATTGGAAATCTTATATTAAGGCAATAGGACCAACCAAGTTAGCATTCTATTGGGCATGGCTCTGATGGAGAGATGACTTTCAGGTCTCTAATTGTGAGAATAGAGGTACCAGGACTGGCCTCATGGACATATGACTTTTGCTCAGAAAGGCCCTGTTCTAGTTTGCTAGCTGCCAGAATGCAACACACCAGAGAAGGATTGCTTTTAATAAAAGGGGATTTATTTTGTTAGTTCTTCAGAGGAAAGGCAGCTAACTTTCCACTGAGGTTCTTTCTTACGTGGGAAGGCACAGGATAGTCTCTGCTGGTCTTCTCTCCAGGCCTTTGGGTTCCAACAACTTTCCCTAGGGTGACTTCTTTCTGCATCTCCAAAGGCCTGGGCTGAGCTGCGAGTGCTGAGATGAGGTATGCTGAGCTGCTTGGTCCATGCTATGTTGAGCTCTCTCATTTAAGCACCAGCCAATTAAGTCAAATATCATTCATTACAGCAGGCACGCCTCCTGGCCAACTGTAGATATAATGAGCCACAGATGAGGTTCACGTACCATTGGCTCATGTCCGCAGCAACAGAACTAGGCACATTCACCTGGCCAAGTTGACAACTGAATCTAACTACCACAGGCCTTATGCTCTGCTGCCAGTGTCTTGAAATTCTTCATAATTTTGAACAAGTTGTGACATTTTCATTTTGGTTAGCTTGACTTCCCTCAGATTAAGAGAGGGAAGTCAAGGCCTGAACTATGGAGACCACCAACATTAAATTATAACCAGAAAACTGGGGAGAGAGTAACCAAACAAAAGAGGCCCTGCCTCTAACAGTTAGAAGGGCTGTCTGTGTTCCATTTCTGGCTCTACCTTTTATAAAAAATGTGTTGTCCTTAGCTTTTTGTTGAACTTTTCTGAACTTGAGTTTCCTCAACTGAATTATGGGAATAATAATAGTACCTAGCTCAAAAGGGTTGTTGTGAGGGTTAAATGAGATACCCCATGGAAAATGCCTACTCTTTAGCTTGGCACAAAAGTAGAGTCAGTGACTGTTAGATATTAGTTTTCCTTGTTATTTTTAAGTGTAATAAAACCAGGAAGAATAAATGCCACAGAAGATGTCAAGAAGGAGTTAAAAAAAAAAAAAAAAAAAAGGCAGTAGGCAACAATGCCAGATGCCTGAGCAGTCAATCAAAGAGGACTAGAAAGTCCCTACTGAACTTAGAAACAAAGAAGTAATTAATGAGCTGGACAAAAACAATCTCATTGTACTAGTATTGCTTGGGCTGATGGTTTTTTGGCATTTAGATTTAGACTTTAACAATTTTGAAACTGAAACTAAGTATATCTGATGTTACTACCAGTAAATACTTAAATGATATAAAAATTTCAAGTATGAAAATTTTTATTTCTTTTCTGAACTCCTTGGTACATTTCAGTAAGGCCCTTTTACCCTAACCTAAGAGAAACTGAAACCTTGTTGTTGTTGATACTACTGTGTTTCATGGAAAAACTGATTATAGAATCCAGGACTCTGACACACCCAGCCTTGATTTTAGGAGAGGACATTTCTGGCTATAATTTTATCTAACCCACTTCACTTCTTCTTGGTAAACAGGACAGATGCCAGATAGGGCTTTGTGAAGGGTTTGAGTCCCAAGTTCCCATCCTGAAGGTAAATCTTTGGGTTTGGGCTTAAAGTGGGGCAACAGAGAACAGTACAGAGCTCTACCTGGCATTATCAAGACCCTAGTTCTAAAAATATGTGGTCCACAATGAGACTAAGAGAGCATTCATTTAACAACTCTTTATTGACTGCCAGCTACCAGGTTAACATGTAAGAAAAGTTAAAGTTGGTTTAGATTTGGGTTCTATTCTCAAAGAGCTTGCAACCTAACAGGAAATATGAGATAAATGTGTTAGTAACAGCCAACCAAGGTAGCACTTGAAATATGATATGAAAAAGGATAAGGTGATGACTGGATTTTCCAGCAAGAGAGAGCTCATGTTTCAGGGCAATTATGAAAAAGGATTCAAGAAAATATTAGCGATGATGGTCTTTTTTTAAGACTGAGATGAGTCTTAAAAAAGAAGTAGAGGAAGTCAGGAAGGTATTTTGGAAAGAAGAAATATAAAATATTAAGAATTTGGACAGAGGTGGCAAAGTGCTAGTGAGTTTCTGGAGCAGCAATTCATTTTTGGAGACATGGGCACAGGTCTTGTGTACAGCTAGACCCCTCATGTGTGCTTAGGGGTCACATGAGGAACATGCCTAAATGCCAGGTGGAGGAATTTGAACTTTATTTCGTTTGCTGTAAGGAGCTCTTGAAAGTTTTTGTGGCAGGAACTGAGATGTTCATGGATTCACAAACAACATGGGCCTGGACTTTGGAGCAACAGAGGCCAAGACTGAAAATTCATACTTGGAAAGCTAAGGATAGAATTGATAGATTGGCGCATGTGGACGCAGAGGAGAGTAGTGGAGAGAAAGTATGATGTACTGATGACACAATAGCACGAAATATCTATATATTCAGGGCTGAAACAGAAAAAGGAGTCAAAATCTATTTTAGTTTGCTTGGCTGCCAAATCAAATACCATGCAGTGGGCCAGCTTAAACAATGGGAATTTATTTGCTCACCTGTTGAGGTTTGGAAAAAGCCCAAATAAAGACCTCATCAAAGCTTTCTTTCCAAAGACGGTGGGTTCTGGGGCTGGCTGCTGGCAAACCCTGGTCCTGAGCTTGTTGCACGGCAAGGCCCATGATGGGGTCTCCTGGTCTCTCCTTTGTTTTACAGGTTCTGTTGATGCTCAGCTTTTTGCTACTCCTTCTGAGGCCTCCCTTCCTTATGTCTAAATTTCTTACCATGTATGAAGGGCTCCAGAAATAGGACTAAGATCTATTCTGATTGAGGTGGGCCATGTCCTAATTGAAATAATCTCACCAAAAGGTGCTACTTATAATGGTTCACACAGACAGGAATGGATTAAGAAGACTATGATAAAAATAACATCTATTGTTATACGGTAGGTGCTTCACTTGTGGTTTCTCATGTATTTATCATAAAACATTATCTGGGATTAATATTGCTATTTCTTACAGGTGTTAAAACAGAAACTAAGAATTGTAAGCCTGATAAAAGTGGGTCATGCCCTAATTGAAGTCACCGCACCAAAAGGTCTTAATTATAATGCTTTCATGCCCACAGAAGAGTGAGAAAAATAACATATATCATTATATGGCAAGTGCTTCACTCGTGGTTTCTCACTTATTTATAGCACAATTTCTGTGGGATAAATATCACTATTTCTTGCAAATGCTGAAACAGAAGCTCAAAATTTTAAGACTGACTGAGGTGAGCCATGCCCTAACTGAAGCAACTTCATCCAAAGGTCTTACTTACAATGGGCTCACACCCACAGGAATGGATTACTTTTGAAAACATGTTTTTCCAGGGTGCATAGCTCCAAACCACCACACTCCATCTTCTGGATCCCAAGAAGACATGTCCTTTCTACATGCAAAATGCATTCATTACATCACAAATCCAAAAAGCTTTAAGTCATTTCAGAAACAATGCTAGATGTGAAGTCCCATCAAAATCGATTGTGGGTGTGGTCTGGTATGGGGTAAAATTCCCCTCTGTCTGTGGATCTTTTGAAATCTAGAAAACACGTTATCTGCTTCCAATATACAATGGAGGGCTAGGCATTGGATAGACGTTCCCATTCCAGAAGGAACAGATTGGAAGGAAAGCAGGGGCCACGGGTCCCAAACAATACTGAAACCCAGCAGGACAAACGCCATTAGATCTTTCTGTCTGAGAGTCATCTGTGGGTCCATATTTCTTCCTCTAGACCTGATGGAGCAGCAGTCTCACCCTTTCCAAGCAACTTGCACAGCCATCATGCTTTTCTTGAAAACTACTTTCTTCAAGCATAGAGGATGGTGCTTCACCTAGCTCCAAACCACTACAATGTCGGCAAGAGAAAAGACACAATCAGAATGACAGGAAAGACATCCAGAAAAATATGATATTAGAGAAGGTTTCCAGAAGGTGTGAAGAAGAGTGTCAAAAAAATTGCATGGATTCTTATATGGTAGGTGCTTCCCTCATGGTTTCTTATTAATTTTATTTCACAAAATTTCTCTGAGATAAATATTGCTATTTCTTGCACGTTGAAAGAGAAGTTCACAATTTTAAGCCACTTGTTTGAACCCACATCACTGATAAATGACAGAGATTCATTCTCAGATAAGCCAGGCTTGAGTCGACAGTGGGAAATTCCTGGATTGAAAAATAAGTCAGAACACAAGTCTAGTTCAAATGCCAACTTCCTGGGTGACATTTGATAAGCTACTTCACTCATAAATGTCAGGTTCCCCATATGCTTAATGAGGATATTGAACTAGATTGTTTATTCTAGACTATTTCTTTCAGTTCTGGTATTATATGATTCCATGGTCTTGAAAGTTGCAATAAAGTCTTGAGTGGGGGCAGAGGGAATGGATAAAAAATAACATGACTGGAATGAAGAGTTTGGAGTTATTATCAACCAATCACAAGGCAAGGGATTTCAAAATAGTTGTGCCACAGGAACTCAAGAGTCTTTGGAGCATTCACATTTACCCAGGCCGTACCCTGAAGGCTTCAGAACCAGAAGTCCAGTGGGTGATGAGTATACAGCAAAGCACAGGCATTCTCATAGAGTCTTGTTTCTTTGAAGGAGTCTTCTTGCCTAATACTGAATGAGGTATTATTGACAGTCCCTTCCAACATGCAAAACTTAGAATGGGCACAGCCTAAACACCCTTAAAGAGTGGGGGAGAAAGATCAAAGGTGATGGTGGAGTTGTACAGAGAAGGTCAGGCTTAACAAATGAGTGCTGATGCTGAATCATTACTGATATTTCTTTTAGCTTCCAGTACCTTAGAGCAGCTAGAAATAAACCTACAATCATGGAATTGATATCAAACTCTGAAATCTATTATACAACTAATTGTTGTGATATACGTTGAAATTTACTGCTTTTATGTATATATGTTATTTAAATAGAAGGAAGAGTATAACAGAGAAGATAGGATTCAATAAGTAAATATGAATGATGAATCATTATATTGATATTTTTGTTGGTCTCCAATGTCTTTGAGCAGCAAGAAGAAAAAATGAAAAATTGTGGAACTATAATCCAAACCAAACTTTAAAATATTTCCTATAACTACTTATTAAAATACACTTGGAAATTTATTGCTTTTTTGTATAGGTGCTATATTTCACAATTTAAAAAAAAGTTAAAAAATAACATGACTGGTAGAAAAACATTAGCTGGGCCAGCTTTTTAATCTGAAGTTCAAGGGAAAAACAGGGAAGATGATTAAACATACAGAGTTTGAGGCCTAAGAAACTGAGCTTTAAGACTAGTTAGATATTGGACTGAGGGGAAGTGGATAATTAAGGATGACTTTCTAGTGTCTCATGATGAAACATAAATCAATTAAGTTGCTTTGGGCACACAACTTTCAAGTTTGAAACTTCTGTTGGAACTGTTAGATTAGTTAGCAAGATACTTCCTATTCTTAGTTTTTATATTAATGTTAGAGTAAGTGGAGGAAAGAGTATGTGTATTGGTGAAGGTAGTTTTAAAATAGATCTGTTTACAACCTGCTGACTTAAGTTCACAATCCACTGGGTAAAAGACAGGGTCTTCAGAATTTCCGTAGTGCAAATGTATGGCCTAGACATTATCACGCTGAGCTCCACATTAAAACAAATTACCTTTGACAGGCAACCTGGCGGCCTGATCCAGTGAACAGAGCAATAGCCTGGAAATCAAGAACACTAGCCCTAGTCCTGACCCTACTAACTATTAGTGGAGTGGCACTGAACATGTTTAGTCACATGTCGTGCCTCGGTTTACTGATCTATAAATTGGAATCAGTAGTACCTAGTTCATAGGAGTAGTAAAACCTTAATGGTAGGGCCTCAAATGTTGTTTGATAAAAGGCAGTTGAATCGAACGATCTGTTCAGGCTATTACCAATGACCTCATTAGTTAAAATAAAAACGGTATGTTCTCCTTTCATATGATTGGAGTTTTCAAAAAAAACTAGTAGAATATGATTTCTTAAAATATATCAAAGAAATTATAATTTTAGAATATGTTTTTCCAAGTATATACAGAACCCTTTTGAGGTTCCTATAGGACTTCAGAGCCATCCTTCTCACACTATGCTCCATCAGTTATTGAAATGAGGGCGTAATGGTTCTGTTCTAGTTGTAGTGATGATCTACTCCTTCGAGATTAAGACCCACTTATCAAAGTTCATCTCAGGCCATGAAAGAAGGTCTGGCCCACTTCCCCTTTTTTGGAACAGTGTTGTCTTGGGGTTTAAAATCATATTCTCATATTACAGGGCAGAGGGAATTTTCTCTGAGGTGGTTTCGCCTGCCTGTTTGCTTTACTCAGCAGTATTTAACTGTTTACTCAGCTTTGTCTCACAGAAAGTTCATGGCAATCTGGAATTCAACCTCAGGACAAAGTTCTCCCCCATTGCTGAGACACTGCACAACCAATTGCACAACTCACTGTTGTTTTGAAGCTCCCTTAATCTGGATGTTTAATGTATTTAAAACGGTTTCTTCTGTGACAGTTTCAGTGCAGATACTTCAAGCAAAAGTAAAGAACCTCAATTCAGAACTTGAAGACAATGCTTCCACTGTCTTTAGAAAGATTTCACATTTCTGAAGATTATGGCTTTCTTCTCCCAAATCCTCTGGTAAGAATGGAACCATGTATTGCCTTGGAATAGGTTTCCTGAGATGCTGATTTGTATTTTTTTTAACTCCTGTGGTTGTTAAAAGAGATGCAATATAAATATCAAGTCAGCCAACTCAGAAAGATGCTACCAATGAAAAAATGGTAGTTGCCCTCAAAAGGTAAATGACAGCCATAACATTCAAATTGAATGTTATAGTGCCGGTTTACTTGAATATATTATCATGTAGGCCCAGAAACCAATAATCAAATCTATGTTTATCAACAAAGTGACAGAAGTTAGATACAGGTAAATGGTGTGGGCAAATAGAGGACCTCAACTATAGCAGCACAGTATTTCTATGGTATTTGATTCTACCGCATGATGTAAGGTGCCAACCAACAATGAATGAAATCCCCCTATTACAGAATCAATGCTTTGTATTGTATACATGTTTGTAATGCAAATACCTCCAGGAAGAATTGCTCATAAACTCTTCTAGGTCAATACCACTAATACCTTGATGTGAACAAATTTATCTGAACTTGCTAGTGGGGAAGAAAAGAGAGCATGAGAGACCTTAGGTGCCTTGAGAGTTGGTAGAAAGCTTTTATCGGTCACTGAAATTGCTAAGAAAAAGAAGGAAACCTTGAGAACAAACAGTATCTCTTTCTTAATCCTACTTCGGGCTCAACCGGTAACGCAACTCTGTTTTGTCGGTTAACTTTAATGACCCTGTTTTTCTCTTTGAATGTAGTTGTGGTCTGAGGTCTCAGCCATCAAGTCTCATTTGGGCGAGTTTGAGTCTGGAGGATGTGATTGACCCTAAGTCATGTTAGGGGTAAAAGCAGAACTAGAATTTAAGACTTTGGACGTGTTTATTTCTACAACGCTATGATTAAGAGCCAAGACCACTCAGTTAAAAATTAAGGAATCTAATGCTTGGCATCATTGCAGTAGAGTATTAGAACTAACTTTCTTTTTCCCACAGGTCTAAATTGGCATTTAACTGTGATTAAAGAATGTTCTGAAATTCAATGAGCTGTTTTTGAGTATCTACTCTGATGCTTGTTTTCTTCTGAGTGTAATTTGGAAGGATGCAAGTGAAGATAAGATGTATATTTTGCTCTCAAAACTCTCTGTAAAGAACTGTTGGTTGTGAAACTAAGTTACAGATCTGCAAGTAACTTGGGCATTGAAAATAATCACAAGGTGTTATGCACAGTAAGGCTGTTGAAGACATTGGATTGTGCTCTCTGACATTGACAATATGGTAACCAGCTGTCCCCATTTGCCTTGGACAGATGGATTCCCAGGATGCAAGATTTCCCAGGATTCTGACTTGGGAAATCCTGGGGCAAACCAGAATGAATCAGTCACCTTAACTTGCATTTATTATTAGTGACCTTGAGTGAATCACACACATTGCCTAAACCTCAGTTTTTACACCAAGTGAAAGAGCTAGCTCCATCCTGTTCTAGTTTGCAAACAGTCGGAATGCAATATACCAGAAACAGAATGACTCTTAAACAGGGGAAATTTTCAAGTTTCAAGTTTACATGTTCTAAGGCTGTGAAAATGTCCAAATTAAAACAAGGCTATACAAATGTCCAATCTAAGGCATCCAGGGAAAGACTCATTGGTTCAAGAAGACCAATGATGTTCAGGGTTTCTCTGTCAAGTGGAAAAGCACATGGCAAACACGGTGATGTCTGCTAGATTTCTCTCCAGCTTCTTGTTTCATGAAGCTCCCCTGGAGGCGTTTTCCTTCCGCATCTCCAAAGGTCTCTGGCTGTGTGGGCTTCGTGGGCTCTAGAGCTTTTTACAAAAAGGTTCCCTCTTAAAGGTGCTCTAGTAAGCAACCCCACCTTGAGTGGGTAGAGACACATCTCCATGGAAACCATCTAATCAAAGTTTACTCCCCACAATGGGATGGGTCACATCTCCATGGAAGCGATCAAAAAGCTCCCACCCAGCAATACTGAATGAGGATTAAAGAACTTGGCTTTTCTGAGGTACACAACAGATTCAAATCACACACGTCCCCACTGGGTTGCTGTGAAGCATGAATGTGAAAGCACTGTGATAAGTTCAGTGTGAGAAATGGATGCCAGTTCTGACCTCCAGGCCAGTGTTCACTGATGAAACCTCATTTCTGTATATTACACATTTCAGAAATATTTCCATCCTCTCTAGGTCACAAGGAAGAAATGTCAGTACACCAACATGCTATTATTGTGATTAAATATGTTCACTGAGAACATATTTATGACAGTTCCCCTCTTTATTGTTTTCTTTTTTATATAAATAAGGGAACCAAAAGAAACAATCACCACATTAAGTGCTTGTGACATTCAGAACCAGATTGCATGCAGTTGATGGATACCCCTTAGAAGGAAATTTCCATTCCTGAGCTCATATAAAATATTCCCTGGCATGCTGTTTCTACTCTCTCATAGTCAAATTTCCCAGACCTCTCAAAATATAATTCCTTGTTTCAGTTTTAATTTCTTCATTTGTG
The DNA here is from genome assembly GCF_023851605.1 of Tamandua tetradactyla. Classification (NCBI taxonomy): domain Eukaryota; kingdom Metazoa; phylum Chordata; class Mammalia; order Pilosa; family Myrmecophagidae; genus Tamandua; species Tamandua tetradactyla. Next base: position 15,630,618 of record NC_135329.1, read on the forward strand.
TGATCTTAAACATCTCTCTTTCTGGGAAGAGGTGGAGGGAGAATCTGCCACAGGTTTCCTAACAGATCAGGAGAGACTCTGTCACTAACATCGTGAGGCAGTAGTTTTGTAATTAATTCGTGGTTTGCAAAATATCAGTCACTGATTGCATAAGGCCATGAACAGGCTTTTGCATTCCTTTAATTTAAAGGCTAGCAGTGGGAAAGCCATTCCCCCTTGTCAAGAGTGACAAAGATGCTCTTGTGGCAAGCTTGGCTGTTTACTGGATCTAGTTACTTATTTGAAAGTCCCTCTGTAATGTACAGTCAAGCTAATGAATAAACAAAAGATTCTGTATTTTGAAAGATAAAGGCTGACTTGGTTTCAATTACTCTATCCTACAGTGTCTATAAACTTGCAAGCATTTCCAGCTTCCAATGCTTCAGTATGGGAAAAATTTATACCTCCCAGAATGTCTTGATTTCCACAGACTGTGTAACAAAGTACCACAATCTGGGTGGCTTAAAATAACAGAAATATATTGTATCACAGTACTGAAGACTAGAAGTGTGAAATCAAAGTATGGGAAGAGCCATGTTCCCTCGGAAGTATATAGGGAAAGATCTGTTCCATGCCTGTCTTCGGGCTTTTGGTGTTGGCTGGCCGTCTTCAGTGTTACCATCTCTGCCTCCTTCTTCACACGACCCTCTTCTCTGTCTCTGTGTCTCCTCTTCCCTTCTTATAAGGACATAAACCATGTCAGGTTAAGGTCCTGCCCTACTCCTATATGACACCATTATAAATTGCTTAATTCCATCCGTAAGGGCTCTATGTCCAAATGAGGTCACATTCTGAGAAACTGGAAATTAAGACTTCAACATGTCTTTTTGGGGAACACAATCCAACGCATAATCCAGACTCCGATGCATAAACATGCCGCAAAAATCCTTTGCTAGATCATGTGAACTGGGTTTGTGTGTGTTCGTGTGTTTGGGGGACGGGGGCGAGAAATACAAGGAAATTAGCTCAGCGGGAAAGGAGGGGTCGAGATGGATAGGCAGATTAGAGTGGGAGACCAGATTAGGACAGAATGTAAGGACCCTGCATGTTAAACTCAGGAAAATTGGTGTAACACAGCTGGTAAATGACATGACACAGCTAGCATTTTTAATATTTTTCTAACTGTTCTAAGTGCAGGGGGGTTAGAGCACTGTTCCCACACTGCACATTAAAATCACTGGAGGAGTTTAAGAAAAAATAAAGATGCCTGACTCCCACCCAGAACAGTTAATTCAGAATCTCTAGCTTAATTGGCCCCAGTACTTGAAAACTATATAATATTGACATTTCAATGGCATTTAATACTTCAAATGCTTCCAGTATTCTCACTTTGAATAAAACTTGCTTATAAAACTTTTGCACCTATTTCAGCCTCAAAGTTTTAATTCAAACCAAACTGTTTGCACAAACATTCCCCAGATTGTCCCAAAATGTAACCTGTAGGCACTGGCTGATTTTGAGGGCAGTTGTTTAGAACTCTTTCCCACCCTCCATTCTAACATCTTACCACTGTTTCTAGTTTCAAATTAATGACACTCCCCAGAGTTACTATTCTCTCTGCATTTTAGTGGCCATTTTTATTTATTCCTTCAATTTAGTGAATATTTATTCACTATTTTTTATGTTTAAAGGGACTTAGGTAGAATCTTAGGCTGTGGATCAGGAGACAATGTGAACTCTGTACTCCTGGACTTTACATCGTATTCACCAAGTCCTGGCATTTAATGATGCCTCAGTAATTCCAGGCATTTCCTCCATTAATGAGTTCAATTTATTTGTAACACACATTCAATGTTCCTGAGCCACAACTTTTAAAAATTATACATTGGCAGATGTAGAAATCTAGGAAAAAGTACAAAACAAGGAATTGGTTTTTTAATATAGAAAAGCTGAAGACTTTATTATTTCAATCCATCCCACATCCGGGTCTTCTCATTTTCGGAATGAGGCAAAGAGAAACATTTTAAATTTCTTTCAATTTCCTATCCTCTTGTACCAGCCCTGCATTCCTCCCTCCCCACCTCCTCCACGTGCTTATCTTAAAGAGGCATTGGAAAGTCCAATGAACTTTGACTCAGAAGAGGTTTGGCTTCACCACTGAAAGCTCAGGAATGTCATCTAAACTTTTTTAGCTTCAGCTTCTCGTACTTCAAAACGGAAATAATGAGATTGTTATGCCCCAACTCATAACATATAGAAAACAAAGGCAGATGGGTTAAAAAGTTAAGCATTAGCAATAAAAGGATAAATGCCGCGTCCTCTTTTTCCTCCCCGGTTTGACACGGTTCCCTGGAAGGAAGGGCGGTGGCAAGGCCTTCAACGCCCCAAAAGAGGACGAGGCATAAAATGGTGTAATAGAAAAATACTGGGATTAACGACACTGATTGTGTGTTTCCTGTTGCTGGTTGTTCTCCAAGCATTATGTCAAAACGAATCAGAAAGCAAAAATTTTATATTAAAAACTGGAAAAAATAATACAAATTGCAAAACTTTGTTAATGACTGTTTGGCAAGAATTAGGTTGGGATGCCCCCATTAAGCAAGTCATGCTGCAGATGCAGTAGGCAGAAGTGCTTTTAGAACAAGTCACAGAAAAGTACTCCATAGAGAGTAAACACTTACAATTAAAAAACCCTGCATTGAGCCATCCTAGAAATTTACTCCCCACCACGGCACTGGTCCATTGCTATAAAACAATAAAAAATCTAAGTAAACAATGTAACCTTTTAATCAAAACAAGCTAACCTTTAACCAGATTAAAATAGGTCTTGACATATTGCCTCACCTGTAGAATAATAGGAAAAGAAAGTCTAAACTCAGAAAACTGCAAACACAATGTCTGCGGTTTAAGCCAATATCTTGCTGCTATTGAAATCTTGTGTAAATTTTCCTAAAAAAATCAGAACGTGTACTTTCGCTTTGCTTCCCTGAACCTGTAACTTTACCTAAAACGTAAGCCATGACACAACCATGATTCTGTGATACCTGTTTCCTTGCCAAAAATAAGGGTATAAAATCAGTTAAGCAAAAATAAATCTAAGCAACTCTTCTCAGAAGAAAATTCTCTAAGCTGTCTCTTAGTGTTCTTCTCGCGCCGACGACCCTCCACAACTTCAAGCCCGTTCCCTCTGCTGCGGCTGGACCGCGGCATATAAATATTCTAAAATAAGTGATTTGGAGGTGGGAAGACCTTTCTGAGCATGAATTGAGACCAATGGCATAAATGAAAGTACTGGTTCATTTGACTATTCTACTTTGAATGGCCATTTCACAAAAAAGTGAAAACCGGGGCATATGAACAGAGTTTCAACTCATTAATAATCACAGAAATGTAAATTTAAAAATAAAATGATATCCAATTAATGATGACGTGGTTTACAGGCCATAAAAAATATCTGGAAATACAAACAAGAAATTTTCAACTTTATACATTTTACTGTTCATTTTATGAATTTGGGGTTTTTATAATGTCTTGTCATAAGCATTTATTTCATTGTTTTCTAGTCATGCTGCTAAGAAAAGTATATCTGTTGGAGGATTATTTTAATAAGTTTAGTAAACATAAGATTGTAGAATTCTAACACAAATCATGATAAATTATATCTCAAAAACAACAGAACAAAAAGGATCAGGAATGCTCGGTGTTGCCAGAAGCACAGAATCATACTCCCATTATAATTCACATATTATCTAAGTTGTTACAAATTGATGTAATTTTTTCTGTAGAAAAATCAAGAAGGAGCTTTCAAACTTTTAAATGGAGTCTTTAATCCAGCAAAGCCATTTTTAGAAGATTGTCTGAAGGGGATCATCAGAAAATATCTAAAAATAAAAGTGCGAGGATGATTCTTTCACATATGTCAAAAATAGTGAAAAATGGTATGCAATCAGTAACATTAATCAATGGACTACTGGGATACTGTGCAGAATTTAAAACAGATGTGGGAGGTAACTATGAACAGACAGGGTAAGGGATATTATTTAGTGAGAAAACCTATCAACTGATCCTGTCTTCCACACACCGTGGCTTTCAAAGAAATAGCTTGGTAATGGCAAAGTAATTAACATAATTCAATACATGCTTCAGTCTCTAAAGGAAAATCCAATGGAAAGAGTCCGATTATGAGACTTCTAAATCCTTTCTCCCTTTCTTGATCTCTTGCAAGAGTGCCACAAGAAACGTCCTTCCTTTAGGGTGCATCAGCATCACCAGAAGAATTTATTAAACTTACTAAGACAATGAAACAATAACGCTGGGCCCCACACCAGTTTCTAATTCGGCATGTCTGGGGTGGGAGCGCAGCATTTGTATTTCTCAAATGTTCCCATGTAAGGCTGATGCTGCGGCCCGGGGACCACACTTTAAGAGCCCAGAGCTCATGACTTTCTCGTGTCTGTGGTTTCTTGTGATGCAGAGATCCAAGCATTAGAAATTAGAACACATATCGAAAGGGAGAGGATGAGAAGGAGGCTGAAGAGAAGGAGATGGCGGAATCTGTGGGAAAAGAAAAAGTGGCCTTTGAAAAACAGGGTGGACCTAGATTGAGGCAAACTGTAGTGTTTAAGGATTTCCAGGTAAGGTGAGAAGGTGAAATCCATGGCGCTTCAGTTTAATGCTTAGAAAGTGATCCTGTTTCTAGACATCAAAAAAGGAAAGAGAGAGGTGATGATTTAGCAAACACTGATTTTCCTAAAACCCATTTCCAAGAGTCCACCTGAATACTTTAACTCTGTATCCTTGACTTTTTGTTACAGAATCAATTTCTAATATTCTCTTCTATCACCTCTGCAGTTGTATGCAATTTTTGTTCTTAAACTACGCATTATATAAATGAGGCTAAAACCACGTTGCCAGTTCAGAGCCAGCTTAACATATGTCTTTCTGCATATATTGTTTCTAGCGTTCTCAACTCAGCCACTCCTCAGTTAATCCCTAAACTTGGATCAATTTGGTATCAACTTTCTTTGATTTTGTACCTACACTTAAAGCTGAGCATTGCTGGAGGACATTATACTGCCATGCTTATAAACTTTATTTCCCCATAGAAAGTTAACTGGCTTTCTTGTCAGGGCTACTCCCTGGAAGAAAAGCAGTGGAGTGAGAGAAAAGAAGTAGACTCTACCTTTCAGAAGCTGAAATGTTACAGAAGGAATACATGAAGATGAAAACATAATGTGATTTCTTCCTTATGAATCTTCAAAACTTTAATTAAAATGCAAAAAGTACTATCTGTTTTGGATTCATTTTTGTTGTTGTTGTTGTTGTAAGAGTTAGCAGAGGGTCAGAAATTGTGTGCCCAGTTTATTCTTATTGATTCATGGTCAAAGTTAGAAAAGACCAAGAGTGAAAAGAGTTTGTAAATTTCAAAGATTACTGATAGGATACTGGATGAACCCAGGTTTTGAATTAAGAATTTGAGCCTTGATTTATCTTAGATTCTGGACCTCCAGCAAGTGACTTTGAACAACCTATAGATTTATAGGCATCCAAACCCATGTTTTTTAAATTCCCCAGGGTCCTCAGTGTAGCTTCTATATTATGTTTATTTGTTTATGTTTAGTTTCCTATTCTTTTCCTTTCTAAAGTTAACACCAATTCCTCTCCTTAAGTCATATAACCTGATCTTCACTTTTCTTTGCTGAGAAATTGAAGCCATGGGAAGTGAGCTCCCTCAAACTCCAGACCTTTTCCTTCTACCACTTCAAGGTCAGACCCTACACATGGCTCTTACTTTTCCTCCATGACCTTTGGCCATCAATTACTGTCCTCTCTCCATAATCCTCAATCTCTTTCTTTTTCAATAGAAGACTAAACTGCTCAATTTCTCATTTTTAAATGCAGATGGCTCTCCTTCACCATTACAAAGCCTTTTGGGGGAAAAAAAGTATCTACATTTTCTGTCTCTATTTTCTTACTTCCTCAACACACTAAAATGTGAACCCTGCTTCTATGATTTTGACCTAAATTTCTATGTTGTGTATATAGAAAAGAGTGGTATAGTTTTAGTGACTTCTTAATTATTTTTTTTTAAAGAGGGCAATCTTACTTCAATTTTCAAATGATATATTTGATCTTCTGATGATTTCCTACTTTTGCAAAATCGTATAATATCTTGATTTCTATCAGGTCATTCTCTTCTGGTTCACTGAACCTTTATACGAGTCCCTTTGATCTTTGAGACTGGATCACTTCCTCTGCCAGTCTTGTAAATATTTCCTAGTATCCCAGCCTAGGTCTTTGGGTTTTGTTTTTTGTTTTTTGTTTTTTTTAACATGGGCAGGAACCAGGAATCGAACCCAGATCCTCTGGCATGGCAGGTGAGAACTCTGCCTGCTGAGCCACCGTGGCCCACCCCCTGGGTCTTCTTTACATTTCACTTTATATCATTGCCTGAATGACCTCATACACTCTCGTGGTTTTAACCAGAGCATGGGGATTTTACTGAGGTTAAACCTCCCGATTACAGATCTATAATCTGAATTATTTCCTGAACTTCAAGCCGTACACCCAACCACTTAGTACAACCATATCGTTATATTCCATAGATATTTCAAGCTCACTATATCTAAAAATAAACTCAGTACTTTACATCTACTCCTTGATCTCCACCTGCATTTGTTTCAATTTGCATTCCCACTAATTCATTTAGTCACCTGATTCATCTGCAGTCCGCTAGGAGGTGTGCCTGCTGCAATGAATGACGTTTGACTTAATTGGCTGGTGCTTAAATGAGAGAGCGCAATATAGCACAACCCAACCAGCTCGGCATACCTCATCTCAGCGCTCAGCGCAGGCCTTTGGAGATGCAGAAAGAAATCACCCCGAGGAAAGTTATTGGAACCCAAAGGCCTGGAGAGAAGACTAGCAGAGATTACTCTGAGCCTTCCCATGTAAGAAAGAACCTCAGATGAAAGTTAGCTGCTGTCATGATCAGGGACATGTGTCAACTTGGCCAAATTGTGGTACCTGTTTGTCTGGTTGGGCAAGTGCTGGCCTTTCTGTTGCAATGAGGACATTTCATAGAATTAGATCATGAGCATGTCAGCTGCATCCACAGCTGATTCCATTTGTAATCAGCCAAAGGGGAGTGTCTTCTGCAATGAGTGATGCTTCATCTGATCACTGGAAGCCTTTTAAGGAGGATTCAGAAGAGACAGGGTCCATTCCTGCTTCGGCTGGCGAGTCTCTCCTGTGGAGTTCGGCCAGACCCTCCATCAGAGTCGTCGGCTTCACAACCTCCCCTGCAGATTTTGGATCTGCATTCCCATGGTCACGTGAGATACTTTTATAAATTTTATATTTGCGAGTGTTTCCTGTTGATTCTGTTTCTCTAGAGAACCCTAACTAATACAGCTGCCTTTCCTCTGAAGAACTAATAAAATAAATCTCCTTTTATTAAAAGCCAGTCCGTCTCTGGTGTGTTGCATTCTGGCAGCTGGCAAACTCGAACAGAAGAGAAATGCAAAGATGCTTCCATGTGCATAACCATGTGGTGGAAAAGCCAAGGATCAAGGATTGCTGGCAGCTAACCTCAGAAATGCCAACAATCTTTGGAGAGAAAACATCACCTTGCTGTCACCTTGATTCTGGACTTGTAGCTTCCAAACTGTGACCAACTGTTCAAGCCAAACCATTGCATAGTATTTGCTTCAGAAGTGAGGAGACTAAAACAACACCATTTCAAGTTTACTTTCCAAAGAAATCTTGAATACATGCTCACTCCTCTCCAAACTCGATTGCCATTGCCTAAATTTAGTCCTTGAACGTATGTCACAGGCTTCCTGATGTGACTATATCCTCAAATCTTACAGCCAAAATTATCTTCCTAAAATTCAAATCATACCATATGCTCAACATAAATGAAAGGGAAATTCTTTTATATACCATATTGAACACTTTTTTAAAAATAATACTACCATTTATTGACTCTTCACTAAGTGCCAAACATAATTCTCCAAAGTAGATAATATTTCTATGTGGTTTTTTTTTTCCCATTTTAATTCTGGTAACACATACAAACTAAAATTTTCCATTTTAACCACTTTCAAATATACAATTCAGTGGTATTAAATATATTCACAATGTTGTGCTACTGTCACCAGCATCCATTACACTTCCATTACCCTAAATGATAATTCTATATAAATCATTTTTGATCTAATAGTCTAGCCTCGTCTTCCATCACTTTCTCTTGAGCTTTCTGTTCTAGCCACAGTGAATCACTTGTAGTCCTAAGAAGCACAACAGTCTTTTAGCTGTTCCCTTTACCTTTATTTCCTCACCTCCTTCAATTTTCCAGCTAGAAAAGCCATTTTTAGACTCTAAAGCTGGGCTTAACTGTCATATTTCTGTGTACATTTCCCCACAACAGCAGAAGTACCCACTTTCTCCTCCTTACCAGTTAACCTTACACACACACATCAGTAATTGCACATATTATACCACACTGGAACATATCTAACTACATTTTTTCCTCCCTCACTGGGCCATGTTCCCCTTAAGGACAAGGCGTATATTTTAGTCATCTTTAGTATCTGCAGAGCCCAGCTTATAGTGATGGTGAATGTGTGTTGAACTGAATTAACTTGAATTACGCCTATTGACAAGAATCTGAAAGCAGCTACCCCTGAAGAGAGGTCTAAAATACTGAGATGTACCTATTTTCAATGCAGAAAGAACTTCCAGATCATTATAGACCCTGGATGGAAATTGCTAACAATCTTCCTCACTTGATTGCAAGTCACCAGCTTCGAGCTCAAGTGAACAAGGTACAACTTTTTAAATTTTTCTTTTCACCCCTTCTTACCACCCTGATTTTCAGTCTCATGCCCCTTTTCTTTTTCAGGTACTGCATAAGAAGTTCAGTTGACCTAGGTAAACTGATCATTGGCATGAGCATGTCAACAAAGCTAGTTCACCCTTCCTGAGTAGCAGAATGGCCCCACCTGATACGTTACGTGTGTTTCCCCAGAGTTTCCACAGGCTGCGCAAAATAATTGTCTGGCACATATTGAACCTGCAACAAATTTCCTTCCTTTAAAGAAGGAAGACAGTCCTTGAATATATGCAATGGAAAAAGCAGAGTTTAGAAACTTGCAAAGATAGATAAGAGATTGTCTTCAGTATCTGTGATGATGGCAAACTAAACCTAACAATTCCTTATCCTGTTGCATAAAAATTCTCAATGACATGATTGATGAAATACAAAAAAGAAGAACAAATAAATAAAGATAATATCTACAGATGCAGGAAATCAGGGGAAAATGCCAATGATGGAATAAAAAATTAAAGAAATTTTGGACCCGAGTAAATGAATTGTATGATCCCAAGTCAGTCTCTGGTGTCCGTGCCAAGTGTTCAACTAAAACAAAAGAGGACCAGCACTAGGTGCTCCATCTCAGGAGAACAGAAGCAAGAGGGAGTATGGGACAGTTGGCAGGAGTGCAGATTAAAGGAGTTCCATTTGTGAACTACAGTCTTAGGCTTTCATGAGGCTTCATTTGATTAAGCTGCCATCAGTGAAGTGAAGTACTTGTTGACTGGGGTCCTGGTATATTAAATGTCAACAGGAAAAGTCAAGGAGTGTCCCAGTTAACTTCTTACTACTGAAAATGCTGTAGTTAGGGAAACAGCCAAATTAGCAGGGCAAGTGAAATCAATCCTTTGATGCTCTTGCCTCTCTCTATTTCTGATGATTTATAAATCATCTAACTAGATACAATCACCATTTTTAAGACTTCACCACTAAAGTCTGAGATGGTGAATTAGTTGGATATCAGTGGTAAGGAGCAAATATAATGAACTCTAGAATGACTTGCAGAGCTATAGACTAAAACATTTACCCTTGGAGTTGTTTATTTGGCAAGATAACACAGTAAGTGTATTTATAGTTTTGAGCTTAGATAACTGAGGCTAGCCACCGTGCTCGTAGAAAGTCCTATTTTACCTATTTGTATTTGGAAAGAAAACTTGTTCATTGGCTTAGATCTATCTATTTACATGTCCCAGGAAAACCTTCATCTACAAAATACTTCCAGCAGCTGACATGTTCACAAGGAGTTCTGCAGTAGGAAATTCAGGAGTAATTTGGAAGTGTGATAAGGAAAGTCATATTAGCTATCAGTCCAGATAAACTGACCTCCATTCATAATTGTGAATAGACAACCCAAAATTATCAAACAAGAAGACCAGTGGACACCTCAAAAAGGGGGGCCCACTGGGTATTCTGCACCAGTAAATAGCAAAAGATGAGATTGATGCTGTCTTCAATACATTAACCTCATAAAATAAGTAGTCTCCTGTGTAAAAGGGACTATTAAAATGCAAACAAAGAAATAAAATATCTCAACACAAACTCCATAAATTCAGCAAAACATTGTAGAAGTATACAGTAATTTAGGGACTCACTTGAGAAGTTCTCATGTAGCATAATGCAAAAACTAAAGAAATGCCAACCATGAGAAAAACAAAAGATATGTGAGGAAAAGAAATATAGATGATTCAAATTTCATATATGTCCCAAAAGCAGACTTACATGGATGGGTGAAGAAGAAGCAAAAGTGAAAGCATATAAAAGCAATATTTTCCAAATCTTAAGATTTGAGTCTTCATATCACAAAGTTCATGGAGGGAAGCACACTTAAATATTCAATAAAATTTCAAAATTTTTAGAATGAAAAGAAAATTCTATAATCAGAAAACAATAAAAACCAAAAGTAGTTCACTTACAGAGTAACCTAAAATAGGGCTATTCATTTATAGTACTAAGTATTAAGACAATTTAACACCTATATGAGTGATTGAGATGCAAAAATCTAGCAACATCAAATATTGGCAAGGACTGTCATTCATAAGTGGTATGAAAGCAAAATGGTACAGCCACTTAGGAACACAGCTTGGCAGAGTATTACAAAAGTCAAACATATTTACCATATGACCCAGCAGTCACAATCTTAAGTATTTACTCAGATCAACTGAAAATTTATGCTCACAGAAAAAAAACTTGGATGAGAATATTTATACCTGTCTTGTCATGATCACTAAAAACTGGAAGCAGCTAAAATGTCCCTCAACAGGAGGGAATATTATTCAATGATAAAAATGAATGAGATGACATGTGTGACAACATGGATGAGCCTTACATGCATTTTGATAAATGAAAGTTTCAGATCCAAAAGGCTACATATTGCATGATTCCATTCAAGTGACATCTGTAAAAGGCAAAACTATAAGGGAAGGAAACAGAGCAATAGTTAACAGGGATCAGGGAGGAGGGCATGGTCAACTGCAAATGACACATGAGGGAGGGTTTTGGGGTGACAGAACTGCTCTGTGTGGTTCTCAGGTGGTAGGTACATGACTTAATGAATTTGTAAAACATAGAGCTGTACACAACAAAAAGTGAACATGCATGTAAGCAAAGTAAAAGGAATTAACCAGAATGTTTAATGCAGATGTGGCAAATGAATATAATTGTATTACAGATGTGCAAGGACCTCTTTGAAGGGGATCGGGGTAGAGAGAGGGGGCTGATTAAGTTACTGTGAAAACAACATTTGATTGGAATTTGCAAGATTGAAGAAAAAAGGAACTGCACATAATCTCTATACCTTAGCTGGTAAATTTGGTTTTACCAGGGCACAGGTAAACAGTTCTAAAACCCTCTACATGTGCATGAGGATTGCACAGCTGGAGCGATGTGAGTGATCAAAGTAGCATTGACTTAGAACCCAAAGCGTTCAATGAATACACAGCCATCCATAGTGATAAGAAAAAAAGACAATGTCAGAATAGTTATAGAGTTTTAGGAAAACATATTTAGAGCCTAGGATTTTATTGTTCATCCATAGGGACAAAAGAAAATCATCAACCAAATCAAGAAATAAAAAGTATACCATCTTTCAATTGCTCAGAAATTGTTCCAGCAGTGTAAACCACAATAAAGAAATCAGGAAAAGGAAGTATGAATTGGTTTAGTTTCATTGTTGCTCAAGCAAATACGATGCAATGAGTTGGTTTAAGTAATGGGAATCTATTGGCTGACAGTGTTGAGGCTAGAAGAAGTAAAAATGCAGGTGTCATCAAGGTGACCCCTTTACCCTGGATGGGTGGTCGGGGCTCCTCTGTCTCATGGCATGCACACGGTGGCCTCTCCTGGCCTCTCCTTTCTCTTTGAGGTTCCATTGATTTCAGCTTCCAGCTGCTCCCTATGTGTCCATTAATAGATCACTTATTAATCTGGGCTGAGGTGGTGATGAAATGACAATATGTGTGGATATATTTCTCTCTTTACTATATACACCTTTGCTATAATGTTTGCTGAAAAGAAAAATGAATAACAGTACATACAGTTGTTGAAAATACGCAGTTATTTATACAGACATATATATAGTATAAGTCTATGTATATAAATACACAGAGAGACAATGTAGGGAGAACCCCTGTTCTCACTGTGTTAGTGTCTAGACATAGAGACACTACGTTTTTAAAGGCATTTACCAGTAGGGAGCAATATGCAGACTAATAGAAACCATTTTTTACTTTAAATATATACGTGTATTTGATGATTTTTACAGTTAACTTTTATTACTTTTATAACTTAAAAAAATGAATATACATTTTAAAAGACATCATTCTTCTTCCCCAGAAGCTCATGGGGTTACTGAGATCAAATAGTGGAAATACTTGTTCCTGCATTACAATTAAAGTATTTTCAGTGCAACTTCCTTCATGTTTGCACAGAGAGAAATTACAACCAACACTAAGAAAATTAGGAAATATGTCAGCTAATGATTGTGAGGTGCAAAAAGAAAACTGTTTTATGGTAAGCTGAAATCAAGTTCTTTCTGCAAAGTACTTGACACCTTTAATGTACAACGAAACAAGAACATGAAATCATGTTGATTACCTTATCTCGGGGGCATATTAAGTTAATGGCTCACTCTTTCAAAACACTGCATTCCTTTGTAGGGGAAACAAGTTCCAAACAAGTTTATCCTTCTAGTTGTTTTTTATTGCTTGTCTGCTTGCTCGGAGGAGAGTAGTCAGGGATTCTGGAATGTACAGGAAGATTCCAGGAAAAGGAATTCCTCTAAAAAATGATTCCTCTAAAAAGGAACATTCCCACTGTTGTAAAGAAGGATTTTATAAAACTTAACAGTAGCTAACTTTTCTTATGTAAAGAAGGATTTTATAAAGAAAAGAGTTATGGGCCCCATCAGGCTAAAACAACCCGGGACTTCCCAGGGGCGGTTATCTGCTGCCTTTGTTATGCAAGGTTTTCTGCTGCCTTGGTTATGCAAGGTTGTAACTGCCGGAGAAAGTTTATCTAAGAATGCAACTGAGAAGGTTGAGTAAGGGAGTTTTGCACGAGACAGCTGCTTCTTGCAAGAAGCAGCTCCCATGACTCATGCGCGAAAAATGTTTGTTATCTGCTTCTTGCAAAATGTTCGTTATCTACTTCCTGCATAAAGCAGAACCTGTAACTAATGTTCAACCCTCAAACCCCACACCCTTATCCTGGCCCTCAAAAGGCTTCCCAAAACCCAGGTTCGGGGCTCTCTGTTCCTGCGTGTTCAGCGAGCCCCACACATGTGTGGAAAATAAACCCCTTGCGTGTTGCATGAGAGAACATCTCTTGGAGTCCTCCTTTGCGTGGCAAAATTCTCAAATTCTTACATTTGGAGGTTCCACCGAGATCGGCTCTTCGTAAGGGGAGGCTCCAACAGCTCTTTCTCTCGGGGTAAGTGAGGCCTTTTTGTCTGAGGTGCGATCGCTTAGTCTGTCAGACTGGCAGTGACTGTCGGAGAGTCGCGTGAGCACTCCCCGACCGCAACCGACAGACGTGTCCGGGGTTGCAGGTCACTCTTCCGAGGGACGCCTCGGGATTGGGGGACCTCCGGGGACGCCTGGAGGCTTCCTACAGGGCCGACTCTGATTCTGTTTCCCTTCTGACGGGGGAAACTCGATCAAAGTCATCAGGCCAGTCTGAGCTGTGTCTCTGAAACTGTGTAAACGTGGTGTGCCGGCTCTGTGTGTGTCTGTCTGTATTTGTGTGTTGGGAATTGTTTTTGTTTTACCGAAGATGGGTCAGGGAATGTCGACTCCACTTTCTCTGACCTTAAGACACTGGTCTGAGGTCAGGAAAAGAGGTCAGAATCTATCTCTTATTATAAAAAAAAAAAAAAAAAGGCAAATAGCAGACGTTCTGCTCGGCCGGGTGGCCCTCTTTTAACATGAAATGGCCTTGTGAAGGAGCTTTTCATCTACCCTTGATTCAGGCCGTCAAGTCAGTCATCTTCCGCCCTGACCCGTATGGCCACCCGGACCAGCAGCCCTACATCATGGTGTGGCAGGACCTGTGTGAAAACCCACCTCCGTGGATAAAGCCGTTTCTTACTCCTCTTGGTCAACATGACTCTCCCTCTGTACTTCCAATCAAGGAGCTGGGTCCTTCTCAAGCTCTGAAACTCTATCCTTCTTTGCCTCCTGCAGTCCTACCAGAATCCCAATCGGATCTACTCCTCTTCGAAGCAGGTCCTTCTTCCCCTCCTCCCTACCCTTCAGCTCCAGTACAGGACCCCCCTTCTCTCAGCTCACCTTCTCCCTCCTCTAGTTCTCTCTCCCCGCAGGTTCACCAAGAGATGATCCCAGATGAACCGGGACCGGCACATAGTACACGAAGCAGACGAGCACTAAGCCCATCTGATGTGGCGGTCACTCTCCCCCTCAGACCGTACAGGCCTCCAGTGGATGACGGACACGGGGGAGAAATGCCCGCTCTACAATACTGGCCCTTTTCCTCCTCTGACTTATATAGTTGGAAAAATAATAACCCTCCTTTTTCCGAGGCTCCCACTAGGCTGACTGGATTGGTGGAGTCCCTTATGTTCTCTCACCAGCCCACTTGGGATGATTGTCAACAACTCCTGGGGACTCTCTTCACCACGGAGGAGCGAGATCGGATCCTACTGGAAGCCAGGAAGCAAGTTCCTGGACAAGACGGGAGACCCACCCAACTCCAGCATGTCATCGACGATCGGTTCCCGCTGCGCCGCCCTAATTGGGACCCGAACACCTCTGAAGGTAGGGAGCATCTGTCCATCTATCGCCAGACTCTAGTAGCGGGTCTCCGAGCAGCCGCACGCCGGCCCACCAATTTGGCCAAGGTAAGAGAGGTTATTCAGGGAGCGGACGAATCGCCCTCAGTCTTTTTAGAAAAACTAATGGAAGCATACCGTAGGTATACTCCCTTTGATCCTCAATCGGAGGATCAAAGAGCCTCAGTGGCCATGGCCTTTATCGGCCAATCAGCTCCAGATATTAGACGCAAGCTGCAGCGCTTAGAGGGGTTGCAGGACCTAGCCTTGCGAGATTTAGTCAAAGAAGCTGAAAAAATGTTTTATAAGAGAGAGAGGAAAAAGAGTTGGTAAGAGAGAAAAGGAGAACGAAAGAATTAACAAAGATCCTGGCCACAGTAGTTGAAAGAAACACTGAAGGTAGAGGACAAGCTAAAGAAAATCCCTCGGGCCGGTGTTATCATACCCCTCTTAATCCAGACCAATGCGCCTACTGCAAAGAAACTGGGCACTGGGCCAAAAACTGTCCAAAAAAAAAAAAACGGAGGGGTACTAGGCCCCCAAATTGGCAACAGCCGGCCATGTTGGCTCTAGAAAGTGAAGACTAGGGGAGTCAGGGCTTGGCACCCCTCCCCGAGCTCAGGGTAAAATTTAATGTGGAGGGGGTACCAATTAATTTTGGAGTCGACATGGGAGCAGTAATATCGGCCCTCCAAGAACCTATAGGCCCGCTCTCTACAAAAAGGTCCTTGGTGCGGGGAGCAAATGGCAGTCGCTACTGCACCTGGACTACCAAAAGAACCATGGACCTGGGGAAGGGGAAGGTTCAACACTCCTTCCTAGTCATTCCTGAGTGCCCTGCCCCGCTTATGGGAAGAGACTTGTTAACTAAACTAAGGGCGAGAATCACCTTCAATCCTAAGGGGCCAAAGGTGGAATTTTTAAACCCGCTAGTAAGCCAACCTGTAATAACTGCCCTCACCTTGCCAGTCGAAGAAGAATATCAGCTGTACATAAAACCAGAACAGCTCCACAGTTCAATTCCTCAGGCCTGGCTTGAAGAATTCCCTAATTCCTGGGCAGAAGTTGCCGGGTTAGGGTTGGCAGTCAATCAGCCCCCAGTAGTAGTGACCCTAAAGCCCACCGCCTCTCCAATTCGGGTAAAACAATACTACTTAAGCAAGGAAGCCCGGGAAGGAATCAAGCCCCATATAGAGAAATTCCTTGGCTTGGGAGTACTTAAGCCCTGTCAATCAGCCTGGAACACTCCCTTATTGCCGGTCAAAAAGCCAGGGACTAGAGACTATAGACCGGTGCAAGACTTACGGGAAGTAAATAGCAGAGTGCAGGATATACATCCTACGGTGCCAAATCCCTATAACCTGCTCAGCACTCTCCATCCTGAAAAGACTTGGTATACTGTGCTTGATCTAAAAGATGCTTTCTTCTGCCTGCCCTTGCATAAGGACAGTCAACCCTTGTTTGCTTTCGAGTGGGTCGATCCAGAGACGGGATCCTCGAACCAACTGACTTAGACACGCTTGCCCCAGGAGTTCAAAAACTCCCCCACCATTTTTGACGAAGCTCTTCATAAAGACTTAAGCTCCTTCAGAATTCAGCATCCCAGAGTCACCTTGCTACAATATGTGGACGACTTACTGTTGGCAGCAGACACTAAGGAGGACTGTGAGTATGGAACCCGAAAACTGTTAAGTGAGCTAGCCACACTGGGGTACCGAGCCTCGGCCAAAAAGGCCCAAATCTGTAAAAGGGAAGTAATCTTCCTGGGATATACTCTTAAGAATGGAAAGCGATGGCTCACTGAGGCTAGAAAGAAAACTGTAACACAGATACCCCCGCCCACGACCCGAAAGCAGCTACGAGAGTTCTTAGGGACAGCGGGATTCTGCCGGTTGTGGATCCCAGGGTTTGCAGCCCTTGCTGCCCCATTATTCCCCTTGCTCAAAGGGAGCGCTGATTTCCAGTGGGGAATAGAACAGCAGGAAGCCTTCGACAGCATTAAGAAAGCGCTCCTGTCAGCTCCAGCTTTAACCCTCCCAGACGTGAATAAACCTTTCACGCTCTACATAGAAGAAAGGAGAGGCGTGGCTAGAGGGGTCCTAACACAGGCTTTAGGCCCCTGGAGGAGACCGGTGGCCTATCTGTCCAAGCGATTAGACTCAGTTGCCAGCGGATGGCCACGCTGTCTCAAGGCCATCGCGGCAGCTGCCCTCCTGGCAAAAGACGCAGACAAACTCACTCTAGGACAGAAGCTGACCATAATAGCCCCTCATGCCCTGGAGAGCATAATCCGCCAGCCTCCAGATAGATGGATGTCAAATGCCAGAATTACCCACTATCAGAGCATCCTCCTAGACAAAGACAGGGTGACTTTTGGGGCCCCATCAGCTTTAAACCCGGCTACCCTGCTCCCGGACGAGACCGCGGGACCTGTGCTGCACACTTGCCAAGAGATATTAGCTGAAGAGACCGGAATCTGCAGAGACTTAAAAGACCAACCATTACCTAACTCGGAGGTAACCTGGTTTTCGGATGGAAGCAGCTTTCTCCAACACGGTAAGAGACGAGCGTGAGCGGTGGTAGTCAGTGGGACAAAAGTTATTTGATCATCTAGCCTCCCGGAGGGAACATCTGCCCAAAAGGCTGAACTAATTGCCCTCACAAAAGCTCTAAAATTAGCAAAAGAAAAACGAGCAACTATCTATACAGATAGCCGTTCTGCCTTTGCTACTGCCCACGTACATGGGGCAATTTACCAACAAAGAGGGCTATTAACCTCAGCTGGTAAAAAAAAATCAAACACAAAGAGGCTCTGACCCAATAACCCTGGGTAATAAGCAAGCAGATGAAGAAGCAAAAGCGGCAGCATTAAGGGACCTTATAAACTTGGTCCTAGTAACCAAAGAAAACCAGCAACCCCCTGAAACACTATCTGAAGTTGCACCCCTAGGAGAATCGGAAGCCCTAGCTTACATACAGCAGGTCCACCAGCTCACTCACCTGGGGACAGGGAAACTACAGCAGCTCCTGCAAGACCAGAGGGAATTGTACCCTCTGACAGCCTCAAAAAGGAAAAAGCTGGCAGATCGCGTAGCTAGAAAATGTCAGGCGTGTCAAATTGTGAACGCCTACCCCACCAAAGCTCCTAATGGAAAAAGACTAAGGGGAACTCGACCTAGGCAGTTCTGGGAAGTCGACTTTACTGAAATTAAACCTGCAAAATATGGACTTAAATACTTACTAGTTTTTATAGACACCTTTTCAGGATGGGTTGAAGCCTACCCAACTAAGAGAAAAACAGCCCAGGTTGTAGTCAAGAAGATTATGGAAGAAAATTTTCCCCGGTTCGGTCTACCAAAGGTAATAGGGTCAGATAACGGACCCGCATTTGTAGCCCAGGTAAGTCAGGGTGTGGCCAGGATATTGGGGATTGATTGGAAATTGCATTGCGCATACAGACCCCAAAGTTCAGGACAGGTAAAAAAAAAAAAATGAACAGGACAATTAAAGAGACCCTAACCAAATTAGCTTTAGAGACTGGCTTGAAAGATTGGACCATGCTCCTGCCTTATGCCCTGTTCAGAGCCAGAAATACCCCCTCTGCTCTCTTGTGTAATCTAACCCCTTATAAAATCTTATACGGAGCGCCAACTCCAGTCAAGGACATGTCTTCCATTCTAGAGATTAATAGTTCCCTTCATACCCCCTTGCTTGACAGGCTGCGAGCCTTGGAAAAAGCCCAGTGGTTCCTGTGGCGGCAGCTCTCCACCTCCTACCAGCCAGGAGACAACAGAACTCCGCATCAACATCAGGTGGGAGACTTCGTCTATGTCCGCTGCCACCAGGTCCAGACTCTTGAACCTCACTGGAAAGGACCGTATGAGGTACTCTTGACCACCCCCACCTCAGTCAAGGTCGATGGCATCGCATCCTGGATCCATGCATCTCATCTCAAACCTGCGCCTTCACCCTCTGAGTCCCAATGGAAACTGGAAAGGACTGACAATCCTCTCAAGCTGTGGGTTCGTAGGGTTACTACTTCTTCTCCTCCTTCCCCCAGGGGAACCCAATTCCAACCCGCATAAGCCTTAGAAATGGACAATATCCAGATGGGAAAATGGGAAGACTATAAAAACTTGGGAGGGAGCAGGGGAGCCTTCTTTTCTAGTGACCCCTTGTAATCTTACCACTCTGGGGGTAACTGTCGCTGCCGGTATAGGCACAGGGACTGCTGCCATTGTACGTAGCAATCAACAAACCAGTCAATTACAGGCCGCGATAGATCAAGACTTAAATGAAATAGAAAGATCTGTCTCAGCCCTTCAGAACTCTCTAACCTCCCTTTCAGAAGTAGTTCTGCAAAATAGGCGAGGACTTGACTTACTTTTCCTTAAAGAGGGGGGACTATGTGCAGCTTTAAAAGAACAGTGCTGTTTCTATGCGGATCACTCGGGTGTTGTTAAAGAGTCCATGACAAAACTCAGAGAGCGCCTTCGTGAAAGACAAAAAGAACGAGAGGCGCAACAGGGGTGGTTTGAATCTTGGTTTACTAAGTCCCCCTGGTTGACAACGCTATTATCTGCTCTCGCTGGGCCTTTAATTGTGTTACTTTTAATAATAACTATAGGACCATATATTCTAAATAGAATTATACAGTTTTTACAAAGGCAGATTGGAAATGTCAAATTAATGCTCATCAGACAACAGTACTCAGTATTAAATAACCCAGAAAATCTCTAAGATTAGAGATATGTACAAAAAGGAGTGGGGAATGTAAAGAAGGATTTTATAAAACTTAACAGTAGCTAACTTTTCTTATGTAAAGAAGGATTTTATAAAGAAAAGAGTTATGGGCCCCATCAGGCTAAAACAACCCGGGACTTCCCAGGGGCGGTTATCTGCTGCCTTTGTTATGCAAGGTTTTCTGCTGCCTTGGTTATGCAAGGTTGTAACTGCCGGAGAAAGTTTATCTAAGAATGCAACTGAGAAGGTTGAGTAAGGGAGTTTTGCACGAGACAGCTGCTTCTTGCAAGAAGCAGCTCCCATGACTCATGCGCGAAAAATGTTTGTTATCTGCTTCTTGCAAAATGTTCGTTATCTACTTCCTGCATAAAGCAGAACCTGTAACTAATGTTCAACCCTCAAACCCCACACCCTTATCCTGGCCCTCAAAAGGCTTCCCAAAACCCAGGTTCGGGGCTCTCTGTTCCTGCGTGTTCAGCGAGCCCCACACATGTGTGGAAAATAAACCCCTTGCGTGTTGCATGAGAGAACATCTCTTGGAGTCCTCCTTTGCGTGGCAAAATTCTCAAATTCTTACATTTGGAGGTTCCACCGAGATCGGCTCTTCGTAAGGGGAGGCTCCAACAGCTCTTTCTCTCGGGGTAAGTGAGGCCTTTTTGTCTGAGGTGCGATCGCTTAGTCTGTCAGACTGGCAGTGACTGTCGGAGAGTCGCGTGAGCACTCCCCGACCGCAACCGACAGACGTGTCCGGGGTTGCAGGTCACTCTTCCGAGGGACGCCTCGGGATTGGGGGACCTCCGGGGACGCCTGGAGGCTTCCTACAGGGCCGACTCTGATTCTGTTTCCCTTCTGACGGGGGAAACTCGATCAAAGTCATCAGGCCAGTCTGAGCTGTGTCTCTGAAACTGTGTAAACGTGGTGTGCCGGCTCTGTGTGTGTCTGTCTGTATTTGTGTGTTGGGAATTGTTTTTGTTTTACCGAAGATGGGTCAGGGAATGTCGACTCCACTTTCTCTGACCTTAAGACACTGGTCTGAGGTCAGGAAAAGAGGTCAGAATCTATCTCTTATTATAAAAAAAAAAAAAAAAAGGCAAATAGCAGACGTTCTGCTCGGCCGGGTGGCCCTCTTTTAACATGAAATGGCCTTGTGAAGGAGCTTTTCATCTACCCTTGATTCAGGCCGTCAAGTCAGTCATCTTCCGCCCTGACCCGTATGGCCACCCGGACCAGCAGCCCTACATCATGGTGTGGCAGGACCTGTGTGAAAACCCACCTCCGTGGATAAAGCCGTTTCTTACTCCTCTTGGTCAACATGACTCTCCCTCTGTACTTCCAATCAAGGAGCTGGGTCCTTCTCAAGCTCTGAAACTCTATCCTTCTTTGCCTCCTGCAGTCCTACCAGAATCCCAATCGGATCTACTCCTCTTCGAAGCAGGTCCTTCTTCCCCTCCTCCCTACCCTTCAGCTCCAGTACAGGACCCCCCTTCTCTCAGCTCACCTTCTCCCTCCTCTAGTTCTCTCTCCCCGCAGGTTCACCAAGAGATGATCCCAGATGAACCGGGACCGGCACATAGTACACGAAGCAGACGAGCACTAAGCCCATCTGATGTGGCGGTCACTCTCCCCCTCAGACCGTACGGGCCTCCAGTGGATGACGGACACGGGGGAGAAATGCCCGCTCTACAATACTGGCCCTTTTCCTCCTCTGACTTATATAGTTGGAAAAATAATAACCCTCCTTTTTCCGAGGCTCCCACTAGGCTGACTGGATTGGTGGAGTCCCTTATGTTCTCTCACCAGCCCACTTGGGATGATTGTCAACAACTCCTGGGGACTCTCTTCACCACGGAGGAGCGAGATCGGATCCTACTGGAAGCCAGGAAGCAAGTTCCTGGACAAGACGGGAGACCCACCCAACTCCAGCATGTCATCGACGATCGGTTCCCGCTGCGCCGCCCTAATTGGGACCCGAACACCTCTGAAGGTAGGGAGCATCTGTCCATCTATCGCCAGACTCTAGTAGCGGGTCTCCGAGCAGCCGCACGCCGGCCCACCAATTTGGCCAAGGTAAGAGAGGTTATTCAGGGAGCGGACGAATCGCCCTCAGTCTTTTTAGAAAAACTAATGGAAGCATACCGTAGGTATACTCCCTTTGATCCTCAATCGGAGGATCAAAGAGCCTCAGTGGCCATGGCCTTTATCGGCCAATCAGCTCCAGATATTAGACGCAAGCTGCAGCGCTTAGAGGGGTTGCAGGACCTAGCCTTGCGAGATTTAGTCAAAGAAGCTGAAAAAATGTTTTATAAGAGAGAGAGGAAAAAGAGTTGGTAAGAGAGAAAAGGAGAACGAAAGAATTAACAAAGATCCTGGCCACAGTAGTTGAAAGAAACACTGAAGGTAGAGGACAAGCTAAAGAAAATCCCTCGGGCCGGTGTTATCATACCCCTCTTAATCCAGACCAATGCGCCTACTGCAAAGAAACTGGGCACTGGGCCAAAAACTGTCCAAAAAAAAAAAAACGGAGGGGTACTAGGCCCCCAAATTGGCAACAGCCGGCCATGTTGGCTCTAGAAAGTGAAGACTAGGGGAGTCAGGGCTTGGCACCCCTCCCCGAGCTCAGGGTAAAATTTAATGTGGAGGGGGTACCAATTAATTTTGGAGTCGACATGGGAGCAGTAATATCGGCCCTCCAAGAACCTATAGGCCCGCTCTCTACAAAAAGGTCCTTGGTGCGGGGAGCAAATGGCAGTCGCTACTGCACCTGGACTACCAAAAGAACCATGGACCTGGGGAAGGGGAAGGTTCAACACTCCTTCCTAGTCATTCCTGAGTGCCCTGCCCCGCTTATGGGAAGAGACTTGTTAACTAAACTAAGGGCGAGAATCACCTTCAATCCTAAGGGGCCAAAGGTGGAATTTTTAAACCCGCTAGTAAGCCAACCTGTAATAACTGCCCTCACCTTGCCAGTCGAAGAAGAATATCAGCTGTACATAAAACCAGAACAGCTCCACAGTTCAATTCCTCAGGCCTGGCTTGAAGAATTCCCTAATTCCTGGGCAGAAGTTGCCGGGTTAGGGTTGGCAGTCAATCAGCCCCCAGTAGTAGTGACCCTAAAGCCCACCGCCTCTCCAATTCGGGTAAAACAATACTACTTAAGCAAGGAAGCCCGGGAAGGAATCAAGCCCCATATAGAGAAATTCCTTGGCTTGGGAGTACTTAAGCCCTGTCAATCAGCCTGGAACACTCCCTTATTGCCGGTCAAAAAGCCAGGGACTAGAGACTATAGACCGGTGCAAGACTTACGGGAAGTAAATAGCAGAGTGCAGGATATACATCCTACGGTGCCAAATCCCTATAACCTGCTCAGCACTCTCCATCCTGAAAAGACTTGGTATACTGTGCTTGATCTAAAAGATGCTTTCTTCTGCCTGCCCTTGCATAAGGACAGTCAACCCTTGTTTGCTTTCGAGTGGGTCGATCCAGAGACGGGATCCTCGAACCAACTGACTTAGACACGCTTGCCCCAGGAGTTCAAAAACTCCCCCACCATTTTTGACGAAGCTCTTCATAAAGACTTAAGCTCCTTCAGAATTCAGCATCCCAGAGTCACCTTGCTACAATATGTGGACGACTTACTGTTGGCAGCAGACACTAAGGAGGACTGTGAGTATGGAACCCGAAAACTGTTAAGTGAGCTAGCCACACTGGGGTACCGAGCCTCGGCCAAAAAGGCCCAAATCTGTAAAAGGGAAGTAATCTTCCTGGGATATACTCTTAAGAATGGAAAGCGATGGCTCACTGAGGCTAGAAAGAAAACTGTAACACAGATACCCCCGCCCACGACCCGAAAGCAGCTACGAGAGTTCTTAGGGACAGCGGGATTCTGCCGGTTGTGGATCCCAGGGTTTGCAGCCCTTGCTGCCCCATTATTCCCCTTGCTCAAAGGGAGCGCTGATTTCCAGTGGGGAATAGAACAGCAGGAAGCCTTCGACAGCATTAAGAAAGCGCTCCTGTCAGCTCCAGCTTTAACCCTCCCAGACGTGAATAAACCTTTCACGCTCTACATAGAAGAAAGGAGAGGCGTGGCTAGAGGGGTCCTAACACAGGCTTTAGGCCCCTGGAGGAGACCGGTGGCCTATCTGTCCAAGCGATTAGACTCAGTTGCCAGCGGATGGCCACGCTGTCTCAAGGCCATCGCGGCAGCTGCCCTCCTGGCAAAAGACGCAGACAAACTCACTCTAGGACAGAAGCTGACCATAATAGCCCCTCATGCCCTGGAGAGCATAATCCGCCAGCCTCCAGATAGATGGATGTCAAATGCCAGAATTACCCACTATCAGAGCATCCTCCTAGACAAAGACAGGGTGACTTTTGGGGCCCCATCAGCTTTAAACCCGGCTACCCTGCTCCCGGACGAGACCGCGGGACCTGTGCTGCACACTTGCCAAGAGATATTAGCTGAAGAGACCGGAATCTGCAGAGACTTAAAAGACCAACCATTACCTAACTCGGAGGTAACCTGGTTTTCGGATGGAAGCAGCTTTCTCCAACACGGTAAGAGACGAGCGTGAGCGGTGGTAGTCAGTGGGACAAAAGTTATTTGATCATCTAGCCTCCCGGAGGGAACATCTGCCCAAAAGGCTGAACTAATTGCCCTCACAAAAGCTCTAAAATTAGCAAAAGAAAAACGAGCAACTATCTATACAGATAGCCGTTCTGCCTTTGCTACTGCCCACGTACATGGGGCAATTTACCAACAAAGAGGGCTATTAACCTCAGCTGGTAAAAAAAAATCAAACACAAAGAGGCTCTGACCCAATAACCCTGGGTAATAAGCAAGCAGATGAAGAAGCAAAAGCGGCAGCATTAAGGGACCTTATAAACTTGGTCCTAGTAACCAAAGAAAACCAGCAACCCCCTGAAACACTATCTGAAGTTGCACCCCTAGGAGAATCGGAAGCCCTAGCTTACATACAGCAGGTCCACCAGCTCACTCACCTGGGGACAGGGAAACTACAGCAGCTCCTGCAAGACCAGAGGGAATTGTACCCTCTGACAGCCTCAAAAAGGAAAAAGCTGGCAGATCGCGTAGCTAGAAAATGTCAGGCGTGTCAAATTGTGAACGCCTACCCCACCAAAGCTCCTAATGGAAAAAGACTAAGGGGAACTCGACCTAGGCAGTTCTGGGAAGTCGACTTTACTGAAATTAAACCTGCAAAATATGGACTTAAATACTTACTAGTTTTTATAGACACCTTTTCAGGATGGGTTGAAGCCTACCCAACTAAGAGAAAAACAGCCCAGGTTGTAGTCAAGAAGATTATGGAAGAAAATTTTCCCCGGTTCGGTCTACCAAAGGTAATAGGGTCAGATAACGGACCCGCATTTGTAGCCCAGGTAAGTCAGGGTGTGGCCAGGATATTGGGGATTGATTGGAAATTGCATTGCGCATACAGACCCCAAAGTTCAGGACAGGTAAAAAAAAAAAAATGAACAGGACAATTAAAGAGACCCTAACCAAATTAGCTTTAGAGACTGGCTTGAAAGATTGGACCATGCTCCTGCCTTATGCCCTGTTCAGAGCCAGAAATACCCCCTCTGCTCTCTTGTGTAATCTAACCCCTTATAAAATCTTATACGGAGCGCCAACTCCAGTCAAGGACATGTCTTCCATTCTAGAGATTAATAGTTCCCTTCATACCCCCTTGCTTGACAGGCTGCGAGCCTTGGAAAAAGCCCAGTGGTTCCTGTGGCGGCAGCTCTCCACCTCCTACCAGCCAGGAGACAACAGAACTCCGCATCAACATCAGGTGGGAGACTTCGTCTATGTCCGCTGCCACCAGGTCCAGACTCTTGAACCTCACTGGAAAGGACCGTATGAGGTACTCTTGACCACCCCCACCTCAGTCAAGGTCGATGGCATCGCATCCTGGATCCATGCATCTCATCTCAAACCTGCGCCTTCACCCTCTGAGTCCCAATGGAAACTGGAAAGGACTGACAATCCTCTCAAGCTGTGGGTTCGTAGGGTTACTACTTCTTCTCCTCCTTCCCCCAGGGGAACCCAATTCCAACCCGCATAAGCCTTAGAAATGGACAATATCCAGATGGGAAAATGGGAAGACTATAAAAACTTGGGAGGGAGCAGGGGAGCCTTCTTTTCTAGTGACCCCTTGTAATCTTACCACTCTGGGGGTAACTGTCGCTGCCGGTATAGGCACAGGGACTGCTGCCATTGTACGTAGCAATCAACAAACCAGTCAATTACAGGCCGCGATAGATCAAGACTTAAATGAAATAGAAAGATCTGTCTCAGCCCTTCAGAACTCTCTAACCTCCCTTTCAGAAGTAGTTCTGCAAAATAGGCGAGGACTTGACTTACTTTTCCTTAAAGAGGGGGGACTATGTGCAGCTTTAAAAGAACAGTGCTGTTTCTATGCGGATCACTCGGGTGTTGTTAAAGAGTCCATGACAAAACTCAGAGAGCGCCTTCGTGAAAGACAAAAAGAACGAGAGGCGCAACAGGGGTGGTTTGAATCTTGGTTTACTAAGTCCCCCTGGTTGACAACGCTATTATCTGCTCTCGCTGGGCCTTTAATTGTGTTACTTTTAATAATAACTATAGGACCATATATTCTAAATAGAATTATACAGTTTTTACAAAGGCAGATTGGAAATGTCAAATTAATGCTCATCAGACAACAGTACTCAGTATTAAATAACCCAGAAAATCTCTAAGATTAGAGATATGTACAAAAAGGAGTGGGGAATGTAAAGAAGGATTTTATAAAACTTAACAGTAGCTAACTTTTCTTATGTAAAGAAGGATTTTATAAAGAAAAGAGTTATGGGCCCCATCAGGCTAAAACAACCCGGGACTTCCCAGGGGCGGTTATCTGCTGCCTTTGTTATGCAAGGTTTTCTGCTGCCTTGGTTATGCAAGGTTGTAACTGCCGGAGAAAGTTTATCTAAGAATGCAACTGAGAAGGTTGAGTAAGGGAGTTTTGCACGAGACAGCTGCTTCTTGCAAGAAGCAGCTCCCATGACTCATGCGCGAAAAATGTTTGTTATCTGCTTCTTGCAAAATGTTCGTTATCTACTTCCTGCACAAAGCAGAACCTGTAACTAATGTTCAACCCTCAAACCCCACACCCTTATCCTGGCCCTCAAAAGGCTTCCCAAAACCCAGGTTCGGGGCTCTCTGTTCCTGCGTGTTCAGCGAGCCCCACACATGTGTGGAAAATAAACCCCTTGCGTGTTGCATGAGAGAACATCTCTTGGAGTCCTCCTTTGCGTGGCAAAATTCTCAAATTCTTACACTGTAAGCCTTGTTTCTTTACCTTAAGGGTACACTGTAGGTAGCTAGTAGCCATTTGAATAGTGTTCTTGAAATGCAGCTAGGAAAACTTGAGATACAAAATACTTAATGGATGGTTGAGATATATGAAAAAAAAACTCAGTATTTTGATTTTGATTGTATATTGATAATATTTGGATAAATAAGAGAAAATAGATTATATTATTAAAACTAATTTCACCTGTTTTTTTGTTTGTTTACTTTTTCAATGTGGGTACTAAAAATTTTGCAAGTACACGTGGGGCTCACATTTTATTGACAGTGCTAACGTAGGGAGAAAACAGAACTGCGGTCACCCGACTGGAAGTAGCATCCTGGCTCAGTCTCTTCAGGCTCTGTGACTGGGGCAAGTCTCACAACCTCTCTGAGCTTCAGTTTTGTCCTCTGGATTTTCAGGAACAGGAAATAATATCCTACATTGGAAGTTTTTAGCTTCTTGTCTTAGACATTGTAGAGTAAAAGCCTTAGAATAAGTACTTAATAAATACCTGCTGTTATACTTACCAGTGTAAGTTGAGGTTAAAATGCAACATCTCAGCAGCCTGCTACCCCCACGGCACCCACCCCCACACACTCACACTCACAAACCCAAACGCACCCCCCACCCCCGACAAGTCTTGGGCACATTAAGTTTGCAACTCTGAGAACCATCAGCAACCTGCTACCCTCACCCCACGCCCACTCACACCCACAAACCCAAACGCACCCAACCCCCAACACACACACACGTTTTGGCAAGTTAAATTCACAGCTCTGAGGGCTAGCTTTTGAAAGGTGGAAGAAACACGGAGCCTGCGGCCTGGCGGACAGATGCAGAACGGCTGCCCCCTGGCGGAAAGCAGAGGAAGTACCACGACGTCAAATGCAGACCGCCCGGTCCTGCGAAGATCCGCGCCCATTTGGAGACTCCCGGAGATTAAACGGGCGTTAAAAATGTCGCCTGGGTAGGGGCTCCTGGCCAAGTCTAGATCAGGTCATGTCTAGCTGGGGAGGGAGTGAGGGGGCGAGGGGTTGGAGATTGCTTGGAAGCTGGAGTTCAGAAGTTGCTGGTGTCAACCAGTGCAGGCAGGGGTGACCCGGGCACGTTGGGGAACTGGTGATGTTTGTTTTGGCAGAGCTTCCACTAATGACTAACTTATGTATAGGGCGTTCCGTTTAATGACGATCTCATAGAAACCTCACAAAGCTGTTCTTGTGCCCATTTTGACAACAAGGAAACAAGGCGTGAAGAGGTGAAGATCTAGCCAGATACTTGGTAATGTTCAAACAAGGGCTGAGCTAATCCACCTCAGCGGCCTCCTCGTAGGGATTTAGTCACATTCCTATCTCTGCTGAGCCTCCTTTTATCCATGTTTCAGATGGAGATAGTAACACCCACCACACAGGACTGTGATTAAGGTTAGATGATACCAAGTAAGCAGACGCACTTTCATAAGACAGGGTTGAAAGAGTTGTCACGAGAGAAGCCTATGAAATACATCATCTCTTGGGTGTTGATTATTCTACAACCCTCTAACCAGGTAGTATCTTCAGGGAGTCTGACAGAGTCATGGGGAGAATTTGTGGGTTCTTAGGTACTTCTTAAATAATATTGTATGGACCACTTCCTTTATATCTGTGTCCTATGGTCTGGTGATGCATGGGGTGTGCACAAAGACTCTCTGTGCCTTCTCTGTAATGTAACTCTTTCCCTTACTTCCCAGTGGACCGTCAAGTCATAGAACCCTTGTCCTCATTGTGCTAAAGTTCTCCAGAGAAACAGAACCCATAGGATGCATATGCATATACGTTCTATATGTAAATATATGTACATGCGAAATATATGTATATGTAAATGTATACAGATATTCGTATATGTTGATGTAGAATGCATGTAAATGTTAAGAGATTTATTACAGGAATTGGTTCATGCCCATGGGGATTGGCAAGTACAAATTCAGTAGAGTAGACTGCAAGTTGAATTCAGCAGGAGAAACTGGATAGCTCAATAGAGCTAGGAAATCTTTCTGATTTCTGAAGTTTTTAGCTTTTGCTTTAAGATCCTCCAACTGAATAGATGAGGAGACTCCTCTCATTGCTGAGAGCAATCTCCTTTGTTGATTGTAGATACAATTAGCCATAGATGCAATCAACTGACTATAGATACACGTCTATCTACGAAGTGCCCTCACAGTCAGAATTGGACCTGTGCTTGCTTGACCAAACACCTGGATGGCATAACCTAGCCAAGTTGACCTGTGAAATTAACCATCACACCCATTCTCTCTCTTGATAATCTTTGAAATTTCTCTTGAACAGATGCCCCTCTTAAGCTGCCAGTTCCTAAAAGGTTACCGGGAACAACGTCTGGCCCACCTTATCCTGAGCTTTATCACCATGGGGTATGTCTGGCAGGAAGGAGAGAAGCAGGCCACACAGGTAAGGGACAAATCAATACTCTCATGTCAGCTGGCAGGTTGCCTGCACCTGGAATACGCCTCACTGTTTCCCTGGCAAAGTAACCCTTTCTTATTCTTTTACCTGTATGTCGTTACAGGAAGGGGAAGGGCCCATTTAAACGAAAGTTTTTTTTCCCTGTTAATGAGACTAATTTCCTTTGAAATGTGGAGCCATTTCTCCCTTTTATTATGTTCTAAATCTTTTTTCTCTGTCATCTTCTTCCAAGAATGTTTGCAGAGCCTCATTTGAAGGCAGGTTCTGAGAACTCATTAGAAATTTAATGATAGCTTACATTTTACAGCATTTTGTCCTCCCATTTGTATCAGTTGTCTCGGTTAATTTTTATAGCCCCATAAAGTCAGTTTTATAGACAACTGAGGACCGCAGAAGTTGAATTACTTGACCAAGGTCACATAGTAAGTTAGTGGAAAAGCTATGGCTACAACCCAGATCTGATGTTCATTAATGTGACCTTTTCTCCCCTGAGGAAGACATTGACATTTACATCACATTTTTAATGCATCTTACCATCTAGCCAATTATAGGTCTGTCTAATGATAATTTGCATAAATCTCTTCTGAATCTTTGTATTTGTTTACTTACTTATCTTTTGGTAAATTTCTAAGTTTCTACCTGATCCAGACCTTGGGCATCAAATCCTAGAATTCCATTATCCACAGTGTAAATTGTGGCTCCATTCATTTCTTATAAATGCACCTTTTCCAGAAATCAGGGAATTATTCTTGTTCTAGAACTCCATGGTTAGGTGAGCAGCCCATGTTCATTTTGTTCGCCTGGTTGATCCTACCTCTTTTCTTTTCTCACTTGGATTATGGCAGGAGACAGAAACAAAGAAAGTGTACAGCTTTGTATTAGCTAGGGTTCTCTAGAGAAACAGAATCAGAATTTATCCATAGATATAAAATTTATAAAAGTGTCTCCTTATAACCAGGGGGATGTAGAGTCCAAGGTCTGTGGGGCAGGCCGCAAGCTGGCAATGCCAATGAAGTTCTGCAGAGAACTCTCAGGGAAGCTGGCTGGGCAACCATGGAAATGTAAGGGTACAAGGTCTCTAGGGCAGGCTGCAAGCTGGTAACTTTGATGAAGTTCCTCAGTGAGCTCTCAGGAGAGGCTGGCTGAACAACCATGGAGACGAAAGAGTCCAGATCCGCAGGGCAGGCTGTGAAGCTGTCAACTGCAACAAAAGGTCTGGACAGATTCCACAGGAGAGGCTCACTGGCTGAAGTAGGAAGAGTGACTGTCTCTTCTGAATCCTCCTGTAAAGCCTTCTGGTGATTTGATTAAGCATTGCTCATTGCAGAAGACACTCCCCTTAGCTGATTACAAATGCAATCAGCTGTGGATACAGCTGACATAATCATGATTTAAGTCCATGAAGTGTCCTCATAGTAATGCACAGGCCAGTGCTTGCCTGACCAGGTAACTGGGCACTACCAACTGTCCAAGTTAACACATGAATCTAACCATGACAAGTTTCTTCATACTTTTTATTTTTAAAAACCATGTCTAGCTACCTCTGCTGTTTTTTGGCCTGCTATTTGCATGGTATATTTTTTTCCATCCTTTCACATTCAACCTACTATTATAACCTAGCTATACTAATATAAGATAAAATCGACTTTAAGACAAAAACTGTTTTGAGGGTCAGAAAAGATTGCTATATACTGATGTAAGGGTCAATTCAACAAAAATACAACAATTATAAATATACGTGCACCTAATGCCAAAGCTTCAAAATATATGAAGCAAATATTGACAGATTCAAAGGGAGAATAGTAGGTTCTGCATTAGCAGTAGGAGACTTCAACATATCACTATCTAATAATAGATAGAACATCTAGACAGTAGGTCAATAAACAAATAGAAGACATGAATGATGCTATAAACCAATCAGACTTCACAGATGCATATAGAACGCTCTGCGCAATAGCAGAATTCACATTCTCCTCTAGCTCAGGATCATTCTCACAATAGAGCGTATGTTAGGTCACAAAACAAGTATCAAGGAATTTAAAAAATTATTGAAATGATACAACATCTCTTTTCTGACCACAACCGAAAAAAGCTAGATATCAATACAGCAGAACTGGAAATTTTACAAATATGTAGAAAATAACAACACCTCTTAACCAATGGTACAGGAAGAAATCATAAGGGAAATTAGGAAACATCTTGAGGCAAATGAAAACAAAAACACAACATACCAAAACCTATAAGACGTGGCAAAGGCAGTGCTGAGAAGAAAATGTATAGCTTTACATGCATAAATTAAAAAGGAATAGAGAGCTCAAATCAGAGATTTAACTTCACAACTTGAGGATCTAGAAAAGGAAAAGCAAACTAAACTCAATATAAGCAGAGGGAAGGAAATAATAAAGATTAGATCAGAGATAAATGAATAGAAAATGAAACAATAAAGAGGATCAACAACACCAAAAGTTGGTTCTTTGAAAAGAAAAACAAATTCACATGCCTGCTATTAGGAAATGTGATACCTACATACACAAGAAAACATATCAAACAGTCCCCTTTCCCCATCTGCCCCCCAAACCATCATTTTGGATAGGAGGGTGGAGGGGTAGTGGAGAAGGTGACAGGTGAGGAAAACTAGCTTTGAGGTATGTCCATGTACTTCCAGGCAACCAGGGAGCCCCCTCTCTGCATTGGACCATCTCTTACTTTCTTCAGGTTTCCTCCTTAATGAGGCACTTCATTGCTCCACTGTCCTCCCCATCCTCTGCCTCCTGAGAAAAGGTTAACTTAGTCTTGAATGTCCAAACTCTTTAAAACCCTTTATTGTTTTGTACCTAAGAAAGGGTCATGTCCAAAGTCTATTCAAGAATCTGGTGGAAAACAAAGGCAGGAGAAAGTCTTCTTCAATAGATACTTCTGTCTTTAGAGAAATGAGAAAGGAGATGGGAGATGGGGAAACAAGAATGTTCTTTTGCAGCTCGACTAATTTAGCCTTTTCCAAGGATAGAGATCTCACTGGGCATGGGTAGCTGTTCTTAATTTATGGGCAGATAAGGCTCTGCAGAGCGGTCCTCTGAGAATTTAGAAGTTAAAGGGCATCTGTGTTGAGGTGGCTTGGAGCTCTTCTTGGGTGGATGAAGTGAGTGGCAGAGTCTGCTTCCACACAGGATGGGGTGGTTTATCTCCCTATTCCTCTCTAGGGTGTTTTGGTCTCCCTGATTGACAGATGGTTCATTGTTCGTATATATCTATAAATATCAGTATAGACGTATACATACATAAACATGTACATATATATACTCAATTTTATACACACATTTGCACACTTAAACACACATAAATATATGTGTATATGTGTATAATAATACACATATATATACATACATATATTTATTCTGCTCAACAACTCACTACCTAATTTTAAGCTTAAAGGTTTTTCCTGGCAATGTTTTTCCTTGGGTGGGCAGTTTTCAGAGGTTATATTATACTGTATATGTATGCATAAGTTCCAATTTCATAATTTTGATACATACTGCAGTTTTTACTCATATATGGTGCTTTCACAAGATTATTGATGGAAAAGATGTGTGAAATATGTGTGCACAGACCACTCGGATAATTCAAGTTTGGTCCCCACTTCCTCCACTGCATTCCTTCTACCTTATGCTAATTAACTGGATTTATATCCGAAAGGTCCTGCCAAGAAATCTTGCCCTTCCCTTTGTTGAAGTCTCCAGAAGCTTGGGGCTCCCTCCTATCCTGGTGCACTCAGATTTGGTGCTGACAAACTGGACTAAAAGAAATCCAGAAGGGTAAGAAAGAGAGAGAAAATGCTTTGGATCTAAACAGACTGAAACACATTAAGCAGTAGTCTTGTAACTTTTGCTTTCCTCACAGGAAAAGTCTCAGGCTTTTTGTTTTTGATTTATGTTGTGATCAAGAATGCTCATCTATATTATCTTCTAAGGTTTCAAAGAAGGGAGTAAACTTGATCACAAGTCGGAAACTGAGAGGCCCCAAAATATTCCCATCAACTCACTCTAAATATATTGCCCCAGACCACTTTCTCTCATTTGCTTCCATGTCAAATATGAATTTTTCAGCCTGACTTCCAGGCTCCTGCATAATTAAACTCACCCATCCTTTCGAACATATTTTTTTAACTATTCCTTAATAAATGTCCTTCATTTGTGTCAAATTAGGGACAAGGACATCAATAAGTAATCATTATGGAGGGGAAAAATTAACAAATGAAAATGAATGGACAGTAGATGCTCTAGGGATGTTGCACTGAGAATTTGATTATAATATCTGTCTAGCTTTCCACCTGGCTGTCACCATTCCCTTGAGAGTTGGGCTGGGAGATATGGGCATTTGTCTATAGAAGAAATAGCCTGAGTCTAACAGAGGAGGAATTTCAAAAAATAATCAGAATGGTGTAGAAGTGGTGAAGTGTGAAATTTTCCCCGTGAACAACAGGAGATAGTACTTCCTTTTGTGACACACTAAAACAGCTAAAGATGCATTAAAGTTAAATGTGAGGAAGAATTTCTTAAGCCTAGGGGCTGTGCCCAACCATGGGGTTGCCAAGGAGATGAGGGGAATCTCCAGTAAAGGATTAAGTACTCAAAGGACAGCTTAGTTCTTTGGACTAATTGATGTGCTCCTCGGAGGCAGCAAGATTGGGTCAGCTCATCTCTCTAAGGACCGCTTTGCTCTATGTTTTATACAATTGTTAATTATCATCTTTGACCAATCTACTTTAATGAATTAATTGATCACCCATATTCTCATGGGAAGTTGCTGAATCTGGTTCAGAATTTGGATGGAAAAAATGATTAATAAATTTCTGTGTAGCTATGATTCTGGCCAAGACATTGAATATTGAATAAGCTGGAATTCTGAGTCAGAGAGAAAGAGAGAGGGGGAAGTTGAAAGGAAAAATGCCTGAACCGGAAGGGTAGTGTAAAAAAATACAACCACGAAAAAGCTGGTTTCCTAATCAGTGAGACTGCACGGCCAGTTTCATCTCAGAATTACAGACATGGAGTCCTGGGTTTACTGGGTACTCTTGGTAATTATTATTTTGAAGACCTTGAAGTGCTTTGGAAAAAGCTGATTTCTATGAAGAAATGGAAGAAATAGAAGCAAAGTACACTCAAAGTGGATAAATAACAAATCAAAGCAGCATATGACAAATGTCATAGTGACACAAACAATAAATCCTTTAGGATCACAGAAAAATTACATTGATAGAGGCTTTAAAAATAAGGAAAAATACTTGGTGGGGGGAGGTGGGGCGTGGAACCTGATCTAAGGCAAGTCCTAAATGAAGAGTAGGAGTAGAACGGTATGGCAGAGAATTTTGGGTTTGTGATAATTACAAAATTTTAAAAAAAGATCAAGGATATTTATCAAGATGGCCAAAGGCTAAATGCTCTGGGGCTGATATGTGAGTTGAGTTTTGGCCCACTTTTTATCACACAGTGGCCCAGGGTCTAGTCATTATCTGTGAATTGTGGACTCAGTGCATCCATACTACAAGGGAAGTGTGTGTGTGTGTGTACATGTGCATTGCACACAAAATGTGCGTACCTCTGCACATGTGACACAATGTGGTGGACACCTGTGAGCAGTGAGTGTTCACAGTACAGGCTCCCAATTTCTCTGTGTATATGTAGACTCATATCTGATTTATGATCTGAATTGTTCTTTTCTTTTTTTTTTCTCTATGACTGCCCAAAACTGAAATTTGATTAGACCTCTGGAAATCAGGTAAATTCTCAGAAATCTTTTACTTTCCTTAGCATCCATGCCAACTTTAAAAACTCCAAATAAGACAAAGAAGAAAATAAACCCAATTTTATGTTTAGTATAAAATCAACTGTGTAAAAATGCGTGGAAAAAAAGACTAGAAGGAAATGTACCAAAAATTAAGTATCAAAAAGTTAATGAAGGTTGTCTCTGTCTGGTAGAGATTAGAGAACTAATTTTCTTTATTGTATTTTCCAATCTCAACAAAACAAAATAAGTCATTCTAGAAAAAGAAAACTCACCAGCCCTCTGTGGCCCTCTGAAATCTAACAGTCTGAAACAATCTCCCTTCTCACCGTAACTTTTGTGAAAGGACATATGGCAGGCAGTGGCTGCTATAGCTACAGAAGGATCATTTTGAAACATCCTGTTATTACAGGGATCTGGGGATCTGGTAGGAGAAGTCCTGTCCAGTTATCTTTAAGTTTCAGTTTCCCTGGAGGAAGAGTTTGCCTCCGAGTCGATGCTCCCTTTCCCATCACAAAACATAAGCTCAATAAATGAGTTTAGTGTAAAAGCTGCAGCTCGGGAGGTGGGGAAATGGCAGAGTGATGCTAACACTCTGTACACCAATATGACTGTGCTGAAACAATGGCGTTCCTGACTCACGTTGGTTTTGTTTCTAACTCTTCTCATGCTTAAAACATTAAGGCAGAAGTGAGCTATACAGTGGCGTTTGAGATTTTGTAGGCTGGATCTGTCTCTGGTCTCTTTGAATCTGCATGATCATTTAGAAATGATCCCTCTAGAACAATCTTTCATTCCCCAGCTTCCCAGCATTTTCTAAAAAAAATCTAATGGGTTAGAAAGAGCAATGACCTTAGTTATGAAGCCATTCTAGACCTGGTCCTGTCACTAACTAGCTGTTCTGATTCTCTGGGCCATAGTTCCTTACCTGCAAAGAGGGAGCCTGGGATTAGTTGTTGCCTGTGGTGACTTTAACTCTGAGACTCCCTGGCCCCTGGCAGAAGCATTGCAGGGTTGTCCCTGTGAAGAATCAGCTGTGCTTGCTGCTGAGAGCTGCCTGCCCCTGCTCCAGCCCCCTTTTCCCTTGTGGAAACCACCTTGGTCGAGAACCATCAAAATCACGCTGGATTTTGGAACCCCTCGGGTCAGGGGAACTTGGGCTTGAAGTGATCCGTTTCCTTTCTTCCCTGGATGTTGCTGTAGGTCGATGTTTGTCCTCGGCTTTTCTTATGAAGAGGAGAAAGTTGCTCACAGATTTCAACTTGCAGTTTTCTAACGTGGTGGGGTCCTGTGGGCAGTGGGCGTTCACAGTACAGGCTCTCGATTTCTCTAACCCTGTGGTCATCTCTTTCCCAAAGGAACCTGAACGTCATTTTCTCACTTCCTGGGGGAGAAAGCCTGCGTGGTTTTATACTGGTGACTGTCTTGGTGGAGAAAGCAGCAGTATCCGGGATTAAGGTAGCTTCCCACTCCACAGTACTTTATCATTACGGTGGTGACTTTT
Source organism: Tamandua tetradactyla (assembly GCF_023851605.1). Classification (NCBI taxonomy): domain Eukaryota; kingdom Metazoa; phylum Chordata; class Mammalia; order Pilosa; family Myrmecophagidae; genus Tamandua; species Tamandua tetradactyla. The sequence goes on from NC_135329.1 coordinate 15,667,573, forward strand.
TAGGTGACACATTAGTTGGAGCTTTATCTCCCACCTGGTCCCTTTCCCTGCAGTTGATCTTTCAATACAGATGGCCATAGGCCTCGTCCTCTTTGCTTCAAGTCTGAGGAGAGAGACTTGAACTCTAGCCCATAATGATATCCTCCTTTCCTTAATGTCTATAAAACCTGGAATCAGTTGATTGTCCAGTCAACAAACAGGCATTGCTCTAGGAAGGAGGATAACAGAAGGTACAAGGCAGACATTGTCCTGGCGCCACAGAAGGTCATGATCCAGTGGAGGCAGATGGATTGATGCATAGAATAATAAGAAAAAAATACAGTGCATTTTTCACAAAGAGACACCTGACACCTAATATAGACTCAAAGGGTCAGGGAAAGAATCCTGGAAGAAAGCAGTGCTAAGTTTAAAGTTGGGGGTGGAGGGGTGGGGTTGGGAACAGGAGGGGAGTATTCCGGGAAGTGAGAACTACATGCAGTGGCTCAGAGGAAAATGAAAGTATTTAGAGCTGGAAAGCATCATTGACATAATTTAGAAGTATTTATCCAAACTGGAAAAGAGAGAGCATACCTGTTTTCACAAATGGATTGCTGACAGGGTTTTAATGGATTAAATGGTTTTGTGTTAGGAGGGGGAAGGGATATTAACACTAAGATTTTTGTTTATCTGTGTCATGAGACATTATTGTGTGCAGTGCTGTCAAATGATGGATTTCCAAATAGCAGCGCATGGTGGAGTACCGTAATTCACCACATATCCCTCCTCTCACTAGGATCTCCCTTCACTCAAGTTCCCTGCAAGAACCAAATCTTATTTAATATTCATACTTGTCCCCCACTCATCCCCATTCATCACATGTATTTATGCCATTTCTAATGGGTCTGAGGTGTTTCTTTGTATTGGTATGTTCTAGTAAAGAGGAGTATTGCTTTATATGTACCACACTATATTTATATGATACATATATAAATATGCCATAATTATATTGTTCTCTAGACTTCACTCTCATCTTTTGCTTTTACTCCAAATATAGGTTTACCTTCATCTCATATTCTAGGGTACACATCTGGTCAATAACCTCTCATTATCTCAGGATATGTTGCATTTTTCCTATCACAGATATTTCTGGTCCCTCCCATTTCCTTCTGCAAATGCTTGTACAGCATATTGCTTCTAGCTCCTTCCTACCATGGGAAATTTTGTGAGTGAAACCCCTCCCTCTGTGTGAAATTATGACCTGCTAGAGAAATATACCAGAAGCAGGATTGCTGGATCACTTGGAATTAGAAAGACCATTTGGAAAAGTGCCTTTCCAGACTGCTGTATGGAACTGCAGCAGCCCTTGATCCTTGCACGAGATATGCATGATTGCTTCTAAACCACCCATCTCTGCCAACACTTGAAATTTCTGATTTCCAAATATTTAGTAATTTTAATGGGCTAAAAATGATATGTAACAGTATTCAAGCTCCATTTCTCTAATTCCAAAGCATTTGAACCTCCATTCTTATGCTAGGAAACTACCTAGTTTTCCTCTCCTGTTGATGGCCTATGGGGTTTTGCTGGCACCCAGTTGATTAGCCTCCTCTTGGTTGGTATCCTGTTGAGTGTCTGCCAGTTCATTTTGTCAGGCCTTTGATTTCTCACTCATTAATAAGAATTCATTGTATATTCTAAAGCTGGCCAGGTTTAGATATTTTAAATGTCATCTCTAAATCCATGATTTTTCTCCAAACAGTCATGAGATACATGAAATTTAAAATTTAGATGTAATTATATGAATCAATTTTTCACGTAGTAATTTATGTTTTTAGATATCTAAAATCTATTTTTATATGCCCAAATCATCAAAAATATGCTTAAAGTTCACAGTCTATTAATTTATATAAACGAATTCATTAAACAACTACATGAATCAATTTAACAAATATTTATTGGGGTCCTGTTCCACTATGCAAGAGACACTGCAGGGAACCCAGTGCTACCTTTCATGGCGCCAGAATTCGGGCAGTAAAGGAGGTAAAGGCATGCCATCTGCTAAAACGTGCTGGAATGCCAACTCAAGCAGAACACCGCGAAAGAGCAGAACTTGAATTTCAATCACAGATATTGTGTCCCAGGAGAAGCCTCATCCTAGTCTGATATTTGAGTAAAAACACGAAGGGGGGTGTGGGAGGACAAGCCACGTACATATGTGGGGACCAGGTTTCCAGCAGTGGGCACAAGTGCACAGCCTCTAAACCCGGAGTCTGCTGGGAACGTCTGAGAAGCGTCAGTGAAGCCAATGAGGCTGGCGCACTGTGGGCAGGGAGAGAAGTGGCTGCAAACTTTGAATCAGACAGGAGTCAGCAACGGCCAACCACACAGGACCACCATGAGAAATTGAGGATTTAGAATGTGTGAACTCTTATAGGCAGAGTTCTGTGCGATGAGGCCCCCTTTTTTCTCTCCACATGCTAATAAGGCTGCCCTTGTTTAAGGACCACTTTCCTATAACTTTCCAGTGCTTCTTTAGACGTGGTGGATCACAACTTCTTGCACTTTATTTTCAAAGTTGTCTTGGCTTCCACTGAAATTTTCTTTGTTTTCTATAAATTCTAAAATAATTTTGCGAAGGCGTTCTCATGTGCTAGCTGCCAGAATGCAACATACCAGAAACAGAATGACTTTTTAAAAAGGGGAATTTAATAAATTGCTAGTTTACAGTTCTAAGGCCATGAAAATGTCCCAATTAAAACAAGTCTATCAAAATGTCCAATCTAAGGCATCCAGGGAAAGATACCTTGGTTCAAGAAGGCCGATGAAGTTCAGGGTTTCTCTCTCAAGTGGAAGGGCACATGGCAAACACACTCAGGATTTCTCTCTCATCTGGAAAGGCACATGATGAACACGGTCAGGATTCCTCTCTCAGCTGGAAGGGCACATGGTGAACACGGCATCATCTGCTAGCTTCTTCTCCTGGCTTCCTGTTTCATGAAGCTCCCCGGGAGGCATTTTCCTTGTTCATCTCCAAAGAGCGCTGGCTGGTGGACTCTGCTTCTCGTGGCTATGTCGTTCTGCTCTGCTCTCTCTGAATCTCTTTCTTTCCCCCAAACGTTTCCTCTTTTATAGGATTTCAGAAACTAATCAAGACCCATCCAAATGGGTGGAGACACGCCTCTACCTAATCCAGATTAATCTTGATTAAATCACATCTCCAGGGAGATGATCTAATTACAGTTTCAAACATACGATGCTGAATAGGGATTAGAAGAAACGGCTGCCTTCACAAAATGGGATTAGGATTAAAACACGGCTTTTCTAGGGTACATACGTCATTTCAAACCAGCAGAGAAGATTTTCAAGAGTAAAAAAGAAAAATGAAAAAAGAGAAACTAAATGGTCACATCAGTCCTCACCCATGTGTTGAGTTCATTGAAAGATACAATTTAAGTATTGACCTTCCAAATATAGTTCAGATAAATTCCCTCTGAGATAGGGAAGTGTTCATGAAGAAGCAGGCCCCTTGAGCTGAGCTCTAAATAATCTGATTTTTTTCTTCTAAGACAGAAAATGCAGAAGTAGAAATGTTCATAACGTGTAATAAATCCAGACAGGAAGCAAATACTGTAGCTCAGGGCCCCGAGAGGTGGAAGAAGTGGCAGTCAGTGGACATACCCAGAATAGCCTAACCCGGGGTTCTGTTGGGAGGTACCTAGAGAGGGTGGATTCAGGCTCTGAGCCTGATCCCACATCAGGTTTACTTTGGGAGCACTCCCAGGGAGCACTGATAAACAGTTGGGCAGTCAGAAAGGTGCCCCTCCCCTTGGTCACCACAGTGCTGGGGCTTGCTCCACCTCAGTGGGCTTTAAATGAATGCTAATACATTGAGTAATTGAATTTCACCTCCAGGCACTTGTTCAGGCAGTGAACGCCATCCTACAGTCTGCCCAGGACTCCTTGCTCCCAGCTCTGCAGCAGCTGAGACTCTCCATTCAAGACATGGCCAGAGCCTTGGCACAAATGCATGGTACGGTGATGCTGCTGCTGCTTGCTGCAGGCTCCCCAAAGGGTGGGGTCCCTAGTTAGGTGAAAAGGGCCTGCAGGTGGGGCATATGCCAACTGCACTGGGATAGGCTTCCCCAAGAGATGATGCTGATGCATCATCTTTGCTTTAAGGTTAAAAAAAAAAAAATACTGTTCCTGCTATCACAGGATGATTTGTCAGTTTGCAGAGGTGCTTTTGAGGGTTTGTTCTCTTCTACATTCTCTTGTGATTAGGATAGTTTCGTGTTTCCTCTCTCTGGTGGCAAGCTATTTCTTTGACATGTTGAAGTCTTGCATGAAGCTTGCGGAGAGGGGATGGGGCACATAATAATGTAGGGTGTACCTGTGCCGTCCAGCAATATGCCGCTACTGCAGGGGAGAAGCATGATGATGGAACTTGGTTTTAAACTCTCTAGGCCCCCTTTAACTCCTTCTCTCAGCTGTTTCCAGAGACGGCTTTCGGCCTTTGCTAATGAACTGTCCAACTTTCCAGCGAACATTTTCTGTGGCTAGTAGAGGAGAAGTTGGTAAGGGTGTAGCCAGTTAAATGGTGTGCACCTCCTAGGATTGTTTACATCTTATTCTGATGAGTCCATCTCCATTATCTGGGAGCTTTTCAACTTATTCTATTAAAAGAATCTAAAAAAATGAATCCACTGTGTATTTAAGGAAGGATATGCGTGGGGCAGGGAGGGGTGTGTGTGATCAGTCAATAAGGAAAAAGCATTTACGTTTCAGTTTCCCTGAATCTTGCTTCACTGAAAGAATGACAGATTCTTGGAAAAGAGAGTGTTTACAGAAAAAAAAGGCCAACAAGGCAGGAAGAAAGAGACTAGGTGATGACAACCTTTATTTGAATAATTGTATTTGCCATCCCAGACTCTGCACTAGCATAAGTTCATCCAAAGTTACAAGATTATGTATTACTTCCATTCAAATTCTCTGTGTATTTTATTTCCACATTTTCTTCATTTCCCTGAATTTCAACTTTAAAACCTTCTTGATCACATGAGCCATTCTCCTGCCAAATAAGTGCTCTCCAAATTAGGGAGATGTATATCAGCTTTGCCAAAGCCTCCCGAGTTAATGACTCGGCATAACAAAATCATTAGGGATACATCCCAGCTATGTTCAGATCATATGGGTGAGCACTGAAGGTCATTTTAGGAAGTTGAGAGACGCTGTTCGCCATGTTACAGTACATCTTGCAAAGATAGGGCACACCTACTGTTCAACCACTGCAGTCTTGCTTAGTGCTGATTGTCAAGGTTGCTTCTTAAGCCCAGAACATTCCCTTATGCTTTCTGGATTATTCTCTGCAGCAGGTCTGATGGTGCAAACTTTTGCTTGGAGTCTTTTCTCCTACATCTGGTTGCAGAGTACAGTTTTCCCAGGGCTGCCTTCCTGATTACCCCCAAAAGCGAAATTTCCCATGCAGACATAATTTGTTTTAAAGGTTTTACTACTAGTCCCTACACTGAAATAGATGGTTGCATGAGATTGTATTTTCCAACATGGGCATACAATGCCTTCCATCCCACTTGCTTCTCTACAATGGAACATTGACATGTTTGTCATCTGGACATGGGGTCTGTGTCCCTGCTTGTGGCATAGGTGGGCTTGGGATATGCTTGCAATCAGTACCTAAGTCACGAGGCCTCATCCAGACCACACACTGTATCTACTTCACGGTCTTACACCATTCACACCACTGACCGGCAGATCAAACCAGAATACTCTATTTTCATGTTCTGGCTCCCTATAATTCAGAAGTCCATGACACTATTAATTACATGCGCCGTACCTACCTCAATATGTGTTTGTTTGTCACGTGTCCACACAGTATCTGCAGAAACCCTGTCTAGCTATTTTGAATCACTGGTTTACATAGAGCTTATCTCAGCCTGGTCTGAGCTTTATGATCAGCTGGAACGCTAAAACATTTTCAGATTTTCAAGCATCTGGATTACTACCAGCCATGTTTTCTTTGTCACAGTTATGACTAGTTCCTGTTCTCTAAGAATTAATTTTCTCCTCAGAGAAACTGAAAATTATTTTCCTTTCTGAAAAGCCATGGAAATTTTTACCAGGTATTTCCTTCTGAGTCAACAGAATTTCCAGCTTCTGTTTGACCCATTAGTAGCTTTTTGAATTTTTTTTTAATAGTAATGGAGAGCCAGGAGGTTTCCTTCATAAAATTTGGTATATGAATTTATGTTTCTTATTCAGTAAATCTGTGGTAAACTGTAGTGTGAACTCCTATGGTCAGACCTTTCTGTTCATTTTGTCTAATGAATTTTCCTTCTTAGCTTCTGAACTTGTGTCTAAACGCACTGGAATTCTTCTCTGTTAAATTTCAGATCACAATACAATTATATTTCTAAAGTTGTCTTCACTTGTGAATTAGTTTCACACAGTAATTTGAATATACTTTAGCCATTTGAGCCACCATCTTTTACCTTAAATCCAGTCTTATTATGACTGCATCAAAAATGAAAACGTGTACACACATGCATACATAAAACCAACTCTCAAAACATTGAAGAGTACTATAATCTTTATATAAGAACTCTTAGAGATATAAGGAAGAACTTAAAGTGCATATTATATATCAAGAGTACCTGAGAATCTATAACACATGACTATTATTGTTTTATATGGTTATATTCATTTTGATTTACATGCATATTTACAGCTTTCCTTTTTTTTCCCTCTCCTTTTTATACACTTCTGCCTGAAGTATATTCTTTAAGAGTGTTTCCTCTAGTACGAGGCTAGTGGTGGTAATAACTCTCCTCTAAAAATTGCCTTATTTCACTAATTCCTGAAGGATATTTTTGCTAGCAGTTGCATTCTTTTGGCTGTTGAAGATATCAACTATCTTACAATTTCTGTCATCGGTGTTGACAAGTTGGCTGTCAATTTGCAACTCCTTTGAAGAATGTGTTGCCTTTGATTGCTTTAAAGATTTTCTGTTTCTCTCTCTATCTTTACTGCTGTTCAATGTATCATGCTTAGGTTTCATTGTGTTTCTTTAACTGATATTGTTCATCACCTCTGAAAAGTCCTAATCACTGAATCTTCACAAATTGTTTATGCCTCATTCTCTCTCTCCTCTCCTACTAGAACTTGGATTGAGACTTTAGACCTGCAAATCAGATTATACCATTCTCACTCTTAAGACTCTTCAGCATCTCTCCTGGCACAATCTAATATAGTAGCCTCTAGTCTCTAGTCATGTGTAGCTATTGATCACTTGAAATGCGACCAGAGTGACTGAGAAATTGGATATTTGATTTTATTTCATTTCAGCTAATTTACATTTAAGAATAGAATAATTTTTAAATTGTTAATAGTTGCCTGTTAAACAGAACCTTATTGTTTGGTAAGACTACATTTCATTTAATGTTGAAAATTGAATGCCTAAATTGAGATCTGTTGCATGTGTAAAATAGGTTTTAAGGGTATGTATAAAGGATTTCAATGGCATGTCACATAAAAAGAGCTCAATCATTTTTATACTGATTACATTTTGAAATGATAGCATTTTGGTACCTGAAGGTAAATAAAATACATTATTGAAATTACTTTTGCCTAATTTGAATTCTTACTTTTTGAAATGTCAATACCATGAGATTTTAAATTACATATTTAGATCACACTGTATTTCTATTAACAACACCAGTTTGTCCATTACTTTAATGAGAAGACAAAATACCTTAACCTGTTCTGCAAAATGCAGCATGCCCTGAACTCAATTACTTTAATTTTAATTTAACTTCTTTTGACACCATGTTTTCCCTTCATTTGTTCATTCATTAGCTTTCAGTTCCTGAAACGACTCATATTTCTTCTACTTCAAGGCCTGTGTACCTGCTATTCCCTCTGCTTCAAACACTCTTTCCTGAGCATCCTTTGCCTAGTAAACTTCCATTTCTACTTCAGATTTCTGCCTAAATGTTACTTTCTCAGCAAGAGCCCTGATCTCATCCAGAGACACAGCCGCTTAAACTCTGTCAGCTTCCACCAAACCCAGGAAGAGGAGAAAGCACTGGAGAAAAGATATGAAGAAGAGATTCCATGGAGGACTGACCTAGTTAGGTGTGATCAGAGACAGAGGAGGTATCAAAGATGAATCTGTGATTTCAGAACTGGCTAGAATAAATCATGATGCCTCTGGCAAAGAATTGTCGTTTGGTAGATTGAACGGAGTTTTGCCTGGTTGGTCAATTGATTTTTTTAAGTAGAAAAGGAATAAGGGAGAGGATGAAGAATTTGCTTTAAGACATGTTTCATGTGAAGTGAGACATCCAGTAGAAATGTATGGCTTTAGGTGGGAATCACACAAAAGAGAGTTTTGTGGCCATCCCTAAAAAAATGTGTAGTTAAACCCACCAGAGTAGGCTGTGCATCTAGAATGCTTTGTTTTACATGGTGATAGGGTGATTTTCTTCTAAGTGTGACTTACTGAATGTTAATATTGTAACATGAAAACATTGCAGTGATTCTGGATCTGTGGCTGTTCAGTATCTATCCAAAGGGGTTTTGTCAGAGAAAAGCCGAGAGAATGGGACCCCCACACAGGAAAACTAGGGAGCTCTGAGGCTGAACGGAGGCATGACTCAGCTGGGCCCCTGGGGCTTCGGAGAAAGTAGAGATCTGGAAGGAGAGAGGGGACGCGAGATTAGATGTGATAGTAGAAGAGAGGGAATGGGTGCTGTGACAATACCATTGCCATATAAGAAAGATGCTTCTTATCCTCTCAGAAACAGGGGGACGCAGAAAGGAATCTGCATGAGGTAAACATATGCCAGGTCATAGAATTCTGAAGGTCCCATTCATAAGTAGAAAAGATGACAACCTTTAAAATTTTATGAATAGCGATTTAGTACAAATAAGAAACCATGCTTCTTTGCATAAAAGTTAATACTCTAATACACCCATGGCATAAGTTTAAAAAGAGCTGCACAGATGAATGAATGCAGCTAAACAAGGAGGTAAAGGAACCTGAAGCTGACCTGGTGTGGAAGTCTCTGGGTAAGGGACCTTCCACTGTGTCCACTTGCTAAAACAGAAATTCACTTTAGCATTGCTGACTAGTTTTCCTCCTTTGTGAAAGCCTAGATAGAGGTAATGCTTTTTCTCTGTTCTTCTCTTCTCCACTTCCCTCATCAGGGCTGTTTAAAGTATTAAACATTTAAAGATAGAGACTTGATCTCTTTTTTGTTGTTATTAAGTACCCAAAAGGGAAGTACCACAAATAGTAAAGGACAGCAGAAGGAATAGTTTAAAAGTTCAGTAAGTGCCAATGGGGGCGACCACAGAAGAGAACATTCCATCCCTCTTTTGCTGTTGCTTTAATTCCAGCTCCTTGTGTAGATCAGATAGAGGAGGCAGCCTCAGGAGAACAGCAACGCCCATGCACATGTAACCAATTGCTCTTTTTGCCTGTAGTAAAGTTCGCATTTCGATTGTTCCTCCAGATTATGTAGACCCAGACATATTTTACGCAGTCATCCGGATCTTTCTTTCTGGGTAAGTATAGTTCAACTGTTTTCCTGCATGAGGCCTCTATACTATTTTCCAAACTTATGTGGAGGGACAGACAGAAGCTTCCTCAAAGAAAAAACACACCAAATAATCTTTGCTAGTAATTATCTGGATCCACTCTTGGACGAAAGAAGTGGAATGCCATCTGCATGACAAAGGAGTCTGAGGGTTGAATGTTTTATGTTCAGTGATTGTCCTTAGGCCATCGTACTAGATCCATTCCCATTCATCTTAGTTAGTAGCCACCCTAACCCTCCCACCCCCCGGACAGAGAGCCAAGATGCCACACACATAGCTCTCTCTCTTACATCCTTTCTCTCCCCTTATGACTATGGGAAGTGGCTTGGTTGATGTTTAAAAGGGCTATTCGAACATTCCTGGAAGAGCTACCCCAAACCAGTTTTCAAACCCTGAGAGCTCTTGTCACATGGCCTGAAGTGTACCCAGAAACAGAATATATTCTTTGATGTGTTTCTTTTCTCAAATACCTTATCCAGTCCTACCTTGATGTGTTTCCGATGGTTTTCCTGTTCACTTAACTGAGGGAAATTGAGTTAATTAAATGGTGAAATGTGAAAGGTGGAGGCAGTGGAAGGGGCCAATGAAAAATGTAAAATAGTTATCTGCTCTAGTTTACTAGTTGCCGGAATGCAATATACCAGGGACAGAATGGCTTTTAAAAGGGGAATTTAAAAAGTTTCTAGTTTACAGTTCTAAGGCCAAGAAAATGTCCCAATTAAAGCAAGTCTATAGAAATGTCAATCTAAGGCATCCAGGGAAAGATACCTTGGTTCAAGAAGGCCGGTGAAGTTCAGGGTTTCTCTCTGAACCGAGAAGGCACATGGTGAACACAGTCAGGGTTTCTCCCTCAGCTGGAAGAGCACATGGCAAACGTGTCATCATCTGCTAGCTTTCTCTCCTGGCTTCCTGTTTCATGAAGCACCCAGGGAGGCATTTTCCTTCTTCATCTCCAAAGGTTGCTGGCTGGTGGACTCTACTTCTTGTGGCTACGTTGTTGTACTCTGCTCTAAGTCGCTCTTTCTCCAAAGTGTTTCCTCTTTTATAAGATTTCGGTAACCTAATCAAGACCCACCCAAATGGATGGACACACGCCTCTACCTAATCCAGTTTAACAACCGTTCTTGATTGAATCACATCTCCAGGGAGATGATCTAATTACAGTTTCAAACATACAATGCTGAATAGGGATTAATAGAAATGGCTGCCTTTAAAAAATGGGATAAGATTAAAACATGGTTTTCCTAGGGTACATACATCATTTCAAACCAGCACAGTATCATTTAGAGTGTCATCTTGATAACTAGGGGGTGCCTGAAGTACTATCAGTGGGAAGATTTGGAAGCTGTGACATAGCAAGAGATGTGCCCAAATGCAAAAATCTATTAGTGCTATATTCCATTGGTGCACAAAGGGCGTGATCGTGTGTCCTAAGTATTTTCTCTAGGTTGGATAGGTCTAGACGGTGAGACACTTGAAAGAGCAGACACCTGGGTGGGAATCCTTACTGTTGGAATTAGAGTGCAGAACCAAGGAGGTTTTTAGAGAGTAATGGGTGCCTGGAATATGTAGAAAAGAGAAAAGAGGAGGGGCACAGAAATGAACTTGAGTATGTCTCAGAATTTAGGCTTTCCTTTTAAACCTTCACCCCTTTCCTAGTGCACCTTCACTCCATTCCTTGTATACCTTTACCCCTTCACGCCTGAAACCCTCCCCAAAGAGCAGATCTCTTCGCTAGACTCTCCCTGCTCTCTGCATTCTCTGCAGGTCGTCAGACTCAAGACAAAGATCCAGATAGAGACTCTAGTAATGACTATTAAGTAAGACATGCAGATATGCTTGGTAGGATGAAAGGGCCTTTTAAAATTATTAAACTCCTGCTACCATACAGCAAGCTTATAATAGAATCAGAAATAGACTGAGGTTCAGGAAGCAATTAATCCTGGGACATCTTTTTGTGCTTTGCTTTGCTATGTAAATATGTATTCATTTTCTGTTGTTATGTACGAATCGTCACAAGCTTAGGCATTTAATACAACACACATTTATTATCTCACTGTTCTTTAAGTCAGACGTCTAGGCAAGCCAACTGGGTTCCCTGCTTTTAGGGTCTGACAATGCTGAAGTTGAGTTGCTGGGCTGGGCCCTTATCTAGAGAATCTGGAGAAGAATCCACTTCCAAACTTACTCAGGTTGTTAGTAGACTCCACTTCTCATTCTTTGTAGTGTAGGACAGCAATGTCTGTTTCCTTGCAGGATGTCAGCTTTTAGAGTCTGCCTGCATTCCTGGTCATATGACCCCTTCCGTCTCAGCAATGGCACTTCGAATCCTTTTAGTACTTCGAATCTCTCTGACTTCTCCTTCTGCTGCTAGACAGAGAAGACTCTGTATATAAAGTTCTCATGTGATTAAATTTCATTCATTTGGATAAGCCAGAATAATTATTTTAAGGTCAATTGATTTTAAAAACAATTATTTTAAGGTGAATTGATTTAATAACTTTGATTACGTATAAAAAGTCCCTTTTGCCATACATCAGACTATATTCATTATAGTCTGTGTGATATCATTATGTGATATCTCATAATATTAACAGTACTGAAAATTAGGGCAGGATAGCTTGGTGGATCATTCTTAGAATTATACCTATCACAATATCTTTCAGGGAAGTAAATTCTGCCTTTCCTTATATTGGAGGCATCTGAGAAGGAAAACTGCATATTCTGAAATCCTCAGGATTAGATGAGCACCAAAGGATAACTTTGTTTTCCTTAAAATAAGATCTGGGTCAGCGCTGCACTTTTTTTTTATTGTGAAATATAACATATATACAAAGAAAGCAGTAAATTTGTAAGTACGTTTTAAAAGGTATTTGTAGAACAGATTTTAAAGTTTGCTTTGGGTTACAGTTTCACGATTTTTCATTATTTACTTCTAGCCACTCCAAGGCACTGGAGACCAACAGAAATGACAATGTAATGATTCAGCAGTTACACCCATTTGTTAAATCCTATCTTCTCTGCTATACTCCTCCTTCTCTTTAAATAACACATATACATACAAGCAATAAATTTCAAAGCACTTCACAACAATTAGTTGTAGAACAGATTTCAAACTTTGGTATGGGTTACAATTCCACAATTTTAGGTTTTTATTTCTAGCTGCTCTGAGGTCCTGTGGGATGAAAGAAATATCAGCATAACAATTCAGCACTCATACTCATTTGTTAAACCTGAACTTCTCTGTATAACTCCGCCATCACCTTTGCTCTTTCTCCCACTCTTTAGGGGTGTTTGAGCTATGCCCATTCTAACTTTTTCATGTTGGAATGGGCTGTTGATAATATGGTTTAGGGCGATGCAACTAGTTGATGTTCTGGAAAGGCTGGTCCCTCTGCATTTCAGAGCTTATCTGGTCCAGGGACCTATCTAGAGGTTGTAGGTTTCTAGAAAGTTACCCTAGTACATGGAACCTTTGTAGAATTTTATATAATACCCTAAGTATTTTTAGGATTGGCAGGAATGGTTTTGGTTGGAGTTTGGTTGGAGTTAGGTAGCAATGTCTAACGAAAACATGGGTAAGAGTGACTTCCAGAGTAGCCTCTATTTGAACTCTCTCAGCCACTGATACCCTACTTGTTATACTTGTTTTCCCCTTTTTGTCAGGATGGCATTATTGATCCCACAGTGCCAAGGCCAGGCTCATCCCTGGGAGTTATCTCCCTCGCTGCCAGAACACCCCTGGATGTCATGTCCCATGTAGCAGGGAAGGCACTGGTTTCACTTGCACAGCTGGGCTTACAGAGAGAGAGAGAGAGGGCACATCTGAGCAACAAAAGAGGTCCTCCGGAGGTGACTCTTGGGCATACCTATAGGCAGGCTAAATTTCTCCACAACATATGTAAGCTTCACAAGAGCAAGCCTCAAGATCAAGGGCTTGGCCTATTTATTTGGGTGTCCCTAACATTTAGCAGAGTAACTGGGGTTTTCCTGGTGGTAAAGTTTAATAGTTCTCAGCAATGCATTTAATCTGTGATCTGGATAAATTCTTCCTTTCTGTTTCTGATCCTCAAAAATCTATTTCCCATTACCCACACTAAGTGGTCGGTAACCTTTAAAGTATTGATAAGTGTAGAAGGCCAAAAATATCTGGATTGTTGAGAATTCCTAACAAGGTTGTCTTGACAACTCTAAATTTGCATTTGTGTTCTTTATTTGCCCTATGTTTGGCTTGTTATATCTGTTTATAATTTTTTTTATCATTTTTATTTAGAAGAGCTGAGAGATTTAATCTGTTGATGACACGTATTCCTTTGAGTTTCCACTCACATTTAATTTCTAAAGGACACTATCGACTGCTGAGGAAAAGAATTTATTTCCTTTTTTTTTTCTGTTTAAACTTCCTCTTTTCTTGGGGTTGCCAGAACTATATTGCAAGAAAGGGTAAAAATAACCTTGCCACTGAGGTTTGAAAGGAAAATAATTCCTTTCATTCTGAAACAGCAATTTGGCCTGAGAGTGCCTGGGAGCAAGTCACAGGCTGCTCAGAGATATTTGATTTCCTTTCCTTAGACTAAACTTCTGATAACTGAAAAATATAAGTTCTGAAAGTAAATCCCCTCCTTTGGTATTTTTTGGCTCTTATCCTGGTGTTTTCTCCATGGGCTTTGATGTGGCTTCAACACACCCTTTTTAAGTTGGGGCACTAAAAATATATTGATTGATACCTTTGGACATTTGAGACATCAGATGGCTCTTTCAAGCTGGTCAGGTCCTTTCTAGACATGACATTGGGTCTGTATACTCTGGATATATGATACACAGTTATAGATTATTATCATTCATTCATTGATTTATTTGTCAAATATTTAGTAAGTGCTTTCCACATGACAGACTGAACAGTAAAACAAACAGCTTCACTCCTGTGGAGCATACATTTTAATAATACGAGACAGGCAATGAATAAATAAACAAGTAAATATAATAATTTTGTACAACATGTCACGGCAATAAGCAATGTAGAGAAATGTAAAGTGTTAAGGGCGGTGGCAGGAACGTATTTATATAGTGTGATACACAAGAATGCTGTCAGCTAAGGTGACATTTTAGCACATACACAAGAGAAATGAGGGAGTAAGCCATCCAGATAACTTTTCCAATTGAAAGGAACATAAATTGTAGTGACACAGATGTTAATGTTTGTTTTCATGGAAGAGTAGCAAGGAAGTCACCAGGAACAGAGTGAAATAAATGCAGAGAATATTGATAGAAGATGAGTCTGGAGCCATAGTGGAGACCATTCTTGGAGGGGCTAGTTGGTTTCTTTTCTGAGTGAGAAGGACAAACATGGAAAGTTTTGAGAGAAAGAATGACACAATCTGTCTTAAGTTTCAAATTCTCCATCTGTCTGTGGAGTGAAAAATACACAATTTGAGAACAAGGTTGGAAGCAAGGAAGGCGTTTAAGAGGCTGTTACAGCAATCCAGCGGTTCAGGGTGGTAGCAGTGGAGGTGCTGAGAAATGGTAAGTTTCTGTATATATTTTGAAGATGAAGTAGACAGAATGTGCTATTGGATTGAATATGAAATGTAAAAGATCAAAGATGATTTTAAGGTTTTTGACCTGATTCCTTAAATGAATTGCACTTCCATTTACTGTGAAAGAGAAGGTCTAAAATGAACAAATTTGGTGATGGGGAGGGGAAATCAAGAGTCAGGTTGGGATGTGTTGATTCCTGTGAAGATATATAATAGGCAGTTGAATATAAGAGCCTTGAGTATAGGAGAGAAGTCCAGCCTGTATTTACGATTTGTGAATAGTAAGAATATACTTGGTTTATAAATCCATGAGGCTAGATAAGATTACTTGGGGACTGAGAGTAAAGAAGTCCAATGACTGACCCCTATAAGAATTCAACATTTAGAAGTCATCAGGATGGGAAGGAGCCAGTGAAGTAGACTGAAATGACTATGTAAGACCATCAACCAGTTTATAAAGAAAAACATGCAGAAGTCTATCTATGTATTTGGCCCAACGAATATAAATCACATCTTCAGTATTTCTTCCCCATAAAATGTGTTCAGCAATTTATTGGACCAGTGTCCATACCATCAACTAATCACAGAACCTCTCTGAAGCCTATTTAATTCTTTCAGCACCTTTAGGAAGTAGGTACAATTTGGGGAAACTAAGATTCAGAGAGATTTGCTTTGTTGCTCAAGGTTACAAAATAATTATAGAGGGAGCCAGGATTCCAACTTACTCTGAATAATATAGTAAACTAGCTAATATTTATTCAATGCTTAATACCTTCCAGGCACTGAGCAGGTATTATTTTAATTAGTTCTCTTAAGAACCCAATAAGGTAGATACAAATATTGCTACCATTTTACAGATGAGGAAACTGAGGCTCAGGCTAATTAATTAAATCAAAGTCCACAATTAGTAAGTAGCAAAAGCTGAGATTAAATTCCATATCTGCCTGGAAAAGAGCCCTCGCTCCTAACAGTTACCTGACACAGCCTGTTGTGGTCTAACAATTAAAATCTTTCCTTTGCTCTTCCCCCATGTCCGCCCTGCTTTGTTTTCTGTGCCTCATTTCTCTTTGCAATATAATAGTCTCTCCACTCCAAAGGCCACCCTGTTGTTTAGCCAGTGAAACCCTTAGAACAGCCAACCCAAAAAGACTGCAAAAGAAAACCCAGCCAATATAGCATTTCCTGTGTCAGGGAGGAGTTTGAAAAAGGCCTGGATAGCAAAGCAGAGCAGTGTGTCTACCACTTTTGACATTTGTGTGTGTATATGTGTGTATTTTACCTCTTGAGAAAAGTGACTTTTAAAATTGCAGGAAGAAGATGAAACATCAGTGTAAACCTGCGATTTATTAAACAAGGAGGGCAGCTGGTTCCTAGTAAGAAGAGGAAAAGTAGAAATCCACGTGTGGCATTTTAGGGAAAATGAAGAGAAAGACTTACAGGAAGAGGGATGAGTACAGGAGAGGAGAGGAGAGGAGAGAAAGAAAGGAAATGAAAGAAAAGCCCACTTAGTCCAAGCAGGAAAGGGCTTCTCTACGTCTTGTCTTTCACTTTGGCCAGCTGCAGTGTTGCCTTGGCTGTCTTCTGCTCTCTTCCTTCCCACCCATATTAATCCACCTGTGCTATCAACACCTGTGATCAACAAAGTATTCGGTCTAGTCGTTCCCACAAAGTCAGGTGTTTAGAACTGATAAGACTTAATGTGACGGCTGCTGCAGTTATGGATGTTGTTTCAGGGAGATGCAAAGGGATGTGCGTGTGTGTGTTACATTTAACTTGTGGACTTGCAGACATCAGGTCATCAAGGTTGAGATTAGCATAGGGAGTGGAGAAGACTGTTCCAGATCCCCTAGACTGTTTGTTGACCAGCACGGATGTCATCTTTATAACTGAATTTTTCCAATGAATATGTCATGGGACCAATACCAAGGATTCCTCTTCAAATTTCTCCAAATATCTTTTACTTCTCTGCAAGAATCCTTTACATGAAGAAGAGTGGGGCTGGATTACAGGACCAGTTATGAAGGTGGGAGTCAAGATGATGCATAAATACATATCCTACAAAGATAGCCAGTCCCATCTCCTAAAATTACCACTGAAATGAGGTTTACTTTCCTGCTTGCTCTCTGTTTTTTGTATCAAAATATACTTTTACCTCCAAGGACTCCTTCTTCTCTCTGACTTGAACTATTGCTTAGATGGAGCGATAACCCAGCAATGCCTTCGGGGTTGATATACGAAGGAGTCTCCAAAGAACCCCTGAACTACTCTGGTGGGAGTGCAGCTCAGAGCACAGTGCTTCATGCTTTTGATGAGTTCTTAGGCATTCGTCATAGCAAGCTGAGTGGTAAGTCAGGCATTTTTCTTCTTCTGTTATTCCATAAGAGGGAGACAACTCAGAGCTGCATTTACCAATTGATAAAACCAAGTACAAATTAAAATGTCACATCATCTGTCCTTCTCCATTTAACCATGAAACTTTGTGCCTGCCATATGCTATTGTGTCAAGTTAATTAATATGAGATACCAGCAGGAACTGGGGTTTCATTTCCAAATTTTAAAGCATGGCTTTATTTCCAGCTGTTCCTTATGAATTTGGTTTGGATCCTTAGGTAGTAGCTTTCTTTCTCTAAGAAAGACATCTCCAGGGAGGTGTCTAGAATTTGAAGGTTATGGAAGGATGAGACTAGAGCCAGGTGGTGATGGGTTTAAGCTCCTTCCCTAAAGCTCTTCCCCATCAAAATGGGGCAAACTTGAGCCAAAAGAATTTAGACCAGAAAAGGAAACTATCTCTTTGGAAGCTTGAAATTTCTCACTTCCTTACCTGCCAGCACCAAGCCAAATGTTCAACAGCTGCCCCAAAGGTACTTCATGCTGAAGAAGTAAAGAAAATGAACTACAACTTGGAGTCATACAGAGTCCAATCTCATCCACAAAAGTCATTCCTCCAGAACTATGATAATTCTTCCAAGAGTTTGCATTTGGTGATGTTTAATCTTGACTTACCAAGCAAAATACTAAACACATGCTTCCTCTAAATATCTTTTGATTTCATTTTTAAGCCACTTTACTTCATGACACTGTAACTTAAACAGTTGGTCTTTTTTTTTTTTTTTCAGTGCCCTTATAAACTTGATAACTTTCTTCTTTCCCACTGTTCCTTCCAAAACAAAGCACTTGGGGAACAGAATTCACCAGATTGTTTAGCTGAACAGTTTCAGGAATTGTGCCTTACATTTGTGGATATCGCTCATAGTAGCTTGCGAGATTCTTCATTCACATTTGGTGAATAATAAATATATATAGATTTGTTGATAAAATTTCAATTCAGTTAAACAAGAAGTTACTGTTTCTTTTTTCCTTCCCCATCACCTGTCAGCAGTCAGGAATATGCATTTAAGTATTTCAGGTTTATCAGCAAGAGTAAGCAAAGTAGATTGGACATTTAGGACAATATAACAGTTTCTGCAGTACTGTTCCTAGAAATGTAAGCAGGGCTTTCCTACATTTCCATTTGGAGCAATAACATTGTTCTGGATTGTTTCTTTCAGCTGACTTTCTGAACAGAATGAGGGACTATATGCCTCCTTCCCATAAGGCCTTCATTGAAGAAATCTGCTCAGCACCTTCGTTGAGGGAATATGTCCTGTCCTCTGGAAATTGCCAACTTCTTACAGCCTACAACCAGTGTGTGGAGGCCCTGGCAGAGCTACGCAGCTATCACCTCAATGTGGTGACCAAATACCTCATCACAGCTGCAGCCAAAGCAAAGAGCAGGGGGCCTAGCCATCTGCCAAGGCCACCGCAGGCTTTGGAAGAGAAAGGCACAGGTGGGACTGCAGTTCTGAGCTTCCTGAAAAGTGTCAGGAATAAGACTTTAGAGGCAATCCTCCATCCAAGTGGTAATTAAGAGCATGCCTTTCTCTAAGATTTCAGGACACAGGTTACCCGTTGGACTGCAGGCAGGTCTAGAGAATGTGGGTCAGGATTCTGCTTGGAAGAATCCAGTAAGGACCTCAGTTCCCCATAGAACATCATATTCTCCTTTGTTGAGCACTATTCGTCTTTAGAGAGGAATTTACATTGCCAGACACTTTCCATCTCTGTCTGATCACTTCTGAATAGCTGCTTTTGAAGCTTCCTCATTCAGAACCCCATAAAGGAGCAAATGTACCCCATTCTGTTTGCAAAATAATAGAAACCCAATCTAAATTTCAAAAGCTAAACAGAACTGCCTGCAAACAGATCACCCTGATGATTTCTCTGAAAAATAAATCGGGGTGCACTGATGGTTCAGTGGTAGAATGTTCGCCTTCCGTGAGGAAGACCCAGGTTCAATTCTTGGACCATGCACCGCCACCCCCCTCCAAACAAACAAGCAAACACAAAAATAAATGAAATATTCATTCACTTAATAATTTATTAAATCTTGATTGAGTACTGGTTTAGGGATTAGAACAGAGATTTTGTGGCCTCAGTCCAGCCCCCTTCTCTCTGCATTTGTTGCATTTGGTGGCTGAAGATTAGAAATGCTGGAGTGGATATATGGAGAGAAACAGAGGATGTCAATATGGAATTAGAAGCCCCCA
Organism: Tamandua tetradactyla; assembly: GCF_023851605.1. Classification (NCBI taxonomy): domain Eukaryota; kingdom Metazoa; phylum Chordata; class Mammalia; order Pilosa; family Myrmecophagidae; genus Tamandua; species Tamandua tetradactyla. The sequence continues at coordinate 15,687,290 of NC_135329.1, forward strand.
TTATGAAAATACATAGTTAATGATATGGGAATGGATGAGACTTTTCCACCTGGTGCACAAATTGGCAAATTCTATTTTGATTTCCTTCTTTGTTTTTAGAAGAATCATTCCCTTTCATCACACTGAAAGCTTGTTATTTATAAAATGAATTAATTGACCTTTTTCATGAAAATGAACAAAATAACCCAGTGCAGTGGGAATAATTGTAAATCTGCATGCTTAATAGGCCAGTGTAACCGATTTTATGATTTAGTTACTATCTCAATGTCTCATTCTGCTTGACAGCAGAACACTAGAAAATTAGGGCTAAATTCCATTAATTTAAAATTTCCACTCACTACACACCTGGGACTGTATCTAATTTCCTGAGAGATTATTTTACATCCTGGCATCAGGGAGAGGCACCTAATTAGTGCTGTGAAGTCCCTTTCTCCATGTAGGTACCAATCCAATGAACCTTGATGCATCTTTCATTCTGTTCAAAGGAACTTTCAGGTCTTTCACCTCCTCAAAGTCCTATCATATCCCTCTTAAAGGCATTTGACTACCTCCCACATCTCCTGGGAGCGTTAGGAGCCTGCAACACTTGTGCAGAGCCATTCTCCAGCATCCAAAACAACAGATTCCACTCTCCAGTGCCATGGCAGGAAAGAAAATTCTGAACGGTTGTCCATTCTCAGTGACAACAGTGAGAAGTCCTGAGCCCGCATCCTCTGCTTGGGGTGCTGCTCCTGCTGTCCACCTCCCCACGGACTTGGCATGGCTGGGATGGGAGGGTGGAGTGTGAGGGGACCAAGAGCTGCTTCCCAGGCAGCTTCACTCATCCTCTTCTCTGTGCCAATCACTGCATCTCCCGAGCCCAAAGAGAAAGAATCTTTTTCTGGTCTGTGTTAAACAAGGTAAAACATTGGGCCGGGCAGTTTCCTTTTTGCCTATTTTTTTTAGGTCCGGGTCTCAGCTCAAAAGACCTAGGCTCTTATAACTCCAAATGCTTTCTGTCTGTGCCGTCCTTGTCTTGAGTTTGAAAACTCCATTTTGAAACTCAGAAATGAGCAGAGATATCCTTATTTCTCTTGGCTTTGCTTTTCTAATCGCCCTACCTTGGAGTCAATGACCTCACTCTCTCTTCACCACCTCCCTCTGTGCAGAGTTCAAGGAAGTGGGCTGGGTGGCGGAGTAGAACAGAAGCTCACTGGTTTATAATTCAGGATATCCCTTCTCATGATCACTCTCTCAGGTAAAAAAGAATGTGAACTTCAGAATAAAACCTCTCTTTGAATTCTGGCTGCCATTTCTTTCTAGCAATGTGGCTTTTTGCTAACAATTTCTTGTAAAATGGGAATGACTGGATTTGTGTCACGGGTGGTAATGGGTGAAGAGGGGACAGTCCCTGGCATGGAAAGAAGGTCCAATAAAAGTTTACTTGGTTGTGAGGTGGGGTTCAGACCATGGTGTGGACACTAGTCCAAGAGAGAACACTGATTTCCTCAAGCTTGTTGGGCTCACAGAGTCTGAAGAAGCAATAAAATTAACCCTTTATCATTTGAGAATGCTGACAGGTAGACAGTGGCAAAAGTGTGGGCTTAAAGAGAAGAAACCTGGATTTGAATTCTAAATTTGATACTTACTTTTTTTTGATTAGTCATTTTATTGGTATGACATTTACCCCCTCAATAGACTGAATATGTTCTAAGAAATGTAATATTTTGATATTACAATTTCAGACAATGTGATACTCATCAATTGACTCAACAAAAGTTATCTTATCACAAAATATCATATGAACTAAATTTCAATTGCTCTAGATATTTGGTTGGAATTATGTCATTAAAGTGCAGCCTATCAGACATTGTAGAAGAATGCTAAAGTGATTCAATCAGCATGTATCCTAATTAACAACCTAATAAATTTTACAGAATTAGATGCTACTGAAGTTCATGGAAAATTTGTTCTTTTTAAGAGTTTTAGACTTGCTCCTATACTGTTACCTATACTTTCCAATGGCTTTCTTCACACCGAATTCTAAATTAAACGTAGGTCAATCTTATCACATACTATGAATTAATGGGGTCTAAATTCATTGATATAAGAGCTGAGATGATGCAGGTATCTCTCATGCATTCAATATCTAGCGAATTGACTATTTAGGATTGAACATGTCATAATTTTTCCCACTAAGAAAAAATATATATATTTAAGAATTTGTCACTTAGCAGATAGGTTTTCAGAACTAATCAAAATTATTTAGCAGGAATTGGTGAATTTGAATCTCTATTTCAGACTTTGCTGATACTCTGATGCTGGAATAATAATCTCTGAAGTAACAATTCATTGTACTTAATTGTGACCCTGTAGATAAATTTGACTCCATTTTTAGAGAAAGAGATTTTTTCAACTATTTTGAGAATTGATCCCCCAAACAGTGCCAATCTGTACCCATGTGATATGGATCCACTTTTCCAAAAATTGTTTCTAGTCTCTATGCAGACACACAAGGTGAAGTGATCCAATGGATCCCCTGCTCATTGCTTAGAAAAAGCCAATATATTTTGACATTGTATTTTGAGACACTTTATCTTCTTGTTCTATGACCATTGTTTTATTTAAATTAGATACTTATTTTATAATGGCAGACCGGTTGTTTAACATTTCAGAGTCACTATTTACTCACTTGTAAAAAAAAAGGCACTTCATAAAATTGTCTGGAACTAATATATAAAATTAGTAATTAAATGGAGGTTATCATATGATGATTTTGATTTATGTATCCTTGAATTAGAGGGAGAACCTACCAACTGTAGGAACTTGAAGGGAATTTGGAACTTGGAGTCTGGGAGTCATTCTCTCTGCCCTTGGTGAAGAAAATGGTTAGCATGACCCCAAACAAGCAAACAAATGAGACAGAAACTGAATTTTTCTTGAAATAATGTAGGCACATGGAGGGGGGGTATGATGACAAGCACCTCTGAGAACTTGACAAAGGAAGCCTTAGTCTCCTCAGGCTTTTAATGCAGGGCTGTACCAGAATAAGCCCTGATTTGTCCCTCAGAGTGACAGAAATAAAGAATCATCTTTACTAGTTTACTTGCAACTGATCCAAGTCCACTCAAAGAGACTACAAAGCCTGACACAAAACAGGTTTTCAGTAAATGCTAAATATAGGGAATCCCATATTGACTAAATGGGATTCAAAGGAAAGCTACAACATTTTGAATTTCAAAGACTTCAGAATATGTTCTGTTTGTTTGTTGCCATCAAGCCTTGTACCCAAGTAAATGCAAACAAAAGTCTGTATTTTATTTGCTGAACAACTGAATCCCGGTTTATGTGTCAAGGTATGCCATCTCAGGGGGTGGTCGTTATGATACAGTAGGGGCAGGAATCTAATAGAACAAAAAAGAAAACATTTTTCTAGGGTAATTTAGGGATTAGAACAGAGGTTTTGTGGCCTCAGTCCAGCCCCCTTCTCTCTGCATTTATTGAATTTGGTGGCTGAAGATTGGAAATGCTGGAGTAGATATATGGAGAGAAATGGAGGATGTCAACATAGAATTAGAAGCCTAGAATCTAATAGCACAAAAAAGAAAACATTTTTCTAGGGACAAAGTATATGCTCATTTTATCGGGTTTCCACCGGTGAAACAGAAGTGGTAGGACAAATTGTGTGTGTGTGTGTGTGTGTGTGTGTGTGTGTGTGTGTGTGTGTGTGTGTATGTATTGACAGATTTATTGCAAAGAATTGGTTTATGTGATTGTGGGGGTTGATAGGCAAGTCAGCAATTTGCAGGGCAGGTTTTCAGGACAAGTAGGCTGGACACTCTTAGGCAGGAATGGAAGCTGCTGTCCACAAGTGGAATTTTTCTTTTTCAGGGAAACCTCAGTTCTGCTCTTAAGGATTGTCAACCGATTAGATCAAGCCCACCTAAATTGTCAAGGATAATCTTCTTCAATTTTGTCAACATATTGTACATGTTAACCACATCAGCAAAATACCTCACAGTAGCACTTTGATATTCGATGGAATAAACTGGAGGCTTAGTACAGTTGACACATGAAACTGACCATCACATCAATGAAAAACCTAGTTACTATTATCATCACTGCTCTTATTATCTAGGGTGACTCCTGCATGTTTGATGAAATGGCTAAAGTGTGGATTTAGAAACTAGACAAAGTTGGGTTTGAATCCTCAGCCTGCCATTTACTTAGAATATGAGCTTGTTCCACTTGCTTAACATTTCTGAGTCATAGTAGTCATATTTGGAAATGAGGATAATAATAGCTACCTTGCAGTGTTTTCGTGAAAAGTAAAGCTATTATTTATACATTTGTCATGTAGCAGACTCTGGGTAAATGTGAAATGATGGTGCTGTATGCTCCCCAAGGAGCCCCCTGAGCTGGATAATAAAACGAAGTTTGGGAAAAAGAAAGCAAGGATGTAGGGAGCTTCTGCTTTGTAAGCTCTAAGGAGAATGGAGAAGAGCCCAAAAGGCATGTGTTTCAGTTTACTAACGCTGCCAGAATGCAATATGCCAGAACTGCATTGGCTTTTACAAAGGGGATTTCTTTGGTTACAAATTTACAGCTCAAATGCCATGAAAATGTCCAAATTAAGGCATCAAAAAGAAGATACTTTCTCTGAAGAAAGGCTGCTGGCGTCTGGGATTTGTCTGTCACATGGGAAGGCATCTGATTGGTGTCTGCCAGTACTTTTTCTCTTCGAGCTCTCTCCAAATATCCTTGGGTATTTTCTCTCTCTTATCCTTATAAAGGACCCAGTAAAGGGATTAAGACCCCTCTTGAACAGCTTGGCCATATCTCAATTGAACCGAAAAGTCCAACCCATAAGAAATTTGCACCCACCGGGATGGATTAAAAGAACATTGCCTCTTCTGGGGTACATGACAACTTCAAACCAGCACAGCAGGCCATCAGAAAGTGCTGCAGAAACCATTTTCTTGGAATCATGCATGTATGTATTTAGGCAAAATAAAAACTTACAATTGAGAACAAAGAGGATGCCAAGTCAGCCCAGAGTCAAACCCTAGTACAGCACGCTGGGTTTCAGGATTTGTACGTTTTGTCTCGTAATGATAAAAACCAAGAAGGATGTTATCATGGGATTATACTTTAAATTCACCCAGATGTGATCAGAACCAATGACAGTGTCTAACACAGAGTACTTTGTCAGTACCAGTAGAATAAATAAACACCAGATTAAATGGGTAGAGGGGAGGCTTTAAATTCTTGCCTTCAGGAAATGGTTTCCTTCAGGATGTTCAACCTTACTGCCAGGGCCACGTGCAGGCGGAGGAAAATGCCTGTTCTCTTCCTGTTGCAGGGAGCTCACATGGCTGGTTGTAAAGCCAGTGCTACAAATTGATGTAGGAGTTACCATTTATATGTTCATTTTGAAAGTTGATCGAATTTGTGTCCACACACAGATGCCTCCATCAGTGGCTTTCTAAACATTTGAGATTCTGTCATTCAGGGTCTTCTGAAGGAGAACCAGAATTGGAATAAGTTATGATGATATCTGAGTGGGGTAAATGTCCCTTCACTCTTCATTAGAGAAATGCAGTCCTGTTTAATGATTGAGAGGAAGTTAAAAATGATGTAGTGTAGCAATTCCAAGAGATGCCAGCAGGGGGCGCAGGGAGGAGGGCACTCCAGACAAACCTGGCCTCATTCACCTCTCAGTGCTTGAGGATCCACCTGGAACGAGGCCACTGTTGCGCTTAATAAAAATGCAAACCCTGAGGCTGGGAATGTAAGAGGAATCTTCACCTGGGTAGGGGTGGCCAAGCCTTGAAGTGCTGAGCCTTGCGAATAAGATGGATCTTCACCTTGGTTCCTCTCACTCCTGACCCTGGCACATTGATTCCTTTTTAGTTCTGTGCCTGAGTCCAGCTAGGGTTCATCTGATAAAGATTCAGGGATGATTTTCAAAATAAACAAAAACCGTGTAAAGGAAATAACATCTAAGTAACGCGTCTACCCTGCCGAACTCTGTGGTGCCCACAGATCCTATTCTGCTCTGAGTCCTGGTCTGCTCTGGTGGGTGAAGCCCCCTCAAATCTGGGGTCCTACTTTGTTAGCTGCCCAAATGCCATCTATCAGGAACGGAATGGCTTTAAAGAGGAGGAATTTCTTAAGTTGCGGGTTTACAGTCCTAAGGCCGTGAAAATGTTCCAGTTAAAACAAGTCTACATAAATGTCCAAATGAAGGCACCAATAAGAGGTGACCTTCACTCAAGAAAGGCCGATGGAGTTCAGGGTTTCTCTCTCAACTGGAAGGGCACGTGGCAAACATGGCGACATCTGCTGGCGTTCTCTCCAGGCTTCTTGCATTCATGAAGCTCCCCAAAGGGGCATTTTCCTTCTTCATCTCCAAAGGTCTCTGGCTGTGTGGGCTGTCATGGTTCTTGTGCCTCGCTTGTGGCTCTCAAGCTTTTTCCAAAATGCTTCTTCTCTTAAAGGACTCCAGGGTCCAATCAAGACCCCCCTGGAATGGGTGGAGTCACACCTCCTTCCAATCTGAGGTTAATACACACAATTGGGTGTGTCACATCTCTGTGAAGATAATCGAATCAATTTTCCAACCCACAGTGCTGAATAGGGATTAGAGAAAATGGCTGCCTGCATGGGATTAAAACGTGACTTTTTAGGGTACACAATCCTTTCAAACCAACACATCTGGAAGCAGAGACTTCTCCACTTTCAGACTTTGAAGCTAAGGCTGTGATGAATTCCTCTTCCCTCGCTGATTGTCTGAAATTCATTTTGTGTTTTTCCCTAAACCAAGGTTAAAGTAAAAAATACAATTAACTGAAAAAAAAAGTCAAGAAAAAGAAATTCTTAACACCTGTGAGATCATTTCCAATTTTAAGATGTGGAATATTAAAGTTTCTTTATCTGCAGGTCAATTATTCCATTCACAACAATGAATTTCTTCCACCAAATTTAGTCTTGAAGTTTCTTGTGCACAGATGTCCTGTTTGCTTTGTTAATGGAAGAAATTCCCTTCTTTTTCTATGTTCACTAAATAGTAAAATCAATGAAGAAGTCAGATATCACTTCTGAAATGCGGTTCCTAGTTAATTTTTGCAGTTTAGCATCTGTTTCCAAGTGACATCAAAAACTTATTTCTTGAATGTAAGCATCATCAAAAATAAATGATTTTTTTTGCAAAGTAATTTCCTTTGTAAACTTATAAATCTATTGGACCACATGTTTTTGTGACAGCTGTATAGATCTCAAACCAAACTCTATTACATATTTGCGTTTGATTTCCTATAAACGTTGTTTTCCTCTCTAAAGGAAATCTCACTGAGAGATTTCTACTTCATCTTACGTTGACATCCAATTTGCAGTAGGCCCTTTGTCCCCCTTTGGGCCCATCTCAGGCTACAGAGCCCCTTATAAGGCAAATCATGGATCCAAAAGGACTTGTCTTTAAGATCACAAACATTTTAGAGAACCAACTTCACACAGCCAAATCATATAAAAAATAATAAAAATATTGATATTATATATAGCAGATAAATATATACAAATATTTATCATAAAAATATGAAACTAAGTGTTTATTTGAAATGTTCTATTATTCTGTATTCCTTTTCTGATATATAAATGCTGATGTTCAACAAACCAAAAAATAAGCTTGTTAACATGACAATTAGTAGTAATGAATAGTAGCGACTAATTAAACAAACTATGTATAATTGATCTCATTTATCTAAACTCAGAAGGAGTTCAGGAAGCATAATAACAATATCTACAGCGTAAAAATTAAACCAGCACCATCCATCTCAATACAAAGCACAATAGGCAAAATCAAAGAGACTGTTAATGCTCACAGTTACAACCCTTTACCTGTATCACTCAGACTGAGCCACAGTGGTACACCCATTATTGTGAACCATAAGTAATGATTACCTTTATCATTGCCTGGGGAAAGCCCAGTGGCATCGAACATGAACGGCAAATAACATATCCATTTAACATTAAATACAGTGTTGCTTTCAACCCCCATTCTTTGGGCTGCTTTGTGGGTTTTGCCCAATTCCTCTTAACTTCTGCATGTATTACCCCAAACTGGAACTTTTAGCATCTCAGTAAAGAGTTTCTCTAGAGATGAGACTTTTGGCACCCAAACCAGGACAGTTCTAGGGAAACCAAGTAGGTTGGTTGCCGCAAACATCTAGCACATGCACGTAGAGTATCAGAAACCCTAGAATTCATTGTCCGAATAGTCCCCAGCCTGTTTCTTGAACCTGTAATGTCTGCTCTCCTGGATTTGCTCCTGAGTGTGCCAATTTGTGTTCACTTCCCTAGGCCCTGGTGAGTGTGTGAGGAGGGGGCTCTGTGCAGGTGTGTGTATGGAGCTCAGAGGGGTGGGGGGCCAGGGTGCCCGTGTACCTGCTGGAGCAGCCCCTCAGTGCCACCGAGGGGGGCTTGGAGGAATGGGGCTGGGCCTGAGACCAACTGTCCCTGTGACTCCACGATTGACATGGAACCTTAAGGAGCCTGAGAATTTTAATTTGAGACTGGGCTTCCCGATCATTACGAAGGTATATTTTTCAAGGTGGGAGGATAGTGCCTCTTTTATTTAATAATTTTCTAGCTTGGCATATCAGTTTTAAAGAGGTATAGAAATGGCATGCAGACATTGGTTTATATTCTTATCCCTGGCAAATGCTAGGGCTGGGGCCTATCTGTCTGAGTCTTGTTTTTAAAGAGAGAATTTACACTTTGCTTGTAGGTCTCAATGATGACCACAGGAGGGCAAAAGCGACCTGCAATACTGAGGCTGATGCTCCGAGCTAGGTGTGGATTTCCCCAGCTGATGTCCTAGGCTTGGGGCTTTTCCTATTTGTTAGATAATAGCTTCTGCCTGCTAGGGCTGGGGCTGACCCTGGAGACATTATCTCACACAAGGCTCTGCCCCAATCAGAACAATATCAATCCACATGGATAAAAATGTCTGTGGGTTCAAAAGCAAATCTTTTATTTATTTGTAAAAACTAATAGGGAAGTGGGAAGTTCTAGATTATTTTTATTGCTCTTTTCATTTTTTCTTTTTGTTTGTTTAAAATATATATGTGTATGTGTGTGCATATATATATATATATATATATATATATATATATATTTTTTTTTTTTAAAGTTGAAGAGGAATTCTTTACCTGTGCATGAACCAGTGTTGTCTGTGACTCTTCCTTCACTGCCAAGGAAGCTCAAATGGAGCAAAATTGTGAAAAGATGATTAGTATTAGTTCAAAAGCGTTGAGAAAAGAGATCATCTAAATAATGTAAACAGGAAGAGCCAAATCACCCTCTCAGGCTTTGGAAGAGATTAGCCGGATTTTGTTTATACAAAGATCTCGTCATTGAAATTAGATCTTTCTCCTCTTGGTCCTCTCGGCCCATCCCTGCTGTGCCGCACTCAGCCCTGCGCCCCCCCAGTGAAATTCCCACCGTCGTCATAACTGAGTGGTGGGGGGTCTGCACATGCAATAACAGTCCACTTAAAAATGTCCCCTTATGGCAATCACTGAATTTCCCATTATGACAAACTCTGGGGATGGAGTAGGTCAATGTGATATCTAGCTAACCTTCTCATTTGTGATCAAGTCCAACCTTCTTTTAAGCTGCAAAAACAAGCGGGCTAGACTTTTTTTTTTTTAATTCTCATGAGAATGACAAATCTAGACTCCATACTACTCAATCTGCTATAGCCCCCTAGTAAACATGAATTTAGAATTAGTGATCTAACACTGAATACGAAGCCCACACAAATCTACTTACAGCATTCTTGCTTTCTATCCCATTTGCTTAGGAACAAATTCCAGTGTCTCCATCTAATGCCTTATAACATCTCCATGTGTCAATTTTAGGGTAATAGCAATATTTATATTATAGGGTTATGATGAGATAATATTTGTAAAACACCCAGACTAGTGTCTATGCAGAGTAAACATTACAGAACGCTTTGCTGCTATTATTATTATTATTGCTAATTATTAATTGCTAGGGACTGTTAGGTGCAGCGTTGGACTTGAATTCAAGGCATAGAGTCATAGAAGAGTTCTAGTCATTTCAGTCTTCTCAAGTGTAACCTTGGAAGGAGAAGTTTATGACTTAAAAACCTCAGAGGAAGCCTTTTGAAAAATTAAGAAATTTCTATGGTATTGCTTCCTTATTTTTAAATGGAGATGTCTTTCTAACACTGTTTGATTGCTGTCATGTTCACCTACACTCTGTAAGAACTTCTCCAACCCTACACTAAATTCTAAGTGATATAAAAGATATTCACTTTTAAGATGAAATTAAACTCATGTCAGTTTCCTTGTTGGAGCTTACAACACTTGTAGAGTATTTAGATATACTAAATAAAGGGTTTGGAAAAAACAGAACTAGAAGTTCAGAGCTCATAAAATATGTTGGGAGGGTTACAGGGCTAATTTTCTATGTGAAGGAATATGAGATCCTACTACCTAACAGGACGGAAAAACCATAAAGTATGGGAGGTATAGCATCCATACTTCTAACTTCCCACTTCTATGCTACCCGCCCTTCAACCTGTGGCATCTCTTCTATCTGTCAGGCTTAGGTTGGATTTCATATTATCAAAAAAAATCCCAAGGGTAGAAGGTTGTTTCTTTCTCATGTTTTAAAATACCCAGGGCTGAAATGGTGGCTTCATAGTGAAATCAGTGAGTCAGGATCTTCTCTCACCATGACATACTCAGAAGGTTTTTTCCACTTCTTCATCTAAAATGGTTGTGAGAGAGCCAGCCCTTTACATCTACCTACCAGGCCATGAGGAGAAGAGGGGATAAAAGGGCAGCCTTCTCCAGTTTGAGGAGACTTCCAAAAAATTTCCTAGGTATTCTTTGCTTTTTGTTGGGTGTATCTTGTTCTCCTAGCCTTTCTAGCTGCAATGAAAACTGGCAGATGTCCTTTTATATAACAACCATATACTCAGCAAAAGTAGGGTTCTGCTGATAAAGAAGGGATGAAATAAGTTGAGTTAGGTAACAAACTCTCATCTTCATCACACCTTCCTTAAATACTCCTGAGAATTTGTTTTCTAATAAGGTAATGTCATTGTAAGTTAACGTTTGAGAACCAGTCTTATGGCATTTCCCCCTTTTTCTTATGTAATCTTTTCCTATTTATGGAAGAGAGCTTTGCTTTCTGAAGGGGGAGACTTAAGCATAAATTTCCAAGGTTGGTTTGATGGCACAAATACCTCTCCCTTCCCCAAAACATGCCATCCTGTCACGTTAGGGTCTTAACTCCTTTGGTTTTTAGTTTCAGAAAAATATTTGATTATATTATAAAGGAAACTATTTCATTTTGATCACACTATTGTACTGTTAAATTTCAACATTATAGTTCAGAAAAAGAACAAATTGAACTTTCAGGAAAAGGCAATACTATTTTTCAATGAAGGATAGTAAATATTCTAAGACAGGCTAGGCCAGAAGATGCAGGAAAGGAGATGGATGGTTTCCTTCAAATGGCCACATCCCCAAGCAACTGCTGATTATGGTTTTATCAGAGGAAAGACTGGTTCTAGGACTTGCATTGTAAATGTACTACTCTGGTACATTTATTAAGTGATGCAAAAATTAATGGATAAAATATCCCTTCAAAAATTGGTAAGAATAGAAAGAGCTGGAAAATGTTTAATAAGAGTCAGGATTTGTCTGCAAATAATTACTAATAAGGCAGAGCTAATTTGACGTTTTTTACTGGGAAACATTAATACAATATATCCACATTAGTTTTGGGGGGAAACCAATAAAAGGAGTTTTCATGTGGCTCATTTTGTTTCTGCTTATTTTATCTGAGATGCTTTGTGTGGAGTACTTATCACAAGATTTATAAAGTGTTTCAGTAGCCTACAAAAGTTCTAAATGATAGATATATATTATTTCTTTGTTTTTAGTTAGAAGATTGCTGCTGTAGTTTTTGAGATTCAATTGGTGTAACTATTTGTAAAGATTATTTATAAATACACACAGGGTTGGTTTTGGTTTGAAAGAATACCTTTCAGCAAATATTAGCCTACAATGTCAGGATTATAAAGAAACATAAAACAGACTCTTTGTCCTTAAGGCATTGATCTGTAGCAGACACACAAAATACATAAAGCAGCATGTGAGTGTCTTTTGAATGGAAGAGGGGACACCTTTTCAGAGGACAAAGTCATCACCGGCAGCTAGAATGGTCATGGTAAGTTCCATGTCCAGGTTTAAATGTGAACTCTGGTTTGAGGAAAGGATATGCAGAGAGGAGTAATGAATAATTTGGCCATATAACCCTGGGGTCTGTTCTAGTTGCTAGCTGCCAAAATGCAATATACTATAAACTGAGTGGCTTTTAAAAAGGGGAATTTAATAAGTTGCTGGTTTACAGTTCTAAGACCAAGAAATGTCCCAATTAAAGCAAGCCTATAAAAATGTCTGCATTAAGGCACCAACAAGAGGTTACCTTCACTCAAGAAAGGCCAATGAAGTTCAGAGTTTCTCTCTCAACTGGAAAGGCACATGGCCAACATGGCGACATCTGTTAGCTTCCTCTCCAGACCTCTTGCTTCATGAAGCTGCCCCAGAGAAGTTTTCCTTCTTCATCTCCAAAGGCTGCTGGCTGGTGGTCTCTGTAGTTCTCACGTCTCTGCTGCTCTCGTCATTCTCAAACTTTCTCCTAAATGCTTCCTCTGTTACAGGATTCTGGTAAAGTAATCAAGACCCACCTGGAATGGGTGGAGTCACATCTCCCTCTATTCAAAAATTAATACCCACAATTAGGCGAGTCATAGCTCCATGGAGATAACCTAATCAAATTTCCAACCTACAGTACTAAATAGGGATTAGAAGAAACAGTTGCCCCGACAAGATAGATTGCAAAACATGGCTTTTCTAGTATACATAAATCATATCAAACTGGCACAGGGACTCTGACTCTCTCATAGACCCTCAGTTTCCTCATCTGTGAAATGGGCATGTTGAAGTGGATGATCTCTAAGGACTCTCTCTTTTCTGACATTCAACAATTCTGTAGTGAGTGAGCAAAAGCCCTCATGTGCTGAGTACACAGGGGATTGGTTCTTTCTGCCACATCTCCAGGAAAGTTTCCAGACCCTTGCTAGTTTGTTGCCATTGAGGCTGGACTCTGCCTGTTGGCATTAAACCCAGAAAAAGCTTATGACAAAGAGGATATAATGAATAGACCAGTTAATCAAACTCTAACAAAGAAATTTATCCAAAAACCAGTTTTTTCTCCCTTAACTGAACTCCCCTCCCACCACACACCAGTTCCAAAGAACAATCACATACTATACCGCACCCTCTTTCCTCTCTAAACAATGTCACGTACAACTTCAAGTGGTGACTGTTGCTATTTTAAATCAGGTTATCTTAACTCATAATTCATGATAGTTATTTAAGTATCCATCTTGGGAGAGGTCTGCACCTTCCCGCTCTTTCCTTTCCTGACAAATCCCTAAACTCAGGTCAGGCATCACCCCTGGGAGAGCCTCTTGACCCCTTGATTCCCAGCCTCTGTGTTTGCCAACACCCTGCCTTACCAGGGAGCAGGAGATGAATTATCCCTGGAGTATCTGCAGCTTGGTGCAAATCGCTTTTGTGGCCTTCCCTCATTGCACTTTTGCCCTCTTAAAAGCTTACCTAAGTTTATATCAAGGGAAGTTTTGGGCATATGCATCAGGACTGGTTCAGTGGAAGGGCTTAGGGCATTCATGACAATAGCAGGCGTGTATAATTGACCACATGTTTTCACAAATATTATTTCATTTACTTTTACCAGAGCCTGGCGAGTTGGGTGCTGTTATTCCACTTTTGCAAGTGAAGAATCTGTGTCTCAAAGAAGGAAGGGGACCTGCTCACGTGCAGGAGCATCGTAAGTGGCAGAGCTGGAACTCAATGAAGATATTTTGGCTTCGAACTGAATTGTTACCTTTTGACACAGTTGTCAAAGGAGAGCTGATTTCACAAGGTAGATGCACGTTTTCTGGTGGGGAGAGGGGAGTCGTTCGTATCTCTGGTCCTTCCTAGGTGCCTTAGGGTCGGTTCTGTCCTTTAACCCTGGCAGGTAGGAACTTTCACTCCTGGTCCCCGTGTTTTGTCCCTGAGCTTCTGTGTTGCTCTGGCAGCACAAACTGGGACACACGACCCCCCAAAGTGATGGCCCTGATTACGGAGCCTGAGCTCATGGCTTTGGGCACAGGTTCCCCTACAGTGAATCATTCCACTATCACCTGTGCGTCGGGCCGTTTAGGTCTCACCTTTAATTCCTATCTCATAAACAGTTCTATTTACTTCAGAATTTTGTTTAAAAGCCAGAGTAGCAGACAGGAGCCGTGATAAGAGATCCCCTCACAGAGAAAAAGGAGAGAGGAAAATAAAAGCAGATGTCCCTTTTATTTCTCAAGAGAAGTCAGCTTTGCTGTGGCCTCTTCAACGACATCTCTACCTCCATGATGACCTCCAAGGCCTTGAAGGTGAGAGGGCGCATGATACAAAAGGACATCGGTCATCTCCTCTCCTGTCTCTGAGATTAAACAAGACCCAGGGATTAAACTAGACCCAGGGATCACTCCTAAATGACGGTTTTTGGCAGCAGGTATGAAGGAATTCCGCAGGTGTGGCTTTGAACAGCTCCCCCCTGGGTGGAGAAAACACTATGGTTTGGTTTGGTGCTTCTTTAGTGCCTGATCCAGACCCTAATGATATGGCAAAACCAAATTTCTGGATTACATTTGTGTCCAAAGAGGAAAGGAAAGTTGGACTTATTGTCCCAGATGTAGAGGAGTTGACCCTGGATGGAAATTCTTGGAACATTGTGAAAGTACTGCGTGATGTCGACTCGTGACACTCGCAGTCAAGAGGCTGTATCATAATCACTGTATTCGCTATTTTTTTTGCATGGGCAAAACCCAGGTCTCTGGCATGGCAGGTGAGAACTCTGCCTCTGAGCCATCATTGCACCGCCCACCATATATGCTTTTACACAAAGCATAGTAAAATAATTCAAGGATTTTAGAAAGCAGTAAAAATAAGAAGACATTATATATTGTGCATCCCTAACAAGGGTAGAATTCAGCTGTCTGGTCTGGTCCTCAGCACACTCTTCTCTAGACCATAAAATCATTTTTTGAAGCATCTTTTATAATCCAGGGAGGAATTATGCATATAATTTGTACATATCTATTACATGATCTCAAGACTTGTCCTTAGTGAGCTGTAAATCATTAGGAAGTCAGGGAAACAGTGAGGCTTGCTTCGTCAGCATTATGGGACACCTCACAAAATACAGAACATGAGCCTTGGGCAGAGATGACAATAGATCTTGCTAGATTGTTTATTTTTCGGACCTTTTTGTATGCCACTTCATGCAAGGTTTGGGGGGTAGCCAAACGCTATTCCAGGGGTCCAATATTTTCAGTTTCTTCACCTCCACTCCTGAGGAGGGTCCACAGGCTGACCTGTCACAACGTGGCTTTCATTTCTCTCTTGGAAAAGAGAGTCCTTCCACACGAGCAAACCCGGGACGTGACTGTCAAGCCTGGAAACTGCTTGGTGTGGTTGCAGGGAGTTCAGACCTCCCACCTTTCTGCCTTTGACCTTTCATGTAACTAACCTAGTTTGGTATTTGTAAAAATTGTTCCATGTGTGCCTCTTCCTATTTGTCTTTTCTGAGAAAATGCTGAGCTCAGTATTTATTTTTCGCCTACCGCTCTTCCCACATCCCCTGCCTGTTTTCTTTTATGCAATCCTGTCCAACACCCCGATGCTTTCCTCCCCATCTCCTAGGTCCCCACCTGCCCCGTTCTGCATGAGTACCCTCTGCTTTCGTCAGTACTTTAGGACTGATGTGGCAATTGCTTTTTTCCATGTCGTGGGTCCCAGTAGGGCCAGTTCCAGGTCTCCAGATGTGAGCCTGTGACCTGAGCATGTGTGAAACAGACCATCTCCCAGGGCATAGGAGCAATACATGTGTGTGTGTGTGGGGGGGTGTACTGGGGCTAAAGCAGGGCCACCCACAACTTCCCTGACCTGGATATCTGGGTGCTGAAAGGGGGTCATGAAAATATAGATTTGGGTCTCTCTGTGGACGAAGAGGGAAAAGCACATCTGAGCACAAAGACAGCAAACAGGCAGAGCTGAGAGGCTGGGGATTGGAAAGGAGGAAGAAAGGGGGAGAGGTGGGGGGCTAGAGGGGTGGAGGAAGGGAAGGAAGGAGGAAAAGGGGTGTGGGAGAGAGAGAGAGAGAAAGAGAGTAAAGGAGGGGGAAAGAGAAAGGGAGTGGGGAGAGAGGAGAGAGCTTGGAAAACATTTTCCATGGTGACTTAAGCCAGGTCTGTCCTTGGACTTTCCAGTAACCTAAACCAGTAAACTCTATTATATATTTTTAAAAATGCCTAGACACAATGAACTGCTGTCCACAACTATTTGTCCTAGCTATATACCTGTCCTGGCTTCTGTACCTGGTTTGCTTGTTAACTCTGCCAGATATGATCTCAAAGTTATTAATAGACTTCCATGCTCATCGATTCCCAGAGTAGGTTTTATAGTCCCTCTGGAGCTAAGTACGTTTCTAATGCTGACCATGCCCATGCCTCTATTTTTGCTTTATAAATAAATCTTAGAATCTTCCTCCCGAAATTCCATCTATTGCAGCCCATTGGAACCCACCACGCCCTATCCTCATTCCATCCCACCCCATGCCTGGGTCTTCTTTTCTGTTCCTATTTTGTTCTGAAAGCACACAGCACCTCTACTCCCACGCGCAGTTACGACTGGGTACTCATACGAATATCAGCCAGCTCTTGGGAAGAAAATATCTTAATTAAAGGAACATACCTTTATTAGTACTTCCTCTATACCTCTGCATTTTGAAACAGAAGACGCCCTAACTGAAAAAGGAATGAGATAATATTTCAAGCAGTGTGACAGGTCAATGGGCTTTGAAACCCTCCTAGCATTCTTCAAGCAAAGCTGCCCTTGTGATATTGATCATTTCCTGCTCTGCCCACATTCCCTTCTGCCTAAATGGTTACATTTTGTACTGCATGACCTTGTCCTCTCAGGATCCAAGGTCAAGAAGATGGAAGTGGAAAAGACAGAGCAGCATGGACATTTGCTGAGCCTTTGAAGGTGTTTTACAAATATTTGAAGGGGAAACACCACAAAACTACAAAGAAAGTTCACAAAAAACCACCTCAACTCAAAAAAATATAGTTTGAAGTTTCATATTTTGAATATCCACGGAAAGCCCATTTCCCAAACCACTGTACTTGAAGAAATACAATATTCTCCAACTGAGCTCTTGGTGCTTGAAATAGCCTGGTCAGTCTCTGCCCCTGGCAACCAGCCAGATAAGTCCAATAAATGTTATGAAGGAGTAGTGTCACTTTTACCAACATATAAGGATAACTCATCCTCTCAATAGATTAAGATGGGTGGGGTGGGTGTGAATTGTGTGATTATATTCAGTGGGAAAGAGAACATAAGTCAAATTTAGCATAACCTGATTTATATTAAAGAAAAGAATGACTAAATGTAATTCTAAGGGCTGTTCCTCTTTTTCAACATGTATCTCCCAGAAGTCTTTCCCTACTCTTGCAAGGAGATAAATCATTTCCATAAATGTTGCATATCAGTTAGGGTCATTGGTAGGAAAGAAAGACATGCTATATAAGGCAGAATAAAGAAAAAAAGAACTTGTTGAAGGTATACCAGGGAGTTATAGAACCAAAGGAAGGCTATATAACCAACTGGCTTTTTTTAAAGAAAAATAAAATTGTTTTTAAATACAGAGTCCCAAGAAATTGCAAAGATAATATAAGGAGTTATGGAAAGGTCCTGTATTCCATTTATCAAGTTTTTTCAAAGGTTACATCTTACAAAACTATAGTATATTATGTATGATATTAAAACGCGAAAATTGATACTGGTACATTGGTATGTATTTATATTTTTTCATTTTATCAGTTGTTTAGATTTGTCTAACTACCATTTTAATTAAGATACCCAACTATGCTGTTACTAAAAAGATATCCCTCTTATAACCTCTTTTAGTCATACTCCTTCCCTCCTCCCCACCATCCTTATCTAATCCCTGGCACCCATTAATCTGTCTTCATTCTCTCTCTATTTTTTCGTTTTGAGAATGTTATAAAATGGAATCATACAGGATGGCACCTTTGGCAATTGGCATTGTTTCACTTGATGTAAGGCTCTTGAAAACTTGAGATTCATCAGAGCTTGTTGCAAATTTCAGTAGTTTGTTTTCTGATTGCTGAGCTATATTCCATGGTGTTAATGTAGCACAGTTTGTCTCATAATTCACCTATAGTATGGAATATAAGTTGTTTCCAGTTATTAGCTGTTACAAATACAGCTATTAGGAATCATCTCATGTACAGTTTTGTGTAAGCATATGTTTTCAATTTCCTGGGATAAATTCCTATAAGTGTGATTACTAGGATACAAGGTAAATGCATGTTTAAGTTTTGAAAGAAGCTGATAAACTATTTTTCAGAGTGACTATACCATTTTATTCCCACCAGCAATGTATGAGTGATCTAATTTCTTCACGTACTTGTCAGCATTTGGTATTGTCAGCATTTTAAAATTTAGTCATTCTGAAAGGTGTGTATTGATGTCTTGTAGTTTTAATTTGCATCTCCCTAATAACTAGTGGTGTTGAATATTTTTCCTGTGCTTTTCTGCTGTTTGCATATCCTCTATGGTAAAATGTGAACTCATGTCTTTTGCCTATTTTCTAATTGTGTCTAAGTTGTCAAATTTATTTGTGTAGAGTTTTTCAAAAATCTTTCCTTTCATTCTTTTGATGTCTGCAAGATCTATGATTTACTCCTATTATTGGCATTTATGTGTTCTTTCTTTTCTCCTTTGGTAATCTTGCTAAAGGTCTGTTAATTTTATTGATGTTTTTACAAAGAACCCACTTTTTCTCCATTCATTTTCTTTACAGAATTTGTGTTTTCTGTTTCATTGATTTCTGCTCTTATCTTTGCATTTCTTTCCTTTGGCATGTTTGGGTATATTTTTCTCTTCTCTTTTAAGAAGTAGGAACTTGGATCATTGATTTGAGACTCTTCGTCTTTTCTGATGTATGCATTTTGTGCTATACCTTTTCCTTTAATCACTGATTTAATTATGTCCCACCAAATAGCTATATTTTATTTTCATATGAAATTAGTATGCAGAATTTTAAATTTCCCTTGACTTCCTCTTTGATCCATGGATCACTTAGAAATGTTTTATTTGGTTCCCAAGTGTTTGGAGAAGTTCCTAATATCTTTCCGTTTTGAATTCTAGTTTGATTCTATTGTGGTCAGAGAATATACTTTATGATTTCAATTCTTATATATGTGTTGAATTTTGTTTAATGAACCATAATAAAGTCTATTTGGAATATGTTCTGTGAATGCTTGAAAGAATGTGTACTCTGTGGTTATTGAGTGGAGTGTCCTATAAATTTGAAATTACATTTTGTCAGTTGTTGTTGTTGAGTTCTATATAATTATTGATTGTTCAGTTGTTCTATCAATTTTTGAGAGAGGGATGTTGAAGTCTCCAACTATAATTGCAAATTTCATTTCTATCAACTTTTCTTCACATATTTTGCATCTCTTTTTTGGTGCATACACACTTAAGTTGCTACATCTTCTTAGTGAATTGACTCTTTTATTGTTATATAATGTTACTCTCTATTCCTGATCATTTTCTTTGATATGAAGTCTCCCTTATCTGATATTAATTTAGCCACTCCTGTTTTCTTTTGATTGTTGCTTGCAGGGTATATCTGTTTCCATTCTTTTACTTTGAACTTGTCTACATTGTATATTTAAAGTGAGTTACTTGTTGAAAGCCTATAGATAGGCCATTTTTTTTTAATACATTGCATCATTATTTGTTTTAAGTTGTTATTTTAGACTATTAATATTTAATGTAGTTGTCAAATGCTTGGGCTTAAGTGTGTCACTTACTTTTTCACTTGTTTATTTTCTCTGTTATCTTTCTTCCTTGTTTCTCTGTGTGTCACTTGGACATTTTTAGAATTTCATTTTGATTTATCTATGGTGTTTTTGAATGTACCTCTTTGTATAAAATTGCTGTATGTATCTTATTATATATGTAATAATTTTCAAAGTCTACAATTAACATCATACCAATTCACGTGAGGTACACAAACATTACCTCTCTTTATATCCCTTTATCCTTCCCTATTTACAAGATCATTGTCTTAAATATTTTGACCACATAGAGAATCACAGCAGATAATGTTAAACTTTTGTTTCAAATAAGAATTTTTAAAGTTCAAAAGTAGAAGGAAAGTTATTGTATATTTACATTTTTTCACTCTTTTCAATTCTCTTTCTTCTTTCCTGGTGTTCCAAGTTTTCTTCCTTTATCTTCTCCCTTCTATTTAAGAAACTTATTTTTGCCATTCTTTCAGCCAATGTGGGCTGGTGACAAATTTTCTTAGTTTTCCTCTATCTCAGAATATCATGATTTCCCCTGCATTCCTGAGGGATATGTTCACTGGGTATAGAATTTTGGTTTAGCATTCCTACTTTTTAAGCTTTAAAAAAAAATGGTGTGTCACTTCCTTCTGGTCTTCATAGATTCTGACAATAAATCTAATAACTTTCAAATTGTTTCCCCCCTGTAAGTAAGGCATAATTTGTCTGTTGCTGCTCTCATGAATGTTCTTTGTTGTTGATTTTCAAAAATTTTACTAAGGTGTATCTTGGCGTTAACTTTTTTAGCTTATCCTGTTGGAGGCTAGCTTAGTTTCTTGAATCTTAAATTTGTGTCTTTTAAACAATTTGAAAAGTTTTCAGCCTGTATTATGTCAAATACATTTTCAGCCGTACCCTCTTCTTTTCTCCCTCTGTGGTCTCAATGACACAAATGATAGATCTTTTTTATTATTTTTCCTGTCCCGGAAGGTCTGTTCATATCTATTGGCCAACCTTAGGATATATACTTGACCTTTGATAAAATAAGTGAAAGTTAGAGTCACTTTAGCCCTCAGAGCTTTCATTGTTTTAAGCAGGCTTCAGGATTTCCTATCTTCCTAGAACTTTAAATTTTCCCCAAAAGAAAATAAGATGCTTTGGGGTAGAAAGAATGGATACTAAGAAAACTGGATCCATCCAAAATCCATCAAATGTGTATCGCAGATCATCTTTTATGTTGCCTAATACTTATATGTTTTTCCTTTTGCTGTACCTTCAAAAATGCCCCCCATCTAATATAATGCAACTATTTCACACACAATAAAAAATATATAACTCAAATTCCTACAAATAATTTATCCATCTCCAAACTGAAGAACTCTGTTTGATGACCATTTCCTCCCAACTAGTTTTGCTGTGATTTCATGTACTCGTTGTATACCATAACCACGAAAAATATTCAATTAATCATTAGTAGGGGAAAGGAAAAGATATAAAAAGACACATTAATGCAAATATATAATACTTGTAAAAATATAAATTCAAAACACAGAAATGAATGTATAAAGATAGGGAATATAGACCTTATTTCTGTAGCTGGTCACAGGACCAAAACTTAGATTTCGCTCTTCGCTCTTTGTACATTCACTGTGTTCCCTTGCCATTGGCCAACAACAAATTGGTCAGGAGACTGCTTGACAGACCAACAAAACCTTTGTTTTCTTAAGGGATCTGAGCCCTTGGCAGTCCTTCCATTAAGGACTTCCATTAGCCATTACTACCAGACAAGTTTGTAGAAGGAAGTCCCAAAGGGAATAATTTGGGTTTCATCAATATTTTTTTCCCTGCCAAAACATGAATGGATTTCCACACACAGCTCAAACCATAACACTCTCTCTGATACAGCCACTCCGTGACTTATGGAATGCCAAGATCCTAGGGAAATGAGTATTAAATTCTCCGATCTCCCAGTCCTGAGAGCGAGAACCAATAATGTTGTAGATGGCAAATAAGCATGTAATCTTGTGAAGTACCAAATTTGTTTTGATCTCTAGTTTCTCAAACCCATGGATAGCAGCTGTGGGTGAAATGGCATCATATTTTGGGTGACTGCTTCATAATATTTAATACATTTTTCAAGACAGCAACACAACCTGGGGAGATTTATCTCCTAGCTGTGTTACAACCATTTCATCAATAACTTAGCTGCTTCAGGGTGATGCGATACAGGATAGGCCAGTGAATATATTACTATTAGATCACTGACTCACTTATTTTACAATGATATCATAAATGTGTGTCATATCATGATGTTGCATAAATAATTCTGCAAGCTCATGATGACAGTGCTGGCAAAGGCATACCAGGCAGGAAAAGCAAATACAACTCCAGAAAAACTGGTTGCACCAGTAAAATAAAATCTCTGCCCACTTCATAATGGAACTTCCTACTGTCAGGAAGTGGACTTCCTTTAACATCACGTGGTGTTGTACTGGGTGCAAAGCAAATGAGGGCCAAATGGACATTCTGCAATGATCAGTTCCATACCAACCTTTTCGAGAAGTCCTTGTGGCTGATTACCTGCATAACCTCCCTTGTGCTGCTTAGTTTGCCAAGGTTGTTGTAGCAAAGTATCACATACTAATGGGCTTTAACTCAGAAATGTATTGTCTCATAGTTCTGGAGTTTAGAAGCTCAAAACTAAGGTTTTGGCAGAGCCATGCTTCATCTGAAGTCTGTAGGCTTCTGGCTTGGTTTGAAGAATAACTCAATCTCTATCTCCATCATATCATCTCTCTCTCTCTCTCTCTCTCTCTCTCTCTCTCTCTCTCTCTCTCTCTCTATCCTCTCTGTATTTTCTACATATAGGGACACCTTAATCTGGTTTGCTTCATATTAAGTAATAACTTTCCCAAATGTATGCTTTTCAAATAGAATCAATATCATGGGACTGTACTTGAGCATATTTGGGGGGGGATGACACAGTTCAAGTCTTAACAGTTGGTACTAGGTCTATTTTGTTCATCAGTGTACTGAGCAAATTATAGGATAATCAATAAGGAAACTTATTAGTATCCACAGAGCAGGTGATTTTGTCCACTTGATTATTAAGATCCCCTCTGCATGAGGGATTTTCATGAGAATTTATACAGAATAGGATTATTGTCACCTTCTGGATCTGTGGCTGACCTACCAGTTACTCCCAAATATCCATTCTCTTCATTGTCTTTTAGTAACAGAATTATTTAGAGCATCAAATAATCTAATTAAAAAGCTAACTTTCCAGCCACGTCCCATCTTATTGCAGTTGTGTAACAAATTATGATCGATGAAATGTAAATGTAAATATTTTGTGGGACTTCCAGGAAGACTGCTTAGAGGAAGTTGGCCACTTTTTGCTTTTCTCTCCTTCCTCCTTTTTGATGTCTAGAATATAATTGGCTGGATTTCCAACAGACATCTTGGACCATGAGATAATCGTAAAGATGGAAGCCACATGATAGGATAGGGGCAGAGAAATAGAGGAGTCTAAGCCCTTGATGAACACAGATGAATCCAGTCCTGGATACCCACCTACAACTCATTTTATGTGGAAGCAAAAACAAAATAAAAACAATACAAAACAAAGTGGATTTCAATTCTTATTTGTTTACTTTATTTGTAGGGTTTGCTGCTGTTTTAAGCTGAAACTTATCCTAAATTTATAAGATATGTTCTTTAAGATCCATCCACAGCAGACACTTGAACCAAACTTCCTCATCACCAATCACCCAACCAGGCTTCTTCCAAGTTTCTCACCATCTGACAACCATCACTGCCCATCAATTAGTAAGAATCTTATCTTAGACCATTTCTCCTTCTAAGCAAAGTGGATGAAATATATTATTTGGATTCAGCCCATGAAAAGAATTCCTTTCTCCGTGATCCTTAAGAGTCATTTCTGCAAGGCTGCAATAATGCAGATATCACAGGAATGATCTCATAGCAGAAACAGTTTGATGAGGAAGCTACTAAAGAGATAAATACACTCCAAAGATGATTCATTATCAGTCAATTAAAATTCAAGTTCCTAAAAAAAGTATTCCAATGGTCAAATTTATATCTTTTGTCCACATCTTATCCACAATGAGTTGATGAAACATAAAATCTGGTTCCTGGTTCCTTTAACTTCTTTTGGAAGGAACCTGGATTTACCGTTCCGACTTCTCTATATACACGAGGATACATAATTGACCCACTGCCACTCCCACCCCCACCACTGTAAAAGCAAACAAACAAATGGAAAAATCAGGCTGTTGGTAGGAAGGAAGAAAGGATGCTGCACAGACAAGCACTGGTAAATGGCCATTATAGATCCTGTGGCAATTTCCACCCTATTGGACACAATAGAATGTACAGGGGATCTGATAAGGCTTTCAGGTCAGACAGAACTGCTTTTACTTCCAGCTCTACTATTTACTTGCTAGTCATCTAGAGCTGGTCACATGATCTTTTAGAGCTTACATTTCCTCATCTTATAAAGAATCAATAGTATTTAATTTATAAAATACACAGCCTATATATAAAATAAAATGATGTATGATATACTTAGCATAACATTTGAGGATCACTTTTATAACAACTCCTGTTTTTTAAACCATGATCATAATTTTAGCTTTTTGTAAAATATTTCTGCATATATGTTCGTAAGGTAGTTAAGAGGGTTTTTTTGTCAAACAGACCCGAATTTGAAACTCTGCTCTACTATTTACTAGCTATATGATTTTGATCAAATTACTTTCCTCTCTAAATTTTCATTTCCTCATATATAAACTGAATGTATTAATAGATGCTTCAAAAGTTTAATTTAAAGAATAAATATGATTCTGTATATAAAACATTTAATATAGATTGTATCAGATGGTAAATGCTCAAAATGGCAGCTGTTATCATTATTATTTCATTATTATTAAATATAAGAAGTGTTGACGCAAGGAAAAGTATTTGTACAACATTCCAGCAATGTTCAGTGCCAATACAGGGGAGGGGATAGCATAATGCCTCAATTCCGCAATATCATTGTAAAGTGAAGAAAAGAAACTGCTTTCTATATAGCACTTTGAAACAGATTTAACTGAATAAAGATAACAATTAGTGTACCTATTACTCTACTATGGTTTTATAAAATGCATTGGGTGCTTACAGTGTGTTTTAAATGACATGGCTACTACCTTTGCTCAGGGACTAGTCTTCTATACTTACACCTCACACAGACTCTCATCCAATTAGAGGATCCATCTGGAACCCAGCTAAAGCCTTAGATCTCTCCCGCTTGATAGCCCTGCCTAGATGCCTCAAAAACTAATACAAAACAGGATATGGTTAAAGGGCATATTCTAATGTGGAAAACTTGAATAAAATGATATGGAACCAATCTCGGCCATGTAAACTATATCAAGAATCCCTTATACGAAGCTGTACTCACTCAGTGGGTTCAAGGTAAAACCCACCAACAGCAAGGTGGGAGTATATCCACAGGCCTCCATAGTGATTTATGCTCTGCAAAACCCTTTCAGGCAAATTATTGATGTATGAATTCACAGTCATTGGGCACCCGCTAGGCACAGAGCTAATTACCCAGGAAATATATTCATAGTGTAAGCCCCAACCCTTCGAGCTAAAAGAATTATTCATATGTTCATTAATTCATTCATGCAAATACCCAAGGATTCAACAAATATTTAATGAACATCTGTTATGTGCCAGACACTGTATTTAGGAATAGGATGCAAAGCTAAATAAGACAAAAATCTGCAAGATGTCTGCTGAAGTTTGATCAAGAATAACCCCCTGCTTATGAAACGCATTTGCCTTTCTGTACTTGAAATTCCTTCCTGGTAAATTAAAGTATATAGTGGGGTCTATACAAGGGTAAGATAGCTGGAGTGAAGAAAGCAGCAAGTTGGCGCCCAAGTGGTACCAAGCAGGCACCCACCCTCATCCCCAGAGAAAGGTGGAAGGAGAACCCAGATGAAAGGTGAACATTTTGTGCTGGAGGAGGCACTGTGGTGAATCACTACATCAACCTTTGGATTTTAGAGAAATGCCCCTTGAACAAACAAATGTTTCAGCAACTCTGGGAGAACCGGTTTCAGGAACCTGTTGTGAAATAGTTGACAAAGGGCATTTGGCGGGCCACTCATTTGTATTTTGCTGTGTGGGGATGTTTTACTCCATGCCCACCCCATCCTTTTTGAGTGGACTGTCCAAAACTAAATGTGTGTGTCTGGAAGTTAATGCTCTATTGTGCTGTTGGCTCTGTCTGCCTCAGCTAAGGGTGGGTAGGCTGCCATGGCTGTTTGCAGCTTCTGGCCTCCCCTTAGGAATTCTAGTCAGTAATTCCAGCCAGTTCTGATAAACAAGGGACGGAAAGAACTGGCACAGAGGTTGGAAATTGCTTGCTCTGTGCCAGTTGCTAGCCTGCCACAGGTCAGTGCCCTGAGGGTGCCAGTGTAGCTGCGGGAACTCGGGGCGGGGGGAAGAACAGTTATCCCCAAGCATGACATCTGACAAACATGACTACCTGGAGTCGAACGAGTGACTTCTCAGAGATGAAAAGGACCTAAGAGAGCATCTTCTGAGAAAGTAGATGAGGATCACGGTGGGGGAATGTTTTTCAAGGACACATACTTAGTGTTAGAGAGAAAGCCTTGCACTTCTCTCTGTCCTTCTTGGTTGTTATGGACCTATCAGTTCTTTGCTTGATTTTCCCAAAAGAAGACCCTTAGACAAAGACGTAGATGCAGGTTATTTAATTGTGAACGAATTCCTGTTAGGACAGATGGGTGATGGGGGAGGAAGAAAGCCATTGAAGTGTGTGTTGTTGTGTGGGTAAGCCTCTGTGGGCCACCGGGGCTCAATCCCAGCGGGGACCCTCCAAGAGCAGGCGTAGCACATCTCAGAATTGCCTACCAAAGGATGAGTGATTTGGTCATTTATCTAGCAACATCCATCCCCCTAGAATGACAGCTGTTCCCAAGGACATTAACTCCCTGCACAACAGTTCAAGGTCACACACGTATACAGAGAGCAAGTTCCTGTGGTACCGAAGAAGCTCTAACGCAAAGGAGAAGGAAAACATAGGCACTTGAGGAGCTTGGGAAGTTCTCAGCATTCTGCAAACTGTCTTCCATAGCCACAGGTGAAAAGAGAGGTAGACTCTGAAGATATGGGATGGGGATAGGGAGTTTAAAATATTTGAAGGCATAAAAGCCTAAAAAATATGATATGACTAAGATCTGCAAAAGATTCCATACAGCTGGAATGTAGAGAGTAAGGCGTGGATAAAGCAGGAGGCGGGGGCACTGAGAGGTTGGCAGGATTCAAATCATAAGAGGACTTAGGGGGTGAATAAAAATTTTTAGAAAGGGGAAAGATATGATCACATTTGTATTACAGAAAATCATTCTGACTGCCACAAAAGGAAAGAATGGTTACAATGTGTAAGTCTTTTGGTTCCCTGCTTTGCCCCCAGACCATCACTGGAAGGGGAGAAGCACAGGGCAGAACCCATTCTCCCCAAAGAGCCTACCTTGGCTTGTGTGCCTTTCCCTACCACCATCTCTCCACAGCCCTGCACGCCAACCAACAAAGACTCATGCTTGGCTGTGTAATGCAAACTTTTAATTTGTTGCCATATGTTATTTTAGGTGGTTTTACATAAGCACATCTTTTTTTGTCGATTAGCAAATATGGTAACATTGCAGCAGGGTAATATTCTCTGCTTTGGGGGCATTCATTAAAGCCCCCGAAAGTGTTATTTTACAGAAGCAATGGAAAACGTGTAGGCTCTAAAACTAGACCTGGGTTCAAATTCTAACAGGTCCACTTGTCAGCTATGTGAAATCAAGCAAATTGTTTACCTTCTTAAGACTTGGGTGACTATTCTTTAAAATGGGGAGAATGCAATTATTTTGCAGATGATTGTGTGGATTGGGTGTTAAATAATATGCCAGATACTCAAGTATGTCAGGAATCCAGCAAGTGAAAGTGATAAAAATATTTATTATTATTATTATTAATATAGGCAATTATGAAGTTATTTTGAATTCACAATTATGTGAGTGAGCAAAGGAATAAGTAGAGTTGCAGGAAGATCTCAGACCTGAACCAATTGGGGGAATCCTGGCTTCTGTACCCCTCGGCCAACACACATCTCCTCCACCTCATAACCCTCAAATATGCACTCTAACTACCCCCAGCCTGGATCTTATATTCTAACCAGAGTTTCCCCTTGCCATTTCACAAGCTGCCTCAAGTATCTTGTGGAATAAAGTACAATACAAGCAGTAGTTCTTTCCACCTTAGTGGGATGGCAAAATATAAGATATATGATTTTAATTGGAGATGGACATTCTGTAATACCAATTGCTGTTATATTTTAAAATATTTCCAAGCTCCAGAAAATGTTATTCTTATTTCTCTCAACGTTTGAATTACAGAAATCACTGTAATGTTAGGAAAATTTGTGTGGATGAGGAAATCTCTTGTAAAGTCTTTAAACCTCGGTCTGTAAGGTAAGGAGCATGGTGAGGAGAGAACTGAACCACTCATAGGCAATGACTTCATGAGACACACACATTTGGCTACTTCCTCATTCATATTTTAAAGTTAAAAGAAAAAACCAAAATCACAGCCCCAAATCGAGAAATGAGTCTACCAGGAACTGTAACACGTCATTGTAGTGTTTAGTCAAAGTTATGAATTCTCCATAGATCCTGGAGCAAACAATCTCCAAAAACAAACATCAACAGATCCTGCAGATAAAGGCACTTGTCTACCAGACACTTCCGTTTAGAAAATGCTGACCAGCAGGTGAGTCAGCCCAGCCGGGTGACTCCTCATAGATAAGCGCCTTTCACTTTGGGAAGGGCTCACTTGGTTGATTAGCTCTGGGATGCCTTCAAATTCTTCTTCCTGGATGCCTCAACAGAGGCATTTAAAAATAAAAATTAAAAAAATGGATGTCAAACATCTTTCTCAATTGTCTCAAATTTGCAAATGCTCATTCCCTTGAGATCTCCTCTTGCAAGTGCGGAATGGCCATGCGGAGCTTCAGCAGGTACAGCTGCCATAACGTCAGGTGGGCTTCAGCCTCACAGAAAGAGCACAGGAATGGACGCTGACTTTTAGAAGTTACCTGTCCCTTTTGCATATTCTGTATGGGGCTCCTTTTAGCAGCAGGTATAGCATATCAGTCTATAGTTTATTATTCCCCCTCTGCTCTAGCCCTTTAAAGTTTACTAAGGTCAGTGTTGTGTGTGTGTTTGTGTGTATGTGTGTATGTGTGTGTGTTTGCATAGAATGCTTGGCAAGACCCGAAAACAGAACAGTGGAATGCGTCCTAGAGTCAAGAGATATACTTTTTTGAGTCAGACTACTCTGGGTTCAAATCCCCACCAGGGAATCTAACTCTCTAATGTTCAGTTTTCTCATCTGGAGATGGATATTCTTATACATACTTTATTCATTTTTCAGATAATAATATTAAAAAAAATAGTATCTCCCATAGTATTAACTCAGAGTTAACTGAATAAATGAATTTATTTATAATAAATATTTATAATAAATGAATTTATATATAAATGAATGAAATATATGTAAAATGATGGATACACCTTTATTTATTCATTTATTTTGACACTCATTGTGCCATACCTACTTATTAAGTACATAATATATTTTAGATACTGCAGATATACATCAATTAACATAGTAGCCCTTATTCTTTTTTCTTTTTTTTAACTTTTTATACATTTTTTATTCACCCGGGGGGGGTGCACCATTCCATGGAAGTACTACAATACCAGGTGATGCGTGGAGTGGACGGAGCAAGCTCCTATTCCATCTCCTAATTCCAAAAATCCATTTAATATATTGTCCTCGGATAGAGGACGTACCAGATATTAAACTGATAAGAACAGATACTACACTTGATCTTAGCCAAAAGGCCAAGAAGCGATGCAGTAGCCCTTATTCTTAATGAATGATACTGACTCTTTTTATCACTGTAGAGCCTGTTTATACAATGTTTCATAAACCAGTTTGAAATGAAAGTAAACAAGGAAAAAAATTATAGATACAGACAGAGTTTTTAAAATTCTAAATATTAAATACTATCTTAAATACTACTGAATTAGCTATCAAAACTGTGTATGTTCTCTAAGTAGAAAGTTATTACAAATATCAACTTTACTATAATAATGACCTATGTTACTGAACATTTTCAAGTTTTTTATTTCAAGAAAATATAAAAATACAAATGTCTTTACAGTTAACATATGAAAATCTTAATTGCCAAAAATAAATATCTTAGTTAGCTCTTCTGTAGGCATATTTAAATAAAATATCTAAATAATCATTGCAAAGCCTGTGTTTATACAGTATGTTTCATAAGCTAATTTAAAATTAAAGCAAGCAAGAAAATAGACTGACATTTTCAATACCACATGCACAATTTTTCATTGTGCCAAGTGCAACGATTGGGGGCCTATAGGGTACTGTGAGATATAATAAAAGGGGACATGCTTTAAATTTCGGCAGGTCGGGTGATGGCAAATCTGGAGAAGTTGTATTAATGCTGAAATCAGAGGAATAGGTAGGAGTAAGCCAAGCAAAGGAACTGGAAAAAGCATTCCAGACACAGAGGCCATATGCTGAGGTCCTGGATGATGGAAAAAACTTGACAGTGAGAGTCTGCAAGAGAGTCAGAGTGACTTGGGTATAGCAGTATTGTAATAAATTAAAGACAGATGAAGATGGAAAAGTCAAGAGAAGACAACAATTCAGGATCTTTAGGTCATATGAAGTGATTTGAAAAAGCAAAATACTGGCAGGGTTTTATACTATTTCATCCGAGGATCCTGGATGGGAAATGAGACATGAGGGGACATGGAAAGACCAATTAAGAGGTCTTTTTAACTCTTCCTCTTCTATGGCTGCCGGCTTTCCCCCTTTCCTGCTCTTCCTTTTTTTTCTCTTTCCCTTCCATCTTTATCACTTCTCAATTTTACCTTCTGTGTTAGTTAGATTCAGTTGTCAACTTGGCCAGGTGAGCATACCTAGTTTTGTTGCTGCGGACTTAAGCCAACGGTACATGAAACTCATCTGCTGCTAATTACATCTGCAGTCGGCTAGGAGGCGTGTCTGCTGCAATGAGTGACCTTTGACTTAATTGGCTGGTGCTTAAATGAGAGATCGCAACCTAGCACAGCTAAGCAGCTCGGCATTCCTCATCTCAGCACTCGCAGCTCAGCCCAGGCCTTTGGAGATGCAGAAAGGAGTCACCCCGGGGAAAGTTGTTGGAACCCAGGGGCCTGGAGAGAAGACCAGCAGAGACCATCCTGTGCCTTCCACGTAAGAAAGAACCTCAGTGGAAAGTTAGCTGCCTTTCCTCTGAAGAACCAACAAAATAAATCCCCTTTTATTAAAAGCCAATCCATCTCTGGTGTGTTGCATTCCGGCAGCTAGCAAACCAGAACACCTTCCTTTTCTTTTTTTTCCTTCCCTATCCTTTCCATTGCTTTCCTTTCCATTCTCTTTCCTTCCTTTCTGTTATTTCCAACCTTGCCCTTTATTCCTTTAATTCCCTTCCCTTTCTTTTACTTCCCATCCGTTCCCTTTGTTCTACTCCCTTTCCTTTGTCTTTATTTTCCTTCCCTCTGCTGCGATGCAGTCCATGAGCCATTAGGAGAGGTCAAGTAAGGCTGACACCTGAGTCAGAGTGCGAGGACCATCCTCTATGCAGGAGGGCAGGCTGGCATAGGTTGTCAGAGCCAAGCAGGGTGAAGAGGGTGTGCTTGTTAAAAAGACAAAACACAGCAGCCAGCTGGAAGGGTATTCCACTGGTTAAATCATGGATAATCAGGCATCAAAATAAATGACAGTAACAGATTATAATCCTTAACCCACTCAATAAAATACGACTGATGAATAAATGGAATGTTTGATTAAATGAGATATTTACATAATCTCAAATTAACTCTGCACAAAGTACTTGCTTCCAACAGGAAACGTGTAAATTTATGGTGGAAAAACCTAGCAAACATGACCTCAAAGTTTGTTTATCCACAGTCTCCATTTTTCCCTCTTCTGTCTTGAATGTCCTCCAATTCGCTTACATATTCTCATTTCCTGTGACCACTCATCAAGGTCAAC
This sequence comes from Tamandua tetradactyla, assembly GCF_023851605.1. NCBI lineage: Eukaryota > Metazoa > Chordata > Mammalia > Pilosa > Myrmecophagidae > Tamandua > Tamandua tetradactyla. The sequence goes on from NC_135329.1 coordinate 15,719,511, forward strand.
AGTGATCTCCACATTATCAATCTAATGCCCAATTCCAGTTCTTCGTCTTGCCTATCCCCTCGTTAGCATATTGCACAAATGACTACTCATTCATTCTTAAAACTCTGTCATCACATGGCTTCCATATCGCCATAGAGTCTGGTTCTCTTTTTAGCGAACTGACTCTTCTTTCTGCATACCCTCCTTTTCCCAACTTTTAAATGCAAGAGTATCTTGAGGATCAATCCTGGAACCTGTTTTTCTAAATCTATATTCACTCCTTAGGTAATATCAATCAGTATGCTTATGGTTCCCCAAATTGTAGACATTAATGTTGCTCTCATCTACAGATCAATTTATCAAACCATCCACGGAACCTGTCCCCTTGGGTGTCTAATGGAAACCACAAACGCAGTATGTCCCAGATGAATTCCTGATCCCATTATCTGTACTAAAACCTCTCCTATTCCAGGGTCCTTCACCTCAGTAAAGGGTGCCACCATTCGTCCAGTTGCTTGAGCCCAAAATCTTAGAACTGCCCTGAACTCCACTCTTTCTTTCACATTCCACATTGAATAGTAAACACTATGTGTCAGGCACAATTGGGTTTTGTATACAATCTTTACCAAATAAATAAATAAATAAGGAACTAGGTTCTTTTGGCCTCCATTTTACTGGTACTGAAGCAAAATAAAATTGTCATTTTCACAATGCCATAGAGATAGCATGTGCTCAAGAGGAGATTTCAGACTCAAGAAACCTGGCTCCAGATTCCATCATCTTAACTATTACTCTATACTGCCTAGATTATGCAAGAATTTCCTAATTTGGTCTCTTGAATCTACTGTTGTCCCCTACAGTGAATTTTTTACATAGCATGAAGAATTATTATTTTAAATTCAAAGTGAACCAACATCACACTTCTGCTTAAATGTGCTCTTATGGTTTTCTATCACACAAACACAAGCAAACAACTTTACTAGACCTACAAGATCAGTTGAGCTGGCCCATAATGTTTGTAGAGCTTGGGGCCTTTTAAGGAGGGCCATATGCCAGATAACTAAATATTGAATTGATAATTACAACTTATTTAAGTAGAGATGAATATTTAATCTTTTCTTTCAAATATGAGAAAACCTTGTTCAATAATTTTGTAAAAGTAAAACTATTCAACGTTCTAACATTTGTTATCGAATTGCAAGGGCAATAACTTTTCATCCATTTTACTGTCATGGACACAAATTTAAGAGTAATGTGAATTGTTTAGTAGAACAAAACATTCCTCAGACACTGAGTGCAATTCTGTGTATACCACATTTTGTGCTTATTTGTACATATCTCTAGATTGACTAATTGGAATGCAAAAGAATCATGAAAAGGAACACTAGACTCCTGTGGGAAATACTAAGAATCTACTGCATTCATATCTAAGAGATGGGATTTGACAAGTTAAATAATTTGTTCTTTTTCTTATCTAAGCACTGCTACCGCTCAAATACAGCCTGCAAATCAAAGCTGTCCTTCCCTGATGTCAGCAAAAGCACAATTCTCAATCTTTACAGAATTTGGACACGGTTGCCTTTTATTTTAGGTGTACAGAACTAAAGACATGGAAGTGTTTCCTTGAGTGGTATTAGCTCAAGAGCAGATGTTGGCAGTAACAAGTAGGGCTGTTTCAGTGCCGAATGACAGAGGTGCCCATGCAGATTTTAGTAAATTTAATGTAATTGTTGCTGGATTTGTGCTTTAGGGGCACTTTAAGGTATGGGGTTCAGGGTAGGAATCTTTCTTGCCTGGTTTTAAAATAGGTTGGTGCATAAGGGTTATCCTCAGATAGCATCCTTGTGCCTTGGATTACGCCCCTCAGAGAAAATCGTGTTGGTTACTCATACATTTATCTTATATCTCTGGATTCCAGCTTTCTTCCAGGACTTTCCAGGAACTTTGCACTATCTGGTCAGCTCTGTAGTGCTCTTAAAGAGATCTTTGAAAATATTTTATCCTACAGTTTTAGCTACTTTTATTGGGAATCTGATCTCAATAACCTTTTGTTCAGAATCCAATTTGGATTCTTTACAATTTGGCTTCTCTAATCCCACACTGTGACCGCTCGCTGCTCTGTTAAGATATTTATGGCAAAGGTTACTAGAGACGTTTGTGCTGCCAACCAACAGATCTTTTATTAGACTGCTCAGCTCTCCGTTTTCTTCTCCTGTTTTCCAAATATTCCTTCTCAATTCTATTTGCCAGCTCTCTCTGCTTTCATAAACTGAATTTCCTCAAAGCTTAGTCTTTGGCTTTTTCTCTTCTGTGTCAACACTCTTCAGACGTATTATGAATTCCTTTGGCTTCACACATCATTTATATACCAATTTATTACAAAATGTGTACTTTCAAAATTGGCCTCATTCACAATGTTAGATTATAAGAGAAAATTCATTTGATCGTCTCAAGAAATGTAGGAAAAGCATGCGTTAAAACCCAACATTCATTTGTGATATAACTCTCAAATTAGGGGAAGGAAAAATCCTTAATTCCAGGGATATCTATATATAGCAACATCATACTTAATGCGGACACAGTGAGAACCTTCCCTTTGAAAACTGGAGCAAGTTAAGTATGTCTATTATCGCTGCTTCTAGTTAATGTTATGGTGGGACAAGACGATAGGATAAATAAGTAAACATTATAAGGATGGCAAAAGAAACTGAAAAGCATTTATACAGAAATAATATAATTCCACATATATGAAATGTAAATATTTTGTAGATAAATTGTTAAAATTAAGAGAATTTTTAGTATGAGAAATGAATATTGAAGTAATGTTAAACCTCACATTTTTTGCTACATTTAGAAATTACAAATTATAAAATTTAGAAAATGAAATTTAAAAAATAGTATTTACATAGCATAAAGAATATGAAGTAGCTAAGAAAAATGCAATAAAATGCAGGCAACATTTCTGTGGAGAAATCATGAGACCTTAAATATCTCTGTGAGACATTATAAAAGAATATTTAAATGAAAAAAATATTTTATTGAAGGATTGGAAGACCCAATGTTTAAAAATATATGATGCAATTCCAATCAATAACTAAGCATAATTTTTTAATTTTAGAGGTACTTTTTATAAAAATAATACAGAAATGCCAAACCAAGACACTGTTAAAGAAAAAGTTTATTGGGAGAACTAGCTCTACCATATATCACGTCTACAGTTATAAAACTACAAAATTAAATTGCTTTGCTTTTGTACTTGATAGACAAGTATACCAATGGAGCAGACCAGAGAGGACGGGAACAAATCCATGCATATGTGAATGTTTAATATATGACAGAATTATAACCTTAGTTAGTTCCAAGTGGATTAACAACCTAAATATCAAAGGTAAAATATGAAAATTTTAGATATGTAAGAAGATATGTATTTATGACCTAGAAATAGGGAAATACTTATTGAGATTCCAAAAGCAATAGCCACAAAAAAGGATTGACAAATTAAGTTACATTGAAATGAAGCATTTTTGTTAACCAAAGACAGTATTTAGATGAGAAAAGGTAAGCCATAGAGTATAAAAAATATTTACAATACGTATAACTTGCCAAGAAGCACTATCCAAAATATATAAAGAACACCTACAAAAACCTATAAGAAAAATGGAGATATCCCATTAGAAAAATGGTCAAAAATATAAGCAGGTACTTCACAAAAGTAGCAATCAAAACGGCCAATAAACATTTGAAAGCATATTCAATCTCATTAATAATCAAGAAAATACTAATAAAACTACAATGAAATATTAGTATCGATCAGTCAAATGGGCCAAAATTAATCATTCTGACAATACAAATGTTGGGAAATATACAGATTAGTAGACAATCTTATACTCTTGGATGGAAATATGAATTTGTACAACTGTAAGGATAACTTTTTATCTTATTTTTTAAAGTTAAAGATTTTCCCACCCTCTAGGATAAAATCATGAGCATGTATACCAGGAAATACATACAAATGTTTCCTAGCAGAATAATAACAATAGTAGCATAAAACTGGAAAAAAACACTCAAATGTGCATCAGCATTAGAATGAATAAATGTAGACTGCTATGCAGCAATAAAAATAAATAACTATAGCTGCCTGCAATAACAAAGATGAGGAGTCAGCAAACTGCAGCCCATAGGCCAAACAAATCTTCCCCTGACCAGTTTTTTGCATGACTCCCAAGCTCAGAATGCTTTTTACATTTTTGAGGGTTGTTAAATAAAGAAACAAACAAAAGAGAATATGCACCAGAGACTGTATATAGTCTGCAAAGACTAAAATATTTACTATCTGGCCCTTTACAGAAAATGTTTGACAAATGTTTTTATACTTACTCTTTTTTGTTTTTGTTTTTGCAGACATTGCCAAATTTCCAGAACCAGAAGCTGAGTAAATGCTACCTTTGCATTCATGCCAGGGAAAAACGTTGAAGACAAATACAGCTTCTACTGATTTCATTTTAATGCATCAATCAACAACAATTAACAATCAATAACAAATATTTACTTTGCAAGGTACTTTGTGTATGTAAAGAGATATAATACATGGCATAACAGAGTTAAATTCCTTGAATGTCACTCTAATTCAGGATTTCTCAACCTTAGCACTATTGACATTTTGGACCCAGATAATACTTCTTATATTAGCGAAGTTGTAGGTCTACAGAAAAATCCTGCATAAAATACAGATTTCCTATATGCTAGCCTATTATTGACACCTTGCATTATAATTCATGTTATAATTCATGAAAGAATGTTTTTATTTAGTGTACTATTAACTATAGTCCATCATTTGCAATACGGTTCCCTGTTTGTTTTGTACAGCCCTATGTCAAACATACTTTCGATCAAATGAAGTAAGACGTAAGAATGCAGACTGAATTATTCCTGTCGTTTAAAGTTCAAAATCGAGGAAAAATAAACTCTTGCTTCCTAATGAATACATGTGATCTAAAGATAGTTCACAAATATTAAGGAATATAAGGCTAAAAAAACTGTTATCTGAAGATACTTCATAACGAATGCATGTGTTAAAACTACAAAAAGGGAAAAAAAACTATTGCAGAATTGAAATCATAATTGCTACAAAGGAAGAGGAAGAGGTGAGCAAGGACATCAGGGGGCTGGGAGTACTGTCCCATTCCTTGGCCGCAGGTGCTCCCTCTATGATTATTTGGTAGGCTAATGCTCACATACACACATGCTCACACTCACACATTTATGGCATTTTCTGTATACATGCTTTATTTCTCAATACTTTTTTTTGAAGAGTAATTTGGAATTTGTTTCTTGCAACATGGAATACTGAGATATAGAACAACCTCCCTGCCACAGATAAATAGAAATGCTTGGTGGTATGTGATCCCAAATATTTCCTATGCTATTTGACCCATGAAAGAAGGAAGGGAAAAGTCTAAGATGTCAGAACCAGAGACATCTTAAAGTCAGAGAGGAACGCTCTGGAAGTGCTGCTCTGCTGGCCCAGAAGGGAACTGGATCCCAGTGCTGGCTTTCGGTGCTGGGACTAGGGAGGTGACGCCTGAGAAGGGGCAGGGGCCATGACATCAGGCCGCTTGGAAAAGCAGTCTGTTATCCAGACTCCTGCATAAAGTCCTGAGCTGGGATTCTCTGGGTAAAAGGAAAATAAAAACACATCCATCCATTAGCTGAAAGAATGGACAGATCTGTTTCTCCTTAGATGTATTGAACAAAATCCTCAGTTGGATATTGTACTTCATGGTCAAAGATGAAAGATTCCCTCTAAAGTGAGAAAGAAACAAGGTTGCCTGTTACCAGCACTTTCTGTGAAATTGTACTCATAGTCTTAGCCAGCCCAGTAAGATAGGAAAATGGGAAAGACAGGTAATTTGGAGGAAACAAAACGAACGTTAATCAAAGGTGACATGACTGTCTCCATAGTAAAGAAGGAACATGCACAAACTTTAGAACTAATAAAAGTACATCAGCATTACTGGATATAGGATCAATGTACAACATACAATGCTCTTTTGAGCCACAGTAAAAATTTAGAAAATATAATCTAACAAAATCCTATCTATGATAGCAACAAGAGCACATAGGAATACATTTTAGAAAGGTAGGGAATATACTTTATGGAAAAATTCTCAAACTTTATTGAAGGATATTAAAAAGGACTGAAATAACTGATGGTATAAAACAGGTTTTTGAATAGGAAGACACAATATTTTCAATGCAATTCTAACCACTATCCCAACAGTGGATTTTTTTTGTTTGCTTGTTTCTTTTTACAAAGAATATAAGAAAGACACTAATACTAATATGAAAGATAAAGATTACTAAGATTACCCTCAATAGGGAGACGAGAGTGAATTTCAGATAGCACGAGTTTTTATAAGGCTGTTGAGTGTGACGCAGATGCGTGGAGAGACAATTGAGCATCAGAGGAGGCCTGGAACAGACATGCATGTATGCTCATGCAGGCTAACCATCTGAGGCGGCTTTATAAATCTACAGTGGGAAATAAAAAGAGCTGTCATAAATATTGTTGGAGTAATTATCCATTCATAACCAATTATGTTAGATCTCTATCCGCCACACTGAAAATAACAACTACAATAACAAACCGTTCTTGTTGAGTGATCACTACATGCTAAGTACTCATCTAAGAATGCTCTGCATGTGCTAAGTCATTTAACCTCCTTACATGCCAGTGAGATATTACACAGACGAACAAATTGAATCCCAAAGAAACAGAATTTGCTCACAGTCACACAGTGAGTAAGTGGCAGAATGCTGCTTTATACACCAGCAATCAGGCGCCAGAGTCCTTGCTAGTAAGTCCCATACACTATCACATCGCGATAAAAATGAAATTTCCTGTAAATCAAGGTCCTAAAGGTGAAAGAAAACTTTCAAATTTCAAGAAGCAATTTTAAGACATACGATGCTGGGTTAGGAAATACATTCTATACACATACCAAATAATTTTATAAGCACAGGAATGTCATATAACATCCTGAAAATAGTGATAACATCTTGGAAGGAAGTAGAAGGGATGGAATAGGAGAGGAAGTTTTTAGCTTTCGGTGATTTTTTTTTAAAGCAATGATCTATGACAAATATGGAAAAATTATGTTTGTTAAATTTGGTTGGTGGATACAGGTATGCCTGTTTAGTTCTTCATAAATTTATTTCTCAAATATTTGCATTTTTAAAAATAGACATGATGTGTAATTTTTTAAAGGAATGAATTGGAGATAAGAAAGTTGAGTCAGTCAGTGCTAGAAAAATTTTACGATGTAAGTTTATATATATTTTAATGAGGTTGCAGAAGTTGAGAACTAGATAAAGTTGCTTGGAACTCTCTCATTTTTCTTCTTCCAAGTAAACACTAATGAATATGGCCACTAATGTGATAAAATTACCCAAAGCAGTCCATTCTCAGATGTTTATATCAAATTCTGGTTACCACCTGGGTCATATACTGCTTTGTTCATTGTAGCTCCTCAGTAAATATTTGTTAATTGAGGCATTTACAGTGGTATTAAGATAAAGTAAGCCTAACAGGTGGTCCTTTGGTTACAAAATTGATTTCCAGGTGTAACATTCAGACACGAGGCTACTGACACTGATTTCCTTCCTCTCTGCAGCAAAACAGATTCAGAAGTTTGTGCAAATTGAGTTTGAAAAAAGCTTCCTTGGAAAGTGTCCAGGGTTTGTTTACTCTTTAAGCATTTCACTCTCTACTCACACACTCAGCTAATCTCTCTCTTCAGCTAGTCTTGGCTGACCTCAGATGGCTTTTTCCCCTGTTTAGAATTTTGCAAAGATAAATTTCCATTTCAAGCACAACCCAGTGCTTCTGAAATTGTTCCCATCGTTTGCAGCAGTTTTCTCATCCTGATGGTATTTCCATTTGCTCTCCTCAGGGCATTCCTGAAGCCAGACTGCACAAAACTCAGGGGTATTCGTTTTTTTTCTCTTCTTCGTTTTGTTTTTTTTTTTATATCCATGATTATATGAAAATGCATGGAGATTAGATGTTTCAACATATTTGTCTAATTTCCTAGGACCGGATTGAAAGGATATGCCAGATGATGCAGGCTGTGCTGATAATGTTGTTTTTCAGTAAACTGTCAAGAGGTCATTGTGTCCTAACCTTCAAATACAGGTTTGCTTTAGTAATTTTTAGCACAGTTTGATGTCCATCGCTACTTTTGTTGTTGACTGGGTTTTTTAATTAATTTGTTTGTTTATGTGTCTATGTATTCATTTATTTATTTATGAAGTTGTGAGTTTACAGAACAATCATGCATAAAATACAGGATTCCCATACGGCACCTTACAATTAACACATTGCATTGGTGTGTTACATTTATTACAATTGGTGAAAGCAATGTAATTGATTTAAAATTTATGGTTTATTGTTTGTGTTGTGCAGTTCCTTGGGTTTTTAAAAATATGTTTATTTTAATTACGTATGTACAACCTAAAAGTTCCCCTTTCAACAACATTCAAAGATCAGTGCTGTTAATTGCATTCAGAATGTGCTACCATCACCACCAGCCATTAACAAAACTTTTCCATCTTCCCAGATATATATACTGGTTCTACACTCCTCTTGTTCCCAGCTTTCTTTGTACTTGTTACAATTATATCTTTGTACATTGAATGTCCAAAGCTTTACATATCATTAATTTGTATGCACTTTCATTTCAGCCTTGTAAGAAATAAGAAGTGGAGTTACATACCAAACAATACAATACTATAGTACCGTCATTGATAATTACCTTGGTGATTAGCTTTTCTGGAAGTCTTTATTTCTTTATGCTACTTTGAACCACTGTGGGCCAGTCTGAAAGTACTACATACCCCAGAAAAGCCATGTTTTAATCCTGATTCGATCTTACAGAGGCAGCCATTTTTTTTAATCCTGATCCAAGATTGTTGTGGAAAGTTTTGATTAGATTATCTCCATAGACATGTGAAGCATCCATTTGTGGGTGTGACCTTTTGATTAGGTGAAGATGTGACTTCACCCATTCGGGTGGGTCTTGATTAGTTTACTGGGATCCTTTAAAAGAGGAAACATTTTGGAGAGAGTTAGAAATGACAGAAGCCTCAAAGCTGACAGAGAGAGAACCAACAGAAATGACAAAGCTGGCAGAAACTTCAGAGAGCAGAGCTGACACAGATGCCAACACTTGGAGAACAGAGACATCAATGTTTGGAGATGCTGGAGCCCAGAAAACGTTGCCATGAGATGTTAAGCAAGCCAGAACCTCAAGAGAGCCAAGGAAAGCCAAAAAATGAAATCCAGCCTTGGAGAAGCAAAATGAGGAACCCCACAGAAACAGAGGCTGAAAGCAATGGAGCCCAGGAGCAAGGGACCAGCAGATGCCAGCCACATGACTGACTATCCAGCCAACAGAGGTGTTTCTGACACATTGGCCTTCCTTAAATTAAGGTACTTTCTGGATGCCTTAGTTTGGATATTTTTATTGACTTAGAACTGTAAATTTGTACTTTATTAAGTTCCCCCTTTTAAAAGCCATTTCTGTTCTTATATATTGCATTCTAGCAGGTTGCAAACTAACATACACCATCTAGTATCCTTTTCTTTCAGTCTGAAGAACTCCCTTTATCCATGCTTGAAGGGCAGGTCTAATGGAGGTGAAGTCCTTTAGCTTTTGTTTACTGGGAATGTCTTAATATCAAATGTATTAATATCTTAATCATTTGAAAGAAAGTCTTTCTGGATATAAATAATTTGTTGGCAACTGTTTTCTTTCAGAACATTAAGTATTTCAACTCACTTGCTTGTTCCATGGTTTCTGATGAGGAATCAGAACTTATTCTAATTGGAACTCCCTTGTACTTAACACATTGCTTTTCTCTTTAAATATTCCTTGTGGCCCTTTTTCTCTTTCTCCCACTTCTTGCCACCCCCCCCCCCCCCCCACCGTGTGTATATTGGGATCCTTGATGGTGTCCCAGAGGTGTCTTAGGTTATTTTCACTTTTATAGTTCTCTTTTCTTTCTGGTTCTCAGCCTTACTCATTTCAATTGTCCTATTTCCAAGTTTGCTGATTCTTTCTTCCGCCAGTCTCATTTCCTGCTGAAACCCTCTTGGAAATTTTTCATTTTAGTTATCGTGGCCTTTGACTCCAATAGTTCTGTTTGGCTCCTTTTTAAATTTTCTATCTCTTTATTGAGATTCTTATGTTTCATATATTGCTTTTCTGATATCCTTTAGATTTTTTCTCTGTATTTTCCTTCATCTCTTTGGGCTTATTGACCATCATTTTCTAAAAGTCTTTTGTCTGGTATGATCACAGTCTGTTCTTCTTCTTGATGCTTTCTGTTTTTCTCTCCTCTTCCGTTGGATGGGCCATCATCTCCTACTTCTTTATTTGTCTTGTAATCTTTTGTTGTACACTGTACCTTTTAATACTTTAAAATGTTAACTCAGATTTATTCCCTAAGATGTCTCTCTATTGATTTTGTAACCAGATGGTGATATGACAGAGTTTTTCCTGAGTGTCGGCCCTGCCATTGGTAAGGTCCATCCAGGCGAATGCAAAGTGCAGGGCCCAACCTGTCATTTCTGGACCTGGGGCTTGTCCTGGGCTTGTGTTAGCCAGTGACTTAGGAGCTCCCCTGTTTGCAGTTTGAATGCCTCCTCGACTTTGCAAAAGACAGACCATCTCCCCACCTTTAACTCGTTGCAGGAGATAAAGCAGGCAGCCTTTGCCCTAGGCCACCTGTCTCAATTGCTTCTTACACTACTTTCTTGTGGTGTTGCTTTTTCCTGGAGGGCAAATTCTGGGAAAGGGGCACGCCTGAAAGAGTTTCCTAAATCAGTCTTTTCCAGCCAGAACAAAGCCAGGGGCTCCCAAAGGGAGCACTGGCCACCCCAAACTGCCCTGGAGAGGGCATGAGGGAGTGGCAAATGGGCACCGAAAGCGTCTTCCGTGCTCCACAAAACTGCAATCTCTTGCTCTGCCCAGCAAATACAGCCCTTCAACTGTCATCTGCAACGCTGAAGAAATTTACTGTCGTTCGGTCTCTTCTGCTGCCTTTGTCTAAGTGACCTGGAAAAATGGCCACCCTCAGAGCCAGGCCCCGCTGATCCAGAGTGGACAAACAACAACCCTGATCAACAACTGCCCTGTGCCCAGCATAGATCTTGGGGAAGTAGATTTCTATGTCTCCTTCTGGCAACAACAAGCTACACCAGAGGCCAGACTCCATTGCTGTCTGCCCCAAGAGTGGGCTTCAGGTGCCTATAAGTGTAGCATGGAGAGAGCAGTTTACTGGTATTTACCATAATTTACTGGCCTCCTCCTCCTGCCTGCTCTTCCCTGGATGCTGCTCAGTGTTCTACTGGATTTTTGAAGTTCAAAATAGTTGATCTTCATGCTTATAAATGTTTGTACTATTTTTGTTTTGTAATTGTCCATATTCTCTCTCTTCACCTCTTTCTCTCTGACACTGTGAACAGATTTTATTCTTGTTTCCACACACTATTCCCACCTCCGTTTTCCCAAATATTTATTAAATCCCTTGTCTTAACCACTGTGTTCATCAGTGATGTCCAAAAAGAAAATTCAAATATGAATAAGATATAATCCTTTGAAAGTCTACTTAGAGAGATGTGAAACAATTAATTATAATACATTATGTCCTGTAAAAGAATTTAGACACCATTTATGGGCAATATCTTTGCATCAAGGTGCCAGGAAAGACCCTGTAGAGAAACTAACATTGGAGTTTGGTCTGAGGCAATATCAGATGGTAGTTAATGGACTTTGGAGTAGAACAAGCCCTGGTTTGGCTGGAGCTCTCAAATCTATTAGCCATATGACCTCAGCTGTGCTCCCTGTTATCTGTAAGCTGCAGTTTCCACACTGTCCAATGGTCTTAATGGTACTTATCTCAGAAGCTTGAGAGAATTAAATAAGAAAATAGATGGAAAGTATAGCATTGTGCCTGGCAACTGGTAGGCACTTAATAAATAGTAATAGTTAAATGATGTTATTTATTGATGTGCAAGTGATTCTTAGGCATATGGATCAGTCCTTGTGCAGGGACTAGTATGCCAGTAAAACAGTTCATGCAAGTTTATGACATATATCAATGAGATGACAATAAGCTCAAGTAATGCACAAAATGTAGTGTTTGACAAAGAAAGAGTTAAAATTTCACTGCAAAATGTAAGTAGACACAGATGAGTGTTCTTTCTACTTGCTAAGGAGTTGAATTTGATTCTGTTCTATTTGGAAGCTTACACTGTTTTTAGTAGGGATTGACATGATGTCCTTTACATTCACAGGACTGTGTAGAGATTACAGGGTAACAATGCACAAATGGCATCTGATTTCTAATCACCCAAGCAAGATTTAATGAGGTTCCAAATTAAGCCATGGTGCTGGAGAATAGGAGCAGAGATGGGATGTTTAAATGGTGGTATCAACAGATTTCAGAAAAAAATGAAATATGTGTGTATATGTGTGATTATACCCTCCTCCACTTGGCTTCAAAAATTGAATTGTACATATCAAAAAGGTTTGTGTTCACCACAAATACAATTCTATTGATACAGATTCTATCCAATAGTCCAGTCATCCTTTTATTTTTTGATAAATAAAAATTGATAATATTTCAATTATCGTTTGATTGACACCCATAGCAGAGGAATGTAAAAATAAATGAGACTCACTCATTTCTGTTTCAAAATGTTTCTGACTGGTAGTGAGAAAAGGGAGCATATGCATTTGTCTTTGTTCTGATTTTTAGCCATAAAGGACTTTTAAGTCAGAAAAAGTCCCAGAAGCTAGCCATTGCTATTTTGACTGTTGACTGGTATTTTGCTTTCTCATATTCCCAGCTCAAGGGCTATAAGAAGCTTTCTTTGCACATGATCTGCTGTACTGAGGGCTAAGTTAGTTATTTTTAGATGATAGTGAGAATTTCTCAAAGCAACTTGGGCTAAGTTCCATATTATATTTCCCTTACTAGATAAGCATCGCACGAAGAGTCATCATTTGCATTTTATTCTAATTTACTTTTCCTGGACATCCCTCTAGGAATACGTGTAGATACGTATATATATGCATATGTACACATATAAAAATGTGCTTATACAGTTAATATTTTATTGCATTTTTATTTTTTAAATAAGATAATTGACAGGATAGATTAGGTTATACTGTCATAGTGAACAAGACCAAAATCTCAGTGGTTTAACAAAACAAGATTTATCTCCTCATACATAATGCAGGCACATGGAGAGCCATCAGTGGGCTCAGTTTTGCTTCATTCCCTCTCCAGGGCACACGCTGATGGGGCAGCCACAATCTGGAAAGAGAAAGAGAATATAACTAATCGAGTACCAACTCTTAATGCTTACACATGGAAGGACAGCATGTCCTTCTGCTTACATTTCATTGGGCAACACAGAGCACTTGGCCACATTTATCTACAAGATGGGGGATGAAGTGGAGAATTCATTCCTACCATATTCCTGGAAGGTGGAAAAATGGAGTATTTGTGAGCATCCTCAATGACTAATCAGAGTTCCCTCTTGTAGGCACCAAACATTCTGTTCATTCTCCTTCCCACATGCAAAATGCCCACACCCCTTCCAATCAGGAAACAAACCAAAAGTCCAGTCATGTCATCAAGCTGAAAGTCCAAGGTTGCTGATGATGCTGTGTAGTCTCATTACCAGGGAAAATGTGCAATAGTCTAACTCAGACCCAAAAATGGGACTTCCACACAGAGGCTTATGAACCAGAAAGAAAAATTACCTGGCGCCTTCCAACACACACAGCTGATATACAGCCAATAAGAACTTCTTTTTACAAGGGAGAATAAAGGGGTACATACGGCTGTCAGAGGTTTTTAAGCAATTCTTAAAAATCGATTGGGAAGATATTTACTGGGCCTTCCAATTTGAGAGTAGAGAATGCCCTTGATGGCCTTCAGGGAAGTTCTTCTTTTTTCATCAACCTTCTCGACTACATCTGAAAAGGGCATTGGGGAATTTGTCCACCTCAGGTGCTGAGATGGTTTCTCATCCCACTTCTTGCCCAGAAGCAGTTGAGATGTACAGAGTTAATTTAAAACTTAAATGTACACATTCTTCTTTAGTCTGGCAGGATGGTTCTTTTCACAATAAAGTAAAAAAAATACCATTTTTAGAATTGTGTTACTTGAGTTGTTAACTTCTGGAATAGTCGACATAAAGGTATGTTGAATATGAACTGTCTGATTTCATCTGAGTGTGGCTATTGGTCTATGGAGATGATAGGAGTCACTAGATGAGATGCTAATAAAAGTATGTAACATTTTATCCCTTGAACAACGGTCATGACTCTTCTACCCATATTAAGTATCATATTCCTTTATTTACTTCTGGATGGAATTATATTCTGCTATCCCTCGTTTTTAAACATTTATCTAAATTTCCCTTCATATGGATGTATAATTTTATTCACTATGGCTGTTTTTACTTTCAAATGTATATTTGGCTTCATTTACTTTTACGCCCCCTTTTCAAATGTATACCCAGATTGTGTTTCAGATGTGTGTTATCCATCTTTGTGCTCCAGTGACCCCGTTAAAACCCTTCTGGGTGCTCCTAAACCAACCCCCTCCCCCCAAAGGCAGTGACAGCAGTGGGACCATATGTGAAGGAATGTTTTTCCCATAACATGCTTTTATCAGTGACTTCTTGAGAGAAGTGCTGTTTTTTGAAAAACAGATCATCTGAAAAATGGCAATAGACATATTGCCATTCCTCCAGAAATGGAATATTATTTATAGTTCGGGGCAAAATATTTCTCTCTCTTGAAATTCATAGATGGTAGTCAAATTTTTGTTTATGAGGGTACTTGTCTGTTCTAGTCTTTGGGATGAAAACAGAAACGTCTCTGTCTTCATTATGGAACTCACGATCTAAAGGGCAAGCACAGACCATAAACAACCAAGGAAGAAAATGTATCAGATGAAAAGTTTATTATTTGTTGTTGTTACTCTTTAAGAACCTTATGAATTCCCAAATAACCTCTGGAAAGTTGTCATTGGTGGTGGGGAATCTTGGGTTGTAATAAAAAATGAAAGAGAACCTGTAAAATTGAGCATTGGAACTGAGGGGAGGTGGTCACCAAACTTCTTGACAGTAGCTTCATCCCTCAGTTCTTGAATGCAATTCTTCAGGAAATAGGAAAAGTCAGACTTAAAACTTTCTAAGCCTGTGTTCTTTTTTCCGGAACAATCGCTGCGATTGATTACTTTCTAGATAATTAATTTTGTGTTATTCTTTTGCTTTCTCGATTCCATCTCTCTCTCTTTAACATATACACTCACTCTCTTTCTCTCATTAGATATTGTCAAACTTCTAAATTTTTGCCAGTGTGGTAGGTGAAAAGGGTACATTTTTATGTTCATTTGCATTTTTCCTGATTACTAGCCAGGCTGAACCTTTTAAAAAATATATTCAGTAGCTATTTATGTTTTTCCTCTTCAATTTCTTCTTCACATTCTTGGCTAATTTTTCCGTGGGTTGTTTGTTCATTGGTCAGTTGGTTAGCTGGTTTGTTTTTTTGCATTAGTTGGTAAGAAATGAATTCTTTTTATAATTATCAGAGCAGATCTTTCTTAAAAGATATACTATGACTTATAGTTTTTTTATGCCTTAAATTATTTTTAATTTTATTGAAAGTATATTCAGTGTTTTCCATTGTCAATTAGTTTATGAATCCAGCTTAAGAGGGTCAAATACACTCTATGTTGTTAAATGTATCAGCGACTGTTCTTCTGACATTGTATACTTTTTTGTGTGTAGGTCTACAGTCCATATAAAATATATTTTGTGAATTTTGAAAAACATGGATTTATAATTTCCCAAGTGTGGAGCCAGTTTTCCCAATACTATTGACTATATCAGAATTTCTTTTCAATATATGATGCTTTAATGATATAAGAGATTAGGGGAGATTTTATATATATATATATATATTTTTTATGTTTTTTTAATTTTTTTTTAATTCTTTTTTTTTATTTTTTTTTTTTATTTTTTTTTATTAATTAAAAAAAGAATTAACAAAACAATTAGAAATCATTCCAATCTACATGTACAATCAGTAATTCTTAATAACATCACATAGTTGCATATTCATCATTTCTTAGTACATTTGCATCGATTTAAAAAAGAAATAAAAAGACAACAGAATAAGAATTAAAACAATAATAGAAAGAAAAAAAAAACAAAAAAAACAAAAACAAAAAACCTATACCTCACATGCAGCTTCATTCAGTGTTTTAACATAATTGCATTACAATTGGGTAGTATTGTGCTGTCCATTTCTGAGTTTTTATATCCAGTCCCGTTGTACAGTCTGTATCCCTTCAGCTCCAATTATCCCTTCTCTCTTTTTTTAATTAACGGAAAAAAAGAAATTAACCCAACATTTAGAGATCATACCATTCTGCATATGCAATCATTAATTCTTAACATCATCACATAGATGCATGATCATCATTTCTTAGTACATTTGCATTGGTTTAGAAGAACTAGCAACATAACCGAAAAAGATATAGAATGTTAATATAGAGAAAAAAATAAAAGTGATAATAGTAAAATCAAAACAAAACAAAACAAAACAAAAACCTATAGCTCAGATGCAGCTTCATTCAGTGTTTTAACATGATTACTTTACAATTAGGTATTATTGTGCTGTCCATTTTTGAGTTTTTGTATCTAGTCCTGTTGCACAGTCTGTATCCCTTCAGCTTCAATTACCCATTGTCTTACCCTGTTTCTAACTCCTGCTGAACTCTGTTACCAATGACATATTTCAAGTTTATTCTCGAATGTCCGTTCACATCAGTGGGACCATACAGTATTTGTCCTTTAGTTTTTGGCTGGATTCACTCAGCATAATATTCTCTAGGTCCATCCATGTTATTACATGGTTCATAAGTTTATCTTGTCTTAAAGCTGCATAATATTCCATCGTATGTATATACCACAGTTTGTTTAGCCACTCTTCTGTTGATGGAGATTTTGGCTGTTTCCATCTCTTTGCAATTGTAAATAATGCTGCTATAAACATTGGTGTGCAAATGTCCGTTTGTGTCTTTGCCCTTAAGTCCTTTGAGTAGATACCTAGCAATGGTATTGCTGGGTCGTATGGCAATTCTTTTAATGTGTTGTTGGATACGATTTGCTAGAATTTTATTGAGGATTTTTGCATCTGTATTCATTAGAGAGATTGGTCTGTAGTTTTCTTTTTTTGTAATATCTTTGCCTGGTTTTGGTATGAGGGTGATGTTGGCTTCATAGAATGAATTAGGTAGTTTTCCCTCCACTTCGATTTTTTTGAAGAGTTTGAAGAGAATTGGTACTAATTCTTTCTGGAACGTTTGGTAGAATTCACATGTGAAGCCATCTGGTCCTGGACTTTTCTTTTTAGGAAGCTTTTGAGTGACTAATTCAATTTCTTTACTTGTGATTGGTTTGTTGAGGTCATCTATGTCTTCTTGAGTCAAAGTTGGTTGTTCATGTCTTTCCAGGAACCCGTCCATTTCCTCTAAATTGTTGTATTTATTAGCGTAAAGTTGTTCATAGTATCCTGTTATTACCTCCTTTATTTCTGTGAGGTCAGTAGTTATGTCTCCTCTTCCGTTTCTGATCTTATTTATTTGCATCCTCTCTCTTCTTCTTTTTGTCAATCTTGCTAAGGGCCCATCAATCTTATTGATTTTCTCATAGAACCAACTTCTGGTCTTATTGATTTTCTCTATTGTTTTCATGTTTTCAATTTCATTTATTTCTGCTTTGATCTTTGTTATTTCTTTACTTTTGCTTGCTTTCCGATTAGTTTGCTGTTCTTTCTCCAATTCTTCCAAGTGAACAGTTAATTCCTGAATTTTTGCCTTTTCTTCTTTTCTGATATAGGCATTTAGGGCAATAAATTTCCCTCTTAGCACTGCCTTTGCTGCATCCCATAAGTTTTGATATGTTGTGTTTTCATTTTCATTTGCCTCGAGGTATTTACTAATTTCTCTTGCAATTTCTTCTTTGACCCACTCGTTGTTTAAGAGTGTGTTGTTGAGCCTCCAGGTATTTGTGAATTTTCTGGCATTCTGCCTATTATTGATTTCCAACTTCATTCCTTTATGATCCGAGAAAGTGTTGTGTATGATTTCAATCTTTTTAAATTTGTTAAGACTTGCTTTGTGACCCAGCATATGGTCTATCTTTGAGAATGATCCATGAGCACTTGAGAAAAAGGTGTATCCTGCTGTTGTGGGATGTAATGTCCTATAAATGTCTGTTAAGTCTAGCTCATTTAAGGTAATATTCAGATTCTCTATTTCTTTATTGATCCTCTGTCTAGATGTTCTGTCCATTGATGAGAGTGGGGAATTGAAGTCTCCAACTATTATGGTATTTGTGCCTATTTCCCTTTTCAGTGTTTGCAGTGTATTCCTCACGTATTTTGGGGCATTCTGGTTCGGTGCATAAATATTTATGATTGTTATGTCTTCTTGTTTAATTGTTCCTTTTATTAGTATATAGTGTCCTTCTTTGTCTCTTTTAACTGTTTTACATTTTAAGTCTAACTTGTTGGATATTAGTATAGCCACTCCTGCTATTTTCTGGTTGTTATTTGCATGAAATATCTTTTCCCAACCTTTCACTTTCAACCTATGTTTATCTTTGGGTCTAAGATGTGTTTCCTGTAGACAGCATATAGAAGGATCCTGTTTTTTAATCCATTCTGCCAATCTATGTCTTTTGATTGGGGAATTCAGTCCATTAACATTTAGTGTTATTACTGTTTGGATAATATTTTCCTCTGCCATTTTGCCTTTTGTATTATATATATATCATATCTGACTTTCCTTCTTTCTACACTCTTCTCCATACCTCTCTCTTCTGTCTTTTTGGTTCTGACTCTAGTGCTCCCTTTAGTATTTCTTGCAGAGCTGGTCTCTTGGTCACAAATTCTCTCAGTGACTTTTTGTCTGAGAATGTTTTAATTTCTCCCTCATTTTTGAAGGACAATTTTGCTGGATATAGGAGTCTTGGTTGGCAGTTTTTCTCTTTTAGTAACTTAAATATATCATCCCACTGTCTTCTAGCCTCCATGGTTTCTGCTGAGAAATCTACACATAGCCTTATTGGGTTTCCCTTGTATGTGATGGATTGTTTTTCTCTTGCTGCTTTCAAGATCCTCTCTTTCTCTTTGACCTCTGACATTCTAACTAGTAAGTGTCTTGGAGAACGCCTATTTGGGTCTAATCTCTTTGGGGTGCGCTGCACTTCTTGGATCTGTAATTTTAGGTCTTTCATAAGAGTTGGGAAATTTTCAGTGAAAATTTCTTCCATTAGTTTTTCTCCTCCTTTTCCCTTCTCTTCTCCTTCTGGGACACCCACAACACGTATATTTGTGCGGTTCATATTGTCCTTGAGTTCCCTGATACCCTGTTCAAATTTTTCCATTCTTTTCCTGATAGTTTCTGTTTCTTTTTGGAATTCAGATGTTCCATCCTCCAAATCACTAATTCTATCTTCTGTCTCTTTGAATCTATCATTGTAGGTATCCATTGTTTTTTCTATCTTTTCTACTTTGTCCTTCACTTCCATAAGTTCTGTGATTTGCTTTTTCAGTTTTTCTATTTCTTCTTTATGTTCAGCCCATGTCTTCTTCATGTCCTCCCTCAATTTATCGATTTCGTTTTTGAAGAGGTTTTCCATTTCTGTTCGTATATTCAGGATTAGTTGTCTCAGCTCCGGTATCTCATTTGAACTATTGGTTTGTTCCTTTGACTGGGCCATATTTTCAATTATTTGAGCGTGATCCGTTATCTTCTGTTGGCGTCTGCGCATTTAGACAGATTTTCCTGGGTAACGGATCCAAAAGTTTGGAAGATTTTTCTGTGAAATCTCTGGGTTCTGTTTTTCTTATCCTGCCCAGTAGGTGGCGCTCGTGGCACACGTTTGTCTGCGGGTCCCACCAGTAAAAGGTGCTGTGGGACCTTAAACTTTGGAAAACTCTCGCCGTCCTGGGGGTTCGCTAGCCGAAGCGGCTTGAGCCGGCCCGGGGTCCGAATGCAGGGAGGGTTGCTGGTCGCCGCAGCCAGGGAAAGAGCCCGTCCGAATTTCCTAGTCGGCCCTGGGCAACAAGCGTGGCGGGAGGGCGCCAGCGGCAGCGGCCCGCCCGAGAGAGTGCACGTTCCCCGGGAGTCACGGGTTTGGAAGGGGCCTCCCGCACCCGTCACCGTTCTCCGCGGCCTGGGGGTTTCCAATCCAATTCTCTCAGTTGGTCCGGGGGCTGCGCGTGGTGTGGGCGCCAGCCGCCTTGGTTTCAGGGGACCACCTCTCCAATTCTCCCAGCCGGCCCGGGAAGGGGGAAGGGAGTAACTCCGGCCGCTTGCCACCCCGCCCGGTAAGGCCCGCGCGCCTCGGCGATCTCACCCGAGCTGCTTCTCTCAGCCAGCCAGCCGTTCCAGGATGGGGTACGCTGTCTTTTTTATCTCTGTTGTGGCTTTGGGCGCTTTCTGTATCGTTTCTACTCCCCTAGTAGGTGACCTGGAGAAGAAACTAAGATCCGCGCGTCTTACTAAGCCGCCATCTTCCAGGAAGTCTCCAGATTTTATATATTTTATATGTTCTTCTTGTAGACTCTTTGATCTGTGCCATTGACCTATTTTGTTTTTTTGTTGTTGTTGTTTCCCTAACAGCACATTGCCTTGATATTTAGACTTTATAATGTGTCTTGATATTGGCTAGAACAAGAATTCCCTGTTTTATTTTTTCCACTTTCAAAGTTGACTTGGGTATTCTTAAACATTTCTCTTTCACTTGAATTTTAAAAATAGGCTATCAAGTTCCATGGCAAATTCTACCTCTTATTCATGATTTATGCCTTTCTATCTCAGTTGCCAAATATTTATTCATGCTGTCAACTTTAAAATATATGGATTTTTCTGGGTGTAGAATTACAAGCCCAAAGTTTTTTTCATGTTTTTATGTGTCCAATTTGATTCTCATTTTTTCAAATGCTCTTTTAAAGCTCATTTTGTATTTTCTCTTTATATTTGATATGTTAATGTTTCTAGATGTGGGTTGAATAGGATTTTTTATTGTTTGTATTTAGTTATTTTGCTTTGGTTTGTAGGCCTTTCCTTCTGAAGAAGTCATGTCTAAGACTGGAATTGAAAGTAAGAACTCATAGTTTCCAATATATTTATATAGATTTGCAAATAAATATAAGTAATGCAAATGTAAATTCATACATGTTTGTGTGTGGATATATTTGTATACAGACATATGCATATATATACCTTTCTTAGCTCTAATCACTGAGAGTTCTTTGGAAAAAATGACACTACCGATGGCAATTATCACATCTAGTCTTAGATCTTGATTTTTAAATAGTTTTTCAATGAAAAGAATTAGGGATACCCTTGGAGAAATCAAGAATTCCAAAGCTGGACATGGAACATTATAAGATAATCTTAGAATACCTTTTGATGCCAGAGAAATAAAGAACTGTTCAAAGAATGATGGATACGTCAAAAGAACATGGGACCCAGTTTGAAGAGGCCTGGGCTGGCCAAACTTGAAGCAATTTGGGCATCAAAATAAATAATAATATTGGATTTTTAACTCAGACTAAAAACCCATAGGTCTGTATTAATATAAATGAACAAATAAATAAGTGAGAAAAGAAACTTCTTCCTTATAGTAGAATTTCAAGCAATGACTATAGCTAGCATGATGAATTCAGAAAATCACCATTTGGCAAATAGCACAGTAATAATCCTTTCAGTCAAGAATCATCAATGGGTGCTAAAACTAGTGGGTGACAGTTTGATGAGAAACTTCAGCACAGTAAACAAAGTTAAAATCACCATTAATGGAACAAATCAGTACCATATGACTCCTCTAGGATGCACTGAGAAGGACACAACTTTGCTTCTGTAGCATTCTTGCCAAAAAAAAAAGTGCATTTTGTGGATGGATCTAAGTAGAATGAGTCTTCAGCAAATCCTAAACTGAGGCACATTCTACAAAATAAACGGCCAGTACGCTTCAAAAGCGATCATGTTCCTGAAAGCAAAGAAAGGCTGGGTAAGGCTTTGAATTAAAGGAGAATAGAGAGACAAGACAACCAAATACAATGTTGTCCTGGATTAGATCCTGGACTAGGAAAATAAATCTTCAGCCTGTAAAGCATGTAGTGGGACAAATGACAAAATTTGAATAAAGACTATCGATGAGATAATAGAAGTGTATATATGTAAATTTCCTCATTTTTAAAATTGAATGCTGGTTTTGCAAGAGAATAATGCTCCCATTTTTAGGAACAAATCTACATAAACACACTGATTTTTCTGTGTGAGAGAGAAAAGGGAAGGGAGATTGAGAGAGAGGGGAAAATAATCTGATGTAAACGTAGAATTATTTCAAAATGAAGAGTTAACATAAGTTCTTTAAAATATATTATTGGTAAAGTGTCATACACCATCTGGGCACAGTAAACAAAAGTATGCAGGTTAAAAAATTTTTGTCTTAAACAGATTACAGAGGCAGAGTTACGTGCTGTCCCCTGCCAAGGACTTGTGGCATCAGCAGCAACAATCTATGATGCCACCTCTCCGTGGCGTTGCAGAATAAGAATATAGTTTGAACAAATGTTCAGTTCTGGCATTTGCCAGCAGAAGTCAAGCAATGAGAACATGCCATGTAATTGCTTATTAATCTTCGCTTAGTTGATAACAAAAGAGATCTCTAAAAGGCACGAATTTAGGCAGGCCACCTTTACAAAATGAATAGTTCCGGGGTCACTGAGAGACTCCATGTTGAGTTTAAAAGTCTACTTACCAAACCCCCTAGGAATGAAACAAAATGAAATATTAGGCCAGTGGATTCTCTGCCCCTATGGAACTGCAGGACACATAAAGAGAACATGAGGTTACTCTCAAATTGGCCTTTGAGTTACTGGTAGTCACATTAATGAAATCTTAAAAAGGACAGGGCATTGGTGAGTGGGTGATACATTTATGGGAAGCAAATGAATATTTTCCTCTGCATTTAGTGGCTAAAAGTTTTCCATAAACAGGAAATGAAATTGAGCTTCTTCATTACTGGAAATGCAGACTTGATTAAAGAAAGATGTTCAATGATTATTTTTCCCTTGGGCCGTAGGAAAAGAAATTCATGTGTGGTTTGCCTCCTATGACATTTTATTGTTCATAAAAGGCTGTTAATGTAGGGGACCATGTTTATAAAATCATTCGTTTTTCTTTTGAATCCCTCTCACTTTCCTTTCCATGACAATTTGAAAACAACCACCTTTCATCTCAACAGGAAGCTGACAGCTCACTGGGGAAGAGTGAGAATCGACAAAAAGGAATTGTGTTGACCTGATTCTTTGCTTAGTTGACTGGTTCTTCCCCATGCGTCTTCCATTTATGACTGGAGCTCTATGTCAGAACAGGCCTTCACTTGTTCATTTACCCACTCACCCTATGTTCACTGACTCTGCACTTACTGAGGTCCGGCATAGGTCAGGCCCAGCACTGCTCTAAACATTGAAAGGAATGAGAAAGAAAGGGCAAGATGTTGCATTTTAGAGTTCCTGCCTCATGCTTTTATTTTATGTATATATACATAGGAAATAATAATACTCCTGTTAGCTACTCATTAATTTCTCAAAAGAGGCAAAATCTAGATGAGTTTCTTTCCTAGACCCAGTGACAAATTTATAGATGGGATTGACTTAAAAAAGTTTAGGTGGCTTGAAAAGGCAGAGTAGAGGGGACATTAAATTGGTCCCTGACAAAGAGGTGGCCTGTGGAGAGTCAGAAAGGAGGAAAGATGAACTGAGCAGCTGGAATGCTGTGTTCCAGGCCCATGGGAGAGGTTACACCTCAAAGAAATCTTTGTGGCAAACAGGTGGTAAGGGGCTGGAACAGAGTTGGGTGTAGTCGTGATGTTCTGGGACCATCTTAACAATGTGATTCTGTCACTGCCTCAATGACTGTTCCTTCCTCTGCCCTGAGACCTGTGGGCCTCAACCCCCACGGCGCCTCATGTCTGTGGAACAATTTGCTATTGTTTTCAAGATTTCATTACATTGAAATCCATAGTCCTCAAATTGAATTTAATGAAGGAGAGAGTGGGCAGATGACTCAAATGCTTTCTCTAAATATTTGGAACCGCCTCACCATGGCAGCTTCCACACTATTAATCACCAAACTGGGCAGGATTTCAATGCTGCCCTTTGCGAGGAGCCACATGTATAGGTTTAACTTGTTCTTGTAAACCTACCAGCCTAGGAGACCGATTGTGTACATGGAAAAGCTACTTTGTTGAGTGTTGCTAACATAAGGACATTAAACATTAAAAAAAAAACAAACAAAAAAACAAAACCCACCTTTTTTATTTTAGAACAGTTTTAGACTTACAGATTGTTATAAGGGTAGTGCAGAGAGTCCCCAATATCCCCCCACCCAATTTCCCCACCGTCCCCATGTTGCTTCCACTAACATACTAGTCTTTTATTGTTGAAGGAACTCTCACCTGATGCACAGGCTCCGGGTTGCAAAATGGATTCCAGCAAAGTTGGTGTCCAAGGTGGAAAACCCTCACCACTGCAATCGGACTTCCAGTAGTGCAGTCTTCCAGGTTTGGAGAACAGGACTTACAGGAAACAGGACAAGAAAAAGAGGTGTAAGCTGTGACCAATCAGTTTTGGACAATTTTCCTTCTGCCTCAATGTTCTAATCAGCATCTCGAACAAAACTGATGTGACAACCACCATTTCCTTTTTTTTGGACTGTAAATTCCAGTGCCCCTGAAGGCTTGGAAACACCTGCTTTGATTTGATGTTGCCCAATTCATGAATTGTTATCCTGTTAATAAAGCTCCCTTTTCTATTTGCAGTAGCAGTCCCTTTGACATTACTAATATTAATGCTAATTTATCAGTAGGATATATTTATCATAATTAATGAATCAATATCCATACATTATTATTAATTAGAGTCAATACTTGATTGAGATTTCCTCAGCTTTCCCTAATGTCATTTTTTCCCCCCTCCATCCCACCCACAATATCGTATCACACTTAGTCCTCATGTCTGCTTAGACCCCTCTTGGCTGTGACAGTTTAAGTGACTTTCCTAGTCTTTTATGATATTAACAGCTTTTAAAGATTACCAGTCAGGTATTTTGTAGAATGCCCCTCAGTTAGGATTTGTCTGATGTTTTTCTCATGTATATACAGGAATCATGGATTTTGGGGAGAAAAATTACAGAGGTAAAGTGCCATTCTCATCACGCCATGTCAGGGATACATACTACCAACATGACTTATGATTGCCGATGTTAACGTTAGCCCCTGGCTTGAGGTAGTGTTTGCCAAATTTCTCCACTGTTAAGTTACTTTTTTAATATCTCTTTTCCCATATAGCACTCTTAGGAAGAAGGTCACCATGTGCATCCCACACTAAAGAAGTGGGGAGTTATAGAATACCTTTTTAAGAGTGGAGGATCTAAATAAATTATTTAAAATTCTTCTGCTCAGGAAATATATCGATTCCCTCCATGGATTTATTTTATTCAATCACTTTTTTTTATATTAGTACGGACTGATGGATTATCTAACACTTTTTGTTATAACCTAATACTACCTTGTTTTTGTTGCTCAGATTTTGACTGCACCAGCTTTGGCTATTGAGAATACATTTATTTGATTTCTGTGTCCCTTTGACATAACCCCATCGATGTTTGTTTGAACACTTTTTTTCACTTTCTGGCACTACAATATACTACAGTCACATCTTGAATATTTCCTGCCTCAGTTCTAGAATTAGCCTTAGTTCCTTTTATTGAAGAATAGTATTAGAAACCAAGCTATGTGTGCCTATTGCTTCTGCGGTATTCATGTCAACAATTTAAATGTGAATTTCACCTGGAAATTCTATGCTGATCTATCAAAAATGCTGGAAGTTGTAATATTCTCTTTAAGACGTCTGCCGATTTTAGGATCAAGAGATGATGCAAGCATTTTATTAGCATCAGTTTCTTTGGTTCTAAAAATAGCATGAAAAAAATCTAGGCTAGTCTCAGGATATTGATGACAATAAAAGGGAACTTAAGGCGGAGATCTGGGAAATTTAGAAATTACATCTTTGTGTCCATATTCAGCAAGCCTTCTTCCCCTGTCATAAGGTAAAAAAGGATTTTCCTCTTCATGAGACAGAGAAGGACACACACTGTATTAAGGGTTCTCCATACAATGGTACTCCAGAACTAACAGGAGACATATATATATATATATATATGTATATATATATATATATATGTATATATACAGCATGTAATATATACAGCATATTACTATATATTATATAACATATTATATACGTTTATACATAAATATTATGAGATTTATAAAATATACATATGTAAACATTATGAGATTTCTTATAGGAGTTGGCTTATATGACCATGGGGATTTGCAAATCCAAATTCCAAGGGCAGGTTGCAAGCGACAAACTCCAATGTACATTCTGATGGAGTCCCTAGGAGAAGAGGGTTGGCTGAAGCTAAGATAGAAATTCTTTTTCTTCTGGGTCCGTGGACTGCCGACTTCTGGCTGCTCCCCATGGCTTCTCTCTCTGTGGCCTACTCTACGAGACCTCCAGTAACAGGATTAAGACCCGTCCTGATTCAGTGGGGCCACACCTTAGCTCAAAGCAACCTCATCAAAAGTCCTGTTGACAATGGGTCATGCCCACAGAAATGGATTAAGGTTGAGGACACGTCTATCTGGGGTACATAAGTCAAGCTATTATACACAACGACTTGGTAGAGTGGGATTTGCTTCTGGATTGTTGTTTCACTTTAGGGACAAATTGGTGCATGCTTAGGGAGTAAATGGAGTATCCCTTTGGTGTCTTGCTAGCACCACCTCCCACCTCGTTTGTTTGTATTTATTATTTTGTTCAGAAATATTATTTAAGCATCTACTATGAAAATGAATTTTTTAAAAATCCAGTGTTCTGGTTACCTTCATAGCATAGCAAATTACCCCCAAATTTAGTGGTACAAAAAAACCATTTTATTTTGCTCAGAATTTTGTGGATGAGGAATTCAGAAAAATACAGCTGAAACAGGTGCCAGGAGTGTCAAGAGGTTCTATAGGCTGGAACCATCTGTCTGTCCCTGCTTGAGAAATGCTGATGGTCACTGGAAAGCACAAAGGGAGGACCATCCTCGTTCCCTTCTCCACTCTGTCTCCTTTTGCCTTCCAGTGCCTCTCGGTGCCAGCTACTAATAAGAAGAAAGAGGACAGAAGCATCGCCTGACCCAGCATCACATCCAGAGGATCAAAGGAAGGGCTGGAAGCAGAGAGAAAATAAGAAATAATTAATGGTAAAATGCTATAAGTAGCTGAAAACTTCCTTAAATGCCAAGAGTCTTTTTGTGTCCATGTTAAGTAAAAATAAAAATTGAGACTCTCCACAGAAGATTCTAAATTTAATTTTTCTTGGTAATTTAAGGTCAGTAGTGGGTTTTTTTTTTTTTGCTATTTATAGTAAACTATTTCCTCAGGGCCCACTGCACTCTTAAGGTTACCACCCCACCCCCAACCCATCAAAGGAACTGTGTTTTTTGAGATATTACTGATTTTCTTTCTTCTGACTTGAAGTAATTTCAACTGCTTTAGATCATTGACAAAAAAAAAATCTTGCCTATTTCTACACTCTTATTTTTATGTTATCATGTCAGTTCAGCTATCAAGTAGGAAAACGTATTTAAAATAGTACAAAATAATCATAAATAGGCTGGACTAAGTGTCTGAAAGATTTGTCTACAAGTTAAGTGAATAAATCTCATTGCAAGCACCATCCATTTTAGTTACAGTTACTTAGAGGTTCTGCTTCTAAGTTCTGGGTATTGAAGCCTGCCAGATAGCTGAGTTATGATTTGGGGTAGTGTGAGCATCCTCACCATTTTCAGTAGTTCTTTTTCTTTTCTTTCTATTTCTTTTCACTTTCAGCTGTTCAGAAGAGCCATATGGAAACGTTTTATTTTCCTCTTAGTCAGTCTCTAGGTGTCTTTAAGCAGCATCTGATTTCAGACAGGGCAAGAGAAAGTCATTAGGCAGAAGTATATTGCATTGCAAGTCCCTACCAGGAAGGTTTGAAGAATAACTTAAAGCATTTCTCCATAACCTGTGGGTCACTCTAAAGCTGATAATCTGAGCCTCAAAATGTAGCTAATATATATTCATCAAAGAGAATACCTTGACTGAGTAGTGGTTATTTAAACTCAAAGAAAAATCATCCTTCTTTGATGGATGGCAGGTTTCATTTCGGCAAGATCATATCAGCCAAACCCTATTTTCCTTCTTAAGGAAGGTCATTCCATTTTGTAGTGTTTTAGTACTTCGGGGATGCCATGCTCAGCACAGAAAATGTCAGATAACATATTTCTTATCCCAATATCTGAACCTCCTTTTGAGGTTATATTTTAAGGGTATATTTACCCTTTCCCCTGGTTTTCATTGCCCTAAAGAGTTGTCTAAATATCAGATTGCAGAATAGGTAATTAAACTCAGAAAATCCTAGGGATGGTCTGGAGGGGGTCTCTGATCATTCAGTGAAACATAAGATGCTCTTGTGATAGATGGCATATGCAATTGTATATTATAGATTGCAGCCACAGGAAAAGTCCTTATTAGAAAATAAAGGAACTTAAACTGGCCCTATTTCAAACATATTTCCCATAGACATTAAGAAATAAACTATAAGAAATTCACTTAAATATTACCTGGAGCTTCAAAATTTATAGGAATTACAGTAATGGACAAATATTGCCACAGCTTCATTCTGGTGTTAACTAGAATCTCTTCTCATTGTGTTATTCTGAAGCTATTAAGGAGGCAGCTTAAAAATACAAGTTTGGGCTTTGAAACCACAAGAGTAAATGAAAGCCCTGTAGCGAAAGTGTAGAGTGATAAGAGCATGGAGAGCAGAACTCTGGGGTCAAGGTAAGAGGAAGTGGTCAGGATCTAAAAGGAGAGTCCTGAGAATGGCACTACAAAGCCAAGTGAACCATTTCAAGTAACAGTGAGTATTTGATGAAAGATCAAAGAAGATGAGGAATTGAACATTAGTGACTGATGTCTCTTTCATGTGAATCTGGAAAAATAAAATGTGACAGCTGGATTAAATTCAGGTATGTCTTTCCACAACCTATGCTCTTTCTACCATACTATGATACCATAATATATATATTATATATATTTGAGATGCTGAAAAGATGAGTCAAATATTTATATAGAAATGCATGCATTAACTCAATAACTATTGACTCCATGACTACTATGCCTTAAGCCCTGCTCTAGGCAATGTGTATAGAATAGTAAATAAAGTGGATATGATATCTGCCCCTTGTGGAGGTTACAATCTTATGGAGGAGCTAGTTATTAATCAAATAATCATATTTAATCAGTTCTATGAAGCAAGAGTAATCAGGGCTCTATAAGGAACTCATCAGGAGGGTCCAACTGGGTGTGAGGTTCAATTATGGCATCATGTTTGAGCTGAGAGCTCAAGAATGGTGGAAGCCAACAAGGTGGGATGCGCTGGGGTGTGGGGCAGGGGTGGCAAAGGGAGAATAAATGTGGAGTGTTGAGCAGCCAGCATGGAATGGTCATTAGGGGCCAAACTATGCAAAGCATGGTAAATTGTGTTAAAAATCTTTGTTTAAATGTAAGGAGAATCCTCTGCAGGGTATTACTTTTATAGTGACTTCCCTCCCAGGGCTGAGTGTGAGTATAGCCAAAAGGGGAAGTCAAGGGTTGTGTATGTCACTACAAGGAAAGTTAGAGGATAAAACACGCGATATAACATAGTGAACCCTGTTGTGGATGGTGACTGTAGTTAAGGTACAAATATAAGAAAGTTCTTCCATGAACTTATACAAATGTCTGCCACTACTATTAACATGTTAATAATAGAGTGGTACATGGGAAGAATGTAATTAATACAAGCTAAGGACTACAGTTAACAGTAACATTATGATATTCCTTCATCAATTGTAACAAAGGTACCATACCAAGCTAAGCATCAGTAATTGGGGGGTATAAAAGGTATGGGAATTTTTTTATTCCAGAGCAACGAGAATGTTCCCAAATTGACTGTGGTGTTGAATGCATAACTCTGTGTTCACACCAAGAGCCACTGATTGTGCACTTTGAATGAATTTAATGGTATATGAATAAAACCATTAAAAATTGTTCAAAATTATAGTTATTCTCAAACTATATTTCTGATCCACACTTTCCTGCAGCTCTTACCAGTGAAAAGCACTGCTTCAAACAGTGGAAATCAATGTTATCATTTTTCCTAGCTGCAAAGTGCAACTATGGGTGATTTTCCCTCTTCTTCTTCACCAAGTTGACTTGAGTGCCAACTTGGATTAATAAAGATTTATTCTTGTAACATCAGCATCATAAAAGCCATGATTTGGTAAAAGTCCTAGAGAGATGATCTGATAGCACTATGGTATAATTCTACCTTGTGGATCCATATCAATACAGTATTAGAGAAGAGAGGAAAATTAAAGGTATGAGAATTGAAGCCATAGTGAGCTTATTTTGACTTTAAATAGGAGTAAACCTAGCAGTGAACACAAATTTATCTTTGGAGAAAGGAGTGTCAAAGTCCCAGTGAGAATTAAGGGTGACAATGAGGCAACTCAGAACTATCCTATAGCCGGGGACCCACTAAATCAGTTTGCCACATGGATCTTTGTCCCGGTTGCAAAATGGTGCAACTCAGCTCAGTAATTGTCCTAAAACCTATTAATTGGGAGGTGGAAGTTGAAAGCTCTTTTGATAGTTCCTGTTTGGACTGTGATTCAAGAAGACTTAGCTCCATTCTGGACCCCCTAGATTCAGTCACTCCCAAAACCTTATCTGAGAAACTCCCTTGTTTGTTCATATTATTTATTTCTATTTGGAGCAAGTTGCTATGCAAAACACAGTATATCCCATGGCTTTGTTCACTCTGAGTTTTCAAATCATCATTTCCTGCTTGGTCCTCTTCTCCATGATACAAACCTTAAACTTCTAGTTGCTTATGGGACATAACCATCCTTCCCTCAAAGTCATTTTATGAAACTGAATCCATCATCTTCTGCTAAAAGTGATTCCTTGTTCCAAAAACCAAAAATCTCAAGCTCATTCATTCATTCACTTATTCTGCATTTATTGAAAATTTATGTGCTGAGCTCATATAAAAGGGTATAAAGTGGAATTTTTTTATAGTCCTTGCTGTCATAGAACTCACATTTCCATTACACTTCACTCCTGCTCATTTCTGTCATTAACACTTCCATTATCTCCATCACCCTGGCTATAAATATTAGAGTCATTTTCCATTTCTCCATCTTTAACTTTAATTTCTGGTCAGTCTGAGCTTTTTGAGCCATACACCTCAATTCCTATCTCTACCATTTGAATTTCCTTCAACTCTCACCTTCTACCAATTCCTCAAATGACATCACACTAAGTAAAGGAGATATGAACATCTGAACAAACATATTTAGTGGTGATGTAAATATAGTTGAGAAAATAAAGGAGTCATCAGAAGTTTACATGGGTCTTAAGGGTTTACATGTGAATGGGTAAAAATCCCCAAATAAATTCATCCTAGAAATTAAGGCCAAACTAGTGCTTGGTATAGTTGAGGGAATTGACATGGAAAATGCACTCTGTTTGCATTCAGGAAACACCAGGTCTCTTTTTGATCAGCATGAGAGATCCTCAGAGGCTTCAGTGAAACAATCATTTCTAGCATGCAGGGCTTCAGTATTTTGATCCAATCTATTGCTACAAACCATACTGAAAGTCTTTCTCTCTCTCAAATTCTGGGGCTTAATTTAAAATTACTTTCCATCAGAACTAAAACGAGAAAGGCCCAGTGAAACACTCTTCCGTCT
The DNA here is from genome assembly GCF_023851605.1 of Tamandua tetradactyla. NCBI lineage: Eukaryota > Metazoa > Chordata > Mammalia > Pilosa > Myrmecophagidae > Tamandua > Tamandua tetradactyla. Next base: position 15,751,554 of record NC_135329.1, read on the forward strand.
TCTCCTCCAGAATTTCTCATTCTTTCAATCATTTATTCGTCGAGTGACCAGTTTTCTAACTTTGTAGAATGAGAAAGTTAGATTCGATGACCTCAAAAATGCTTTTCATGTACTGTAATCTGTTGCAGTTATGAAGTTAAGATTTATGAGTTATGAAAGATAGTACAAGTCCTCCTGTCTGTGAATATTCAGTTAAGTTGAATAGTCTATAAATAAAGCCCAAACATGAAGCCATACACTTTGTAACTAACCGGTATATTTTGCCACTAGTGGCCAATGACATGAAAGAAACCACAGATGCAGTAGAGAGGAGAGGAAGGTCCTTAAAGGATTGGGGACTATAGATGGGTTTATTCAAGATGAACTTTGGAAAACAGAAGACAAATTAGAGGAGGTGGTGGAAGCATCCTAGGAGGGGAAACTTATTGGGGGATACTGTAGGCCTGAGGGATAACGAGGCGGTGGGCATACCAACTGGAGTTCAGATTTCAGATAGAAGGTAGTGGAAAAAATTAGAAATGGAATATGGAGACCACAATATTGAAATGTTTTGGATACCAGACTTGGGGGTTGTCTCTATTCTTAGGTAAATGACTTTCGAATTTTACACAGAAATGTCCCAAAGAATGGTGAGAATTGTTGAGCATTCTTTTTTACTATTCAGCTATAAAGGCCAAAGAGGGATCCTCTTGAAGTTTTATCCTAACAATGTATGGATGATTTGAAAAATAAAGTGAAAAAATGTATATGAGTGTTGCATTCTACCCCATGATATTTATTTTCATTTTCCTATAACAATAGTGATTTTCTTTTACCAAAACTCCAGTACATCCAAGCTGCAGGAAGATGCTTTGTCTTAGAACTTTAAGTACTTCTTACTTACAGTGGAACAACCTTTGAGGTAATAGTACTCCAGTGAAAAGTACCAGCGTTAGGCAATACAAAACCATTGCAGGTGTTTTGAAAAGAAGAGACTCATACACTATTTCAGGACATGACACACTTCAAAACCAAACAAAAGCTATAGGCAAATGAAAATTTTTTCTGTTTTTTTTTTTTTGGAGGGGGGGGACCTCTTCCTTTTCCTGGGTTCTTCCCCACAACCTGGAAACTTTTCAGGGTAGAGAAGATGGAGATCATCACTATCATTGCTAAACATGGATAGTCTCTACCTCTTCAAAGTACGTGCACACTCATTATTGTACTTTGATCTCAGCATATTCTGCCAAGAATGGCTCAGAAGCTAAATAGTGGGTGACAAAGAGACCCCTGAGAAAGTATGTGCATTTTGCTCCTTATTTGATGTGAATATTTCTTTTATTTAAAAAGTCAAAGGTTTATTTCAAAAAGTTTCTAACTCAGGAGATATGAAATTCCAAGTACAATCTTCACTTCTGACCAGCGAGGCCTTTTTCTGCTTGGTGAGATAATACTATTTTCCATCAAGTTACTTGTATGGGCTAGGCTAAAAACTCTGCAATCAAGAGTATATGCATGCATGTCGGCGGGCCGCGGTGGCTCAGCGGGCAAGAGTGCTTGCCTGCCGTGCCGGAGGACCCCGGTTCGATTCCCGGCCCCAGCCCATGTAAAAAACAAACAAACAAACAAAATATAATAAAACAAGAAAATGTTTAAAGATGTTTCCCTTTCTTCCATCCTTCCTTCCTTCTCTGTCTTTCCTTCCCTTCCTCCCTCTCTCTTTAAAAAAAAAAAAAAAAAAAAAAAAGAGTATATGCATGCATGCTGATAGGTCCTGGTTCCTAGGAGCTGGGCAGGGATGCTTTTTCTGGAAGGACAGTTGTTCTTGGGGCTGTTGTAAGGAAATCACTATTAAAATTAGTGTATGTACTTGTGATTTACAACCTTTGTTTACATGTGCCTTGATGTCTAGCATATTCTATCTTGTATAATTTATAATTGGGGATATAATAGAATATTAGAATGTGCATGATTCTTCCTGTGTTATTTATTCCTTAACTCTCCAGTGACCCCTAAGTTTTAGGTCCATGAAATCTGAGTTGGAAGTATATCATATAAATAGTGATTAGAAAAAAGTAGCATTTAAATGCGGGCCCTAAAAGCCCCTATTTAAATGCTACCACAGATATTTCTGTCCACCCACCTGCCAAGAATCTGCCAAAAATGTAAATTTTTCGAAGTCGGTTATGAAAATGCAAATACACTTTGGGGATGAAGAGTGTAAGGAGAAGGCAGTGAGATTAAGTCCGTGTCAATATTATCTCCCACTTTGGAATCTCAGAAATTTGTATGCCAGTAATATATAAGGAATGAGCCTGTTCATATTTCCACCTAAAATGGCAATACCTTGTAATTTCAGAAAAGTTGTCATCCAGCTTCAATTCCAATATAGTTAAGACCTAGGAATTCACCACATAATCTACCACACAATTTCCTCCATAATTACATCATAATAATGGTATCTGCTTTAATTCTTGTGCTTACAATTTTCAGCACACTTTTATAGCTATATTATCTCATTTAATACAGTGTTTTAAAATACACCTGCTACAACTCAACAGTAAAGACACAGCTCGATTTAAAAATGGGCAAAGGATTTGAAATGACATTTCTCCAAAGAAGATACACGAGTGGCCAAAAAACACATAAAAAGATGCTCAACATCATTAGTCATTAGGGAAATGCAATTCAAAACCACAAGGAGATACCACTTCACACCCACTAGAATGACTATAAGAATAAGATGGAAAATAACAAGTGCTGACAAGGATGTGAACAAACTGGAATGCTCATACATTGTTCATGAGAATGTAAGATGAGGAGGCTGCTATGATAAACAGCTTTTCAGTTCCTTGAAAATGTAAATTACTATATAATCCAGTAATTCCACTCTTCGGTGTTTAAACAAGAGAAATGAAAATATATGTCTACACAAAGACTTGTACACAGATGTTAATGGAAGCATTATTCACAATAGTCAAAATATGAAAATGACACAACAGTTATTCATCAACTAGTGAACAGATAAATAAAATATGGTCATGAGTATGAAGAATGGTCTAAGCCTCCTTTGCTATTAAGCGTAGGATGTGATCAATTTTTGGTCAATGGATGGAGGTTTCCATTCCTGCTGGCTGGAAGGTAGACATGATGACTGGAGCCAGAGCAGCCATCTTGGACTAGAAGGTAGAAGCCACTACTGAGGATGAATGGTAGAACCTGGTTCCCTGGTGATGGCAGAGTCACCAAACCAGTCCTAGATGATCTGGACTTTTAAGCAAAAAGAAATAAACTTTTCTGCTTAAAAATAAGTTCTTTCCTATATTGAACTATAATCTGCCTCCATGTAATGTCCATCCTTTGTTCTTAATTCATTTGCTTGGAGTAGCAAGCACCAAAAAAGTAGCTTCCATGACAACACATCATGTATTTAAAGATCATTCTCAAGCCCTTAAGTCTGGCTAGGGTGGGAAAAGGAAATATCAAACTTCTTTCTCCTTCTTCTCACTGTACCTCTCCCCCTCCCTCTCCCTGGTGTGTGGGGAGGGGTTCACAGGACTTCTCTGCACCTCGTCTTAGGATTTATATGGAATAACTTTAGAAACTGTTTAGTATCCCAGAAAAAATAACTATTTTAAAGATAGTTGCATGAAAAACCATTTATGTATAATTTCACTTCTTGCATTTTCAATAGAGAGAGAGAGATCAGTTAAGAAAATAACAATTTATCTCCATCATGCAATGTGACTCAGCTATTAAAAATTATTGTATAGTACTGCATTCAGACATCGTGTCATATTGAGTGAAAGAAGCTGCTTATAGAAAGATATATTTGATTCCATTTAGCAAAGTTATAAGCATATGTATTCATTTTTAGAAATATGCATGAAGAGATGTAACTAAGCAATGATTAATGTCAGTTATGTTTGGATGGTGGGAACAGAAAGAACTTAAAATTTTTTCTTCTTTATATTTTTTATTTTCTTTTTACAAGGGTCCTCTTTCATTTCTTCCAAGAATATAGCTATTCTCAAAATAAAACATCAACAGAAAATGACAGCTTAGTGCATATTTGATACTAAGCACACACTTGTTGAATTGAAACTTGAAAGTGAAAATAAACCATCACCCAAATCCTTTAAGTTTAGAGAGAGAGATTGTGGTATATGTACATGTATGTGTGTGTTGTGTGGGAACGAGGCAGAAAATAAAAGAAAGAAAATTGCCAGGTGGTCTAAAAGAAACAATGGAAAGAAACCAAGAAATATGTTAAAGCTGAATTTAAAATCTCCCAACTGAGAGGTACACTGGATGAGCCACAAGGGAAATGGGAGAGTCTATCGCTTGAGTCATGCTAAAAACAAAACAAAATGTGAACAAAACAAAACAAAAATACTAAAACAGCATTTTGTATATCTTTTCCAGTTTCTGAAAGCTACTTTTTAGGAGCCTATCTCCATTTCTTCCATTCATTATGAAAAAATTAAAAAGCATCAAAATTATATGTCATATTTCTCCTAGAAGCACCTCCATGCAGGAGAGTGACCATTCAGTGACTTATCTGTGCAGAGAACAAGCTCTCCTACAGGGGAATATGTTCTTTGTAAAATTCTAGCCTGGGGCCTTTGCAGCTGGCTGGGCATTAGCTTCTTAGGTGCATCATGGAAAATGAGGGTCTGCATTAGTGACACGTGGGCTATATTTAAACAGTATGCTATGGCCTCCTGCCTCTGTGTAGGTTTTTCAGAAGGTCAGAACACATCTGGTTCCAGTTTGTCTTTGCAGTTTGAGCAGGAAGTAAGTAGGCTCTGCAGGGGCTGCTTCTGAGCATTTAGAAGGAGGTTGTGAGGCCGTCTTGTACAATTAAAGGGAGTACAAAGAGTATTTTAGCATTTCTTCTTTCTCCTTCTGATTAATATAAGCCAATATTTGAAGCTCACATTTCAAGCCACAACATAAAGTCAAAAATCAGATTATGAGGCTCATGCTGGTATCTCAGGCCAGGGCAGTGCTTTATATGAGAATCTGTAGCTTCTCGGCCTGTTTCAAAAGTTGTCCCATGCCCAAGACATCCCCAATCTAGAATAAGCAATACTGTCTCTGTAGCTGCAATCCTACTTCACACTCTCTGGTGTCTTCTCCCTGACCATTGCTGACTCTGTCGTCTGCCTTTAATACCTTCATTTGGCATTCCACTCTTCCTTCAGCTCCATGTACTGCCTTTCACCCTAAATCCCATCCCCAACAATGAACTCAGTTGTTCCATTCAATTTTGGTATACTCTCCACGTATGTAATCCTTGATATTAATGAAAGTTTTGGCCCTCATACCCATCCACTCCTTAGAACTCACATCCCTGCTTCCTTAGCATTGTACTGTCCTGTTTCTCCGAATAACCTTCTCTTCCTACACCTTTGCTCTGCTTTAATGGCACGTTTTTCTCTTTCACTAAAGGCTGTTCGTGTCCCCTCTGCTCTTCTCTCTTGTTCTAATTCCCTTTGAGGATTAGCTGCTCTAAATGCTTTCACATAGTTGACTTCTGTAGCAGTCACAAACTCAACATGTTCAAATAAAACTGGTCATTTCTACCCGTCTATATGAAAATCACATTTTCCCAATCATTTTATTCTGTCCACCATCTTCTCAATCTTGAAGGCCAGTTTATAATTAAACTCTATTCTTCCCTTCTTGTATGTCCATCTTTCCACCAAAGTCTTCCTCTTTTTTTGCCTTTAAATCACTACTCAAACTCATCTATCCTTTCTCCTTATATCCCAGCTATGGATTATTCCAAAAGCTTGGCCTCTCTGTACTGGCATTTCAAACGCCGCACGGCTATCAGATGAATTTTCATAAATATTCCCTCTGCCTGCATATACTGGATCATTCCATTTCTCAAGAACGTATAATGACTTCTTATAATTACATGAAAAATGATAAACATTTCTCTCTAGCTTTTAAGGTCTTCAAAATCCAACCTGTACAATTGCTACAAACTTTGAACCCTCTATCCCTCAGAGAAATTAAGTCAGACTATATATTATGTATTTCTTTTTCTAGTCATCTTGGTTGACCTTCTGTTTCAGCAACTTCTTCAGTAGGATGGAACTGAGTCCAAGCAGAGAGCACCTCTCCAGTGATTCTTTTTGACGTGGCTCTTAACTCAATAACCACAGTGAGAAGGAATTTTACATATGAACTGTGGGAAAAATATTCTAAATGGGGAATAAAGTAGCTTTCATCTCACTTTTTGCCCAGAGCATTCATATATAAATCACTGCAGAAAGTTCCTATGAATAAAGTATTTCCTTCCTCACATCTGAATTCGCATTGACTCTAAAATGAAACCAACAGCAGTAAATGTGAATTGTCGGAGAAAAAAATCCAATTCAAAGGAGTTTACTAATAATGTCCCTACCCATTTATAGCCTCAGTAGAGAATGAGCATCATAAACACTTTACTGTTTTTATCCCAGAAACTGCCTCCATTGCTAGGTCAATCTCAAGGGGATTTTATGTATATATATATACTGGTGAACTTTCTGTTAGGAGCAAGATATAAAGCCAAATTTCATACTTTTATGAATATGATTCATACTTTTATGATTTTATGCATATATATATATATATACTGGTGAACTTTCTGTTAGGAACCAGATATAAAGCCAAATTTCATACTTACGTTTTTATAAGCATTCTGCACTGTTGTGATAAGTGAGATGAATTGAAAATTTTCTTTGCTTTTGTAAAGCCATATTGATAAAAATACAGTACATATTTAAAAGCTTTATATTTTAAGCTTATTTCACAAGTTGGAATTAGTTTTCATTTTGTACTCAATGAACTTTAACATTTCCTAATAATGATTACAGACTCTTTTTCTGAAAACAACAATTATTTATTAAAAACACTCATGGCTCACAACTTGATTTGTAATGACAAGAAAGGATGTTTAGCAAAGGGAAGTACCACAATCTGAGAAATCCTCCATTCTTTTTCTAGTTAAATTGTCTCACAGATTTTTGCCAGCTAGCATATGTCACTTTCGTACACTCCTGGGAATATCTGGATATTTCTCTGAATATTTTTTTCTTCACAGTCTTAGGATGAACACTAAATTACAGAAAATATCATAGAATACACATTAAACATCCAATTGGCATGGATTTTCTAGGGGTGATATTACTCAACATTCCTACAATCAATTGCTGTCCCTGCCCGGTGTTTTATTGTGAAATATGCAATACATACACTGTAAAAATTATACATGTACAGTTATATGAATAAACAATAAAATGGACACCTGTGAACTGACCACCCAGATTAAGAAACTGAACATCGCCAGAACCTTAGGAGTCCTCTTTGTCTTCCTCTTCTTTGTCCTCTTCCTAGGCTGGACCATGAGACATGACTGTGCCGTTCCTTCTTGGGTCCCTTCTGCATATGATTACTGTTTAGAAATGGCCTTTTCTCTTCTTTTCCTCTGCTGGTCCAGCCTTCAAATACTCAGACTGCAATTGCTCCACAGTCTGCCTTCTAGAAATCCAATCTTACCAGTTTTCACCTGTATCAGCCAGGATCCTAGCGGGAAGTATATGGCACACTCAAATAAGGTAATTCAAGGAGCATTTAATAAAAGAATTTTTTTTCTCACACAGTTCTGAGCATAATTCAGGGAAACCAATACAGAATAATTTACTATTGCTGAGCTAGAAACAGAGGAAAACTCTTACCACCCGATCTGTAGGGTTAGAAAAGAAAACAGTTTCTGGAGCCCAGAACTCAAGAGTCCTGTCAAGTTTGAAATGACTTGTAGCCTTTAGCAAGAGAGATAGGCACTATGGGAATTTGGCATGAGAAATCAATGAGAGTAAAAACTCCAAACTCACTCTACTCCTTTTCCCTTGTATTCTGATGACTGCCATTCACACCAGTGAAGAATCCAAAGGGAAGACAAGGGATAAGGGAAGCCTTTCCTTCATTCTGTGGATCACCCTCCTGGGTCATTAAGCAGGTAGAGAAGAACGGAGAAGTCTGGAGAGTGAAATGGAGAGCACCCACCTCAGCTTCTAAGACACCAGTGAAAAAAAAGTGGTGGAAATCATAATCTCTAAAAACCTTTCCTCCCTTTTTTTCCTGTGTTCTTTGTCTCAACTCAAGAATTGATTCTCATCTTTCTTTGGATCCTCCAAGACCCCTCTGCCCATTTTCCTTCACCTTGATCCCCTGAGGACCTGACCTGTACATGGCATCTTTTACACATATGTCTGGCCAAATATAACAATATCTCAAAGCTCAAATAAAATAATATTCCTTTCCGAGGAACTTTCCTAACTACATATTTCTCAGAAATCTCTTTGCCTCTCAATGGCTTTTGAACATAAAACCCATACTCATGTTCTGCAACCTTTATTGGTCACAGAGCTTATCAAAAAAAAAAATTTTGAGCACACTTCTATTTGCCTATTTATAAATTATATACATGCACTGGACTAAAATATGCATTATAAAACAGACACATAAATAGACATTGAAATAAAAAACAAATATGAATAAAAGTATAAATGTTTTCTTCACTTAAGTCAATGAATTAATCCAATTTGGAGATTCTGAGTCTTTCTTCTTTCTCTAGCTTATTTCTCTTCTTTTGCGCCGATGATATTTTGAGCTTCCTTCACAATGCAGAGTTCTAACACTATTATAACTAGATGTGTGAGATAGAAAATATCTGCATTTTGTATGGGTGGTAAACTTTTGTGAGCATGTTTGGAACTTTTGTTTCATTTGCATGTGTGTGTATGCATGCACCTGTACTTGTATGAGCTGTGTTGCTATGCAAAACTTATTTATTACTGTGGATCTTGTTTTTAAAAATGGAGAACCACTGCACCAGACTAAGCCTTTTAAAGGTCTGCACCCAGAATTTGGCAGGAAAAATGGAAAAGGTGTCTCTTTTGCTACTTCCGGCCAGCACATAACATTTATGCTCTCATCTAATAAGGTGCCGATGCCTCCCCAAATTTTAGATTCCATATCTTACTAAATCAAAATGTGCACTTCCTCACTCTTTTTGATTTAGAGTTAAGCCATGCGAGATTAACTGAACTGCTTTAGTGGGCGACGATGTGTTAATAAGCTCTTTCATTCTAGTAATAGGATTTTAAAAGATCGTTTTACTCCACTACCATCCCCCCTTTCTTTTTGGGAAATAATGTTTATTTTTTCTGACTGTAAATTCATATTCCTCATAAAAATATAAAAATAAAATAAAAATAAATTCAAACACATGTCCATACCCTTTAGAAACCTGGTATTAAAATTGGGCTTTATGCTTCCAGTAATTTTCCATGTAAATCATCTTTTACGAAAAAAAGGAAAGTGTATTTTTTTTGGAAATCTTCCATTTTTACTTCATATATCATGAACGTACTAATAATACCTTGAGGATATAATTTTAATCACACTATAATATTCCACCATAAAACTGTCCTATGATTTAACAACTCCTCTGTAGTTAGAAAGTTGTAAGGTTTCCAAATTTTCACTACAAAGAACATTCATTTTCAGAAGTAACTTTATATTTCTCATATAAAATGAATTCTCTAAAGTGGAATTTCTGTAACAAAAATAAAAATCTTTTTAAGATGATTGATATTTATTATCAAATTTCTCTTCCATTATTGCAGCGAGGTAAGAAGGACTGAATATTTCATCAAATGGTGATTTAAGTATTTTTACATACTAGCCAATTTGGTAAATGAAAACTGTTAAATACTTTTTTCAATCACGTTTATTTGATTGCTAGTGAGGATGAGCACTTTTCCAAAATGTTTATTGGCCATTTGCCTTACTCCTTTTGTAAATTGCCTGTTACTTATCATTTACCCATTTATCTGTTGGGAATTGATCTTTTTCTTGTTACTAAGATGTCTTTTACATAAGAGACATTAATCATTTCTTTGTCTTATAGGTGCCCAATATAAACTCCCTGAGTTTTACAGAGAAGGACCTTCCTTAATCACAAATAGGCCTCATGATCTGAAAAATAAATAATCATTGTTAGGATGAATTCTGCAGGAACCAAATCTTAGGAACTTTCATAGACTCTATGTTAATACCGCAAAGGAAACCGATTATGCCGCTTAAAGTCAAATTCACCTCATTTTCCCCTTAATCCAGAGGTGGAAAAATGCTGGTGGCTTTGGATCTGTTTGCATCTGTCTCTGTCGTTAGGTCCAAACCTTGTCTAGAGTCTTTTCTGCAAGAAATAATAGAAGAAAACAATTTCTTCTGGATTGCATAGTAATCAAATGGTATTCTCTGAAATGTTATGATTCTGACACATTAAAAAGTTTCCAGGACCATAGAGGAACCAGTCTCTCCTAAAGTATTAAGATGCCATCTAAATGAATCATGTTAATCTGGGAAGCAAATTGTCTTCTTAAATATGATACAAAATAGCTAAGCTAGAATGCCTAAAACACAATTTCTTTTGGGGGGATATCGCGTCTCCTACTAGTTTCTTAGTGGTTTCCATCATTCATACCTTCATCTGAAGTAGATGGGTTGCTGAGAAACATTTTAAACCCACAGACTTTGAAGTTTAAGCTGATTTTGTAGTATTCTTACTTGTACAGACCTACCAAGAGTCTTGATCAAATTACCCAGTTTTTGGCCTTAGTTGTCCCAAATGTAAAATAGCATTGAATTGTTTCATTGTCTAAAGCAAGATACCCAGAAGAGGTGTCCGCTTAAGGTCCCTTCTCAAAAACCTCTGACCCTTGCTCCCGTGCCCTCCCGTGGTGAGACAGTCCAGTTTCTTTGTTGGAGGTTTGCTGAGCGGGGATCCAGCCAGAGACCAGAGACAATAAGGAGCCCGAGACTCCCTACACGGTGTAACTGTGGCCAAACACTTTAAAATATATCTTTGATTTTGTTTAAAAGGATGCAAAGCCATCGCCTAACTCACTCTTATAAAGGTGTTAAAAGTGCAAACGTAATCTTTAGAACTCTCTTATTGCTTCTCTGGGAAGAATATGTGGTCAACCAAACGCACAGCAAAACTCAAAGCATTCTGAAGGCAGTGCATCTTCCTTGTCTGTCACTGGGTAATGATAATAGCTGTAAACAGCATATGCCAAACATCTGTGTCTTATATTTTAGACGGCTTCTAGCTTACCTTCTGTCTCTATTTATTCTTCCATCAAAAAAAAAAAAGTTAAACAGCTTTTTCACAGAAGTTATTTTCATAGCTGTTATGCATAATAAGCACAGAATTCAAGCACATATTTTTATTGGAATTAATTTACAAGAATATTTTAGCCCTTTTACTCTTATGCTTATAAATCTGGAAAGTGGAAATGTGTGAAACACCTAGCTCTCTTCCGTACTTGCTCAAAGTATTTGATTTCTCAGCAGTCTCAAGTTTTGTCTTAAACTGAACATACCCTGTAGGTATACTACTCTCTCATCTCTAAAATACGTAGTATGAAAACTCCTATGCAAAGCTCTCCCTGCCTCACAAAGCTATTGTGGTACTCAATGGCATAGTAACATTAATAGAAATGGCTGAGCATATTGAACGTTATGTGCTAAGTTCTATAATATATATTTTTCATTTAATTCAGTCCCCACAACAGCAGTGCCATTGATGGAGGCAGGACCATGCTCCCCAGATGACAGCTGGGGAAAGACAGTTACTTGCCCAATATTATCCAGGGAGAAGTGATAAAGATGTAAATATAACCAGAGACTATGAAACTCCCAAACCTCTGCTCTTAAAAATTATATCATATTCTAAAAGCACTTTGAAAATCATGAAGCCCTCTACTAATTTAAAAAGCGATTACCATAGGCTCATTCTCATACTAAGCTCTGTAGAACTGCAAAAGCTGATGACATAGTCTTTGAAAACATGCAAGCTATTGGTTAAAGAAAACTAACAAATCAAATCCCAAAAGAATGCAGAGCAGAATCTTTTAAGCTCCAAGTTATGTTCTAATAACTAAATGCTAAGTGTGTTTAGAGGTAGAGGTAATCGTGGAGGTCAGAAAATACAACAGAAAAATCGTTCCTCTAAGTCAAGAGGATAAAAAGGTATATTGAAAAGGTTAGAATAGAAGAACAGTTTATTTTCAACAGTGATCTATTTTAGCATTGGCAATTCAAATCATGTCAGCAAGAGACGCAATAACTAAAAAATCTTTTAATCTTAAAACTTACTTTAATGTGAGAACAAGACCTTGCAATATATACATTACATGCAAATAGAAAATTTGGAGACTAAAAGGTTACATTCAACCAAAACATTTTCTAAATTGAGAATGAAACCATCATTTCTTTTCCAAGTTATATCCAGAGATTTGGCTGTGTTTTACCTTTAAAGCTCTTGCATAAAGGTGCTTCAAAAAGAAAATTATTGCAGTAGAAACTTTTGACCATAACTTTGCAGAAGTTCTTGCAGTTCTGAGTAGTGTCCACAACACCCAAAAGGTGGATATTGGAAGATTTTGTAATATTAGATTTCTCTAAAATGACAGATGAGAGTCAGATATCACCAAGAAATGGCATCGTGGGAAATAACCAGACAGCAAAACAAGAAAAATTACATCCAGCAACTTTTACAAGATTTAAAGGATAGCTCATTCAACCTGAAGAAATAGTTGATAATATGCTAAACAAAAATGATGTGGGCGGGAATGGTAAAGGAAGAGAAGCTGTAACATGAATAAAATGAATTCAAAGTTATCAAATAACTGCATTTTCTCAGCTTCCTATATGCAAACTGACAAAAATATTTGCCAACCGCAAAGTGATTTGGAAAACAATTCTATGCAATGGATGTAAGCAAGAAGTTTCGTTTATTGCAATGATCTTTTAAATGACATGCCTATAGATAATGGTTTGCCAACTAATTACAACCTTGACTATTAACCCAGGGTTTGCCTACAACTGTGAAAAGCATACTAATTCAGAGAAACAAAGCGCAAGATCTTCCTTAAGTCTAAATTATGTGGAATTTTTAAAGAGAAATTAAACTGTATGTATAAGGCTTTCTATGTCAGTATGTGCTCATTAAGATTATAGGGACAATAGAAAATTCATTATCAGTAATATCAGAGCATTAAAGAAATAATTTCTTTTGTTCTTACTGAGAAGTTAGGTTTCAAGGGATGATTGTGATTACTGAATTATTATATAGTTATTACTTTTTTACTTCCTGGAATATTGAAGCAGACAGAGGGAAATACATGAAATCTTTGAAGTATAATCCAGCTGCCTTGATCTCTGATGATGACTGTATAGCCCTTGCCTTGTGCCCTTGTGTTTGTAAAAGGTTTGTGTCTGGCCTTCACTTTACCCGTTTATCCGGTTTTTGAACTTGAGAGTCTTGTGTTGACTAAAGGCAGCCCCTAATGTTATTAATGAAGGGTCTGGGGTCAGCCCAGAACTAATCCACTCCAAGTCCAAAGTTATCTTGATAACCAAAACTGGATTGAACCAAAGTGGGCCTGTCTGCCACATGCGGTAACCTATAAGTAATCTAAACCTCATTATAATACTACAAATCACATCCATTATTATATTAAGTCTGCCATTTTCTTACACATGTCTGTGAATAAACATGTAATCAATCTGTGCATGCTCAATAATTAGATCACCTGTAGTTATATCATCGGGGCCGCTGTGTTCATTATCCTAAACCCTGCCCATCTTTTAATGCTCTAAAGCTATCAGAATTGCTGCAGTTTGGGAAGACAGATTTTTAGGCCAACAAGCCATCTGATATCCTGCTTCATGCCTAGCAAAAAAAAAGCTTTTTCTCTTTCTGAAACCCTGGTCTCAGGAATTGGCCATCTGAGTGCACCAGGCAAAAGAATCCAGCACTTTTGTCCAGTAACACTATCAGTTTCATAGTTATTTAATTTAGACATAGCTTCTTAATTCCCCATAAATGGATTCTTTAATGTAAGTAAACAGCTCAGCCTTCTAAATAATTTTAAACATCCGTGCATTAAATTTTAATTTAATTATTCATCTGTATTGCAAGCATTATCTTAATATTCAATGGACACTCGCCAAATTTCTTTTCTACGACATTGTTTTAGCAGATGTTGAGAAGATGTATCTCTGAGCTTCTCTAGATGTTCTCTGTTTCCTAGTGAATGGAGCACAAACACCTCCCATAATGTTGCCCACCTAAGCTATTTAAAACGCTGCTAATCCTTTTTTTCAGACACAATTATCATTTACCTTTCCCTACCAACACATATTCAGTTTTGATTCCAAGCTTTTTCACACCCTGTTCCTTTCCAGGGAATTGCTGTTTCTTCTCCCCCTCTCACCCCCAGGTTAGAACATAAATAACCTTTATCTCCTGGAGCCACTCATCTTCTCAGTGAATTCTGCCTTGACTACGGCCCATGCAGCTTCATTGTCTGAAGACTTAATGGTCTACAGTTGAAGTTATATGGGTGAGGAATTAGGTAAGGGCACGGTTATGTTGTTCTCAAGTTGTTTTTCTTATTCTTGTCATCGCCTTAAACATTTTTGCGTCCTCTGTGCAAACTGATTAGAATAGTATTGGATACATATTATAGTAAATAATTGACAACCTTCAAAGTATTTTCTTAATAGAATGAAATAAATGGACAACCTACACAAAGTTTTCCTAATATAATGAAAACGCTGAGATGAACTCTCCTTGAGAATGTTAGATAAACATGGGAAGACGTCCCCTCTAAAGACATGGCCAGACTGTTCCAGGTCAGTAGAAAGATTCACATGTGTGCAAACACAATGCTACTGTGTGTCGAGGAAATAGTCACGTCCAGAATTCCAGTGACATGATTTATGGAGGCCACCTGAAACTTGGCACAAGTGCGTCTGGATTAGTGGCACTAAGGCTCCAGCAGAACAATAAAGTGGCTGCCTCTCTTAAGTAAGATTAAACCAAAATCCCCAGAGAGGGAAATGCAGGATTTCCCCTTGCCGTCAGCACAGTGAGTCAGCGTCGTCGCCGACATCAGACAATAGATGGATACAAAGACACTTAGAGACCTTTCATCTTTAGCCTTTTTTTAGTAAAGCATGTGCCACATTTTCATATGTAGGATCACTGCCGCCTTACCTTCTGCCCCTCTTCATCATCATTTATTAAACAGGAAGCCAGCAACATTCTTTTCAGTAATGGGGAGAGGTCTGCTGTTACCCAGCTATTAAGGCAAAAAGTTTTAGTTCAGGTGAGTATTTCAGAAGAGGGATGAACAAAATAATACCTGGAAGAACCAGTGATCAGCCCCAAAGAGAGACATAATGTATTACCCTAAAAAATATGAATTTTATCAGGACACCATGCTCTTATTCACTCAAGTATCTACATATAAACGACACTTTAGGCAAGTTTACCCAGAACCAAATATATGACCTGAAAAACTGGAAATTTACCCCTTTGAAAGAAATATATGTGTCATAGTTCTCAGCATGAACTGTTCTGTTTTAAATTTGGGCTACCAAGGAAGTGACGACTTAAAAAAAATAACTCATATTTCTATTGACTCAATGTTACCCAGCAATGTTGACAGAAACACACATATCAGAACCAAGTCCCACAGTGTCACTTGTGTTCAGCCTTATAAACTCTCACTTTTACTTCCTAGGAAAGGTTGAAAATCTTGAATATCTTTCAAAGAAGAACATAATAAATACTTGTGTGTTCCATTGGAGGTCTTTCCTGGGTTTCCCTGTTAGGAATTGTTAATAATAGAAACCCTAAACCCAATCATTATTTTTTTCTCTCTAGAAGTAGGAAGTTCAGTTTGGTATGGAACCTTCACAGTTTCACCACAGAATCAATCTCCTTTTAGCTTTTTGTTCCTCCATATTTAGGGTGTGACTTTTTGTTCTCACGCTCTCAAAATGATTCCAAGAGCCAACATATAAGGGAAAAGTGAAGGAAAATGCACATTGCTAAAAGTGAAAGAAGCCAGGCTGACAAGTCTATATGCTGTCTGTTTCCAAATATATGACCTTCTGGAAAAAGCAAAACTAAGAAGACTGTGGAAAGGTTACTAGGGGTTGGGAGAGGGACTGGTTAGGATGGAGAACAGAGCATTTTTAGGGCAGTGAAGTGATTCTGTCTGACACTGTAAGGGTGGATTCATGTCAAACTTACACTCATACTATACAACACACAAAGTGAACTCTAACGTAGTCCAAAACTATGGACTTTAATAATAAGACATCAAAATCAGTTCCTCAATTATAATAAATGTACTGCACTAATGCAAGATGTTAATAATAGGGGAAACTATATAGCAAGGTGGGGATGCGAGGGTATTGGGGAATTCTATACTTTCTGTGCAATTTTTCTGTAAACCTAAATCTGCTCTAAAAATTGAAGTCTATTAATTTTTTTTTTAACAGTGAAGGACAACAATGTGCCAGCCATGTTAGTCCCCTTTAAAGAGCTTTGCTGGAAGTTCCACTCAGTAACTTCCACTTATATCTAACTGTTCACAATTCAGCCATCTGACCACACGGTACTGCAAGCAAGGCTGGGGAATGTATGATCATAGACAGACTCTGTTGGAGTGATGGATGTTAGGAAGTACACCGTACTTGAAAGAGAATAAGCCCTCACCCGATTGTGGAAAAGAAAAGAATTTACTCACGATCTTGCAAGAACGAGAGCCCACCCGAAAAATGGTGGCAGGTGCGCCAAACAATAGAATGCCATGGGTATTTCTATCCTAAGCCTAGCGTGCAGGCCCCTCCCCTCTTTCTCCCCTGATTGGACACTCCAGAAGTTACAGCATATCCGGATAATCTAACTAATTCAAATTTCCCGTGGAAGGTTCCTGCTTTTGATTACGCTTTATATATCAATGACCCTGGCTGTTATTTATTAAAACTTTTTTCTACTTGTTTGGTGCCAATTCTAGACTTAGGACAGAGGCCTCTTCTTCCCTGTCTGCAGCCTGGGTTGTTCTGCAGCCCTTTCTTGGGCCATTTTGTGTGAAAGCTAAACTTCATTTTCTTATAGGAGGTCAACCGCAAAGTTTATTCCAGGTCAGAAATTCATCCAGACAAAGTTGTCTCAGCAAGTCTTATGTCTTCCCGTGAATCATTACTTGGTTCACAACTGGGTCAACATCACAATAACTTTCATGTATTTAACATCATGTAGTTCTATGTTTAATTTTTGAAATAATTCCAACACTTTTAACAATCATTAAAACCACAAAAAATTTCAGAGTAAAATGAGTATAAAAATATGTGCCCTATAGAATTGCTTCTAAATGATCTTAAATTTCTTTGTTTCCTACTAGATTATTTGGGATTTTCAGCAAAGTTTGGTTACTAGATGCTTGGCCTAGATGTAAGAGTTCTTTCAATAAAGTTCTACTCTGAAATTTACTAAGAATCTTCAAGCTGATTCCTTGGTCTTATAAAAAAAAAATCCTGGCACCATGTAGATAAATATGTAGTCCAATTAGATAATAATTTTCTCTCTTTCAGGTATGGTTTCACACCAGCCTAGGGGCACATCAGACCTCAATAAAATAGCATTGGTATAACTTTCTTTAAGAGACATTATTCATTTCTGTTCTCAGTTAAGTCACTATTTTGCAGTCTCCTTTTTAGGCCATTAGCTCTTAAATGACATGGGCATTCTATTTGAAATTCTTCATTGTTATGTAAAGGGGTTACCCTCTCACTCATCATACACTGAGTAGGAAACATTTAGTAGGAAATACTTATTTCTGCTTTCTCTTGGTGGTTAATAGGAATGATTAATAACTTAAGAGGTCTCAACTTGCCCTTTAATGTGCATATGCTGCTTCAACTGACCTTGATCCTTTCTCTCTGCAATCAAGTCAGAGTATTTAGACCTGTGCCTTCATGGTCTAAATACCGAAGCTGTTGAACTCAAGAGGTAGCCATTCTCTGCTATAGAAAGAGAGTGGAGAAAGAAAAAATAAAAGAACAGAGAGGTTTTTACAATTCTCCTTTTTTTTGGTGGGGTTGGGGGTAAGGGAAGAAGAAGAACTGAGAGTATGTAATTTTGTGCTGTACTCTTGTGTTTTGGATCCCACATTTTATTCATAACCTCAGTTTTACAGTCATCAATTACATGGAGCTACTTTTTGTAGAAAAAGAGAATTACTATCGAATAACACACATCGGTGCACTTTTGTGGCCAAGAACCTCCAATGCTTCTAGACGGTGCAGTCTTTGAAAGCTGACAACCCTACTCTAAATATTCTCATGTACTCTCTCATTTTCTTCCTTCTTCCCTACCCTTTCCTCCCCTCCTTCCATCACACACACACGCGCGCGGGCACACACGCACTCAACACAAACTCAACCAAGGTTTTGTCCAATAATATGATTTATATTCAACACCATTAATTCATTTAGTGAACATTTCCCTAGTGTCCATTAGATACTGTTTAGATCATGATAAGAAATAAAAAGATGACTGAGACTTAGAGGAGGTCCTCAGGGAAATTAGGGTCTAGTGGAGAAATAACCTAGAGGAATGGTGCAGTATTGAAAAAAAAACAACAACCCTAAAAGCCTTTATATTATTGCTTCATGGCTAGATAAAACAAGATGCCTCTAAGCAGTGCTGCCTGTAAAATGACAGAAGCGAAGAGGTGTGTGTTTACACGTGTATGTGTCTGCAGGCATGTCTGTTGGTGTGTGAGTATGTATCCTCATACTTCAGTGTCTGTGACCTGTACAAAAAGTTTATAGATAAGGAACTTGTTTAAAAAGAATATGAAGCAGGACTTTTGCATGGGTTCACAGCTGACGTTTTCTTTAGCTTTAATTGGGAGTGTTCCATGTTGTCTTGTGAATACTATAAATTTGTTACAAATTTCAGCTTACTTTCCAAGACTGGTGAAATTCTGTAATTTACTTAAAGTCACTAGCAATTTATCTTGTCATGTATTGCACCATTAGAAACTCAAAGAGATGGCACTGAATTTATGGGAAGTATCAAGCTATTAGTCTCAATGCGATTCTAAAATTAATTATATTCTTTCTTTCTTGGTTTTGCATATTATAATTACCTTATAGTTGTGTGGGATAAGAAAAAAACTGAATACTAGTGGGCAAAACTGAAATCTCTAATTTATGGTGTTCATTGGAAGAATCATGCTTTTTCTAGATTTTTCATTGTCTTCATTGTACACAAAATTCTATTGGATAAGAATTAGTTCTTAAGTCTTGACCCCTTGGAAAATCATGCAACAGCTCCTGGATTTAAAGCAACACCTCCTTCTCAATTCCAAGAACTTTTGTTTTCATACAAAATAAAATAAAATAGAATAAAAAAGGAAAAGAAGAAGAAGAAGCAGAAACAAAGGAAAATAGAAAAAATTCCATCAGACTGGGATAGGGAGAAAGAATAAAGGGGGAAAAAAATGTCTTTTCAACTGCTATACAGCTACCACAATAGCACATTATATTTATAATCAACGTACTTCCAGAAGTCATTTGAGGTGACCTATAAAATTAAATATTAAATAATTAAAACCATGATCAAAATGAAAACAGAAAACCAATAATGAAGGGGAAATAGTTATTAAGCCAGTAAACACTGACCTAGGATATTTACTGAAACTGAATGTCACCATTTAACTCTGAGCTTCCTGCAGCCAGCGAAAATTGAAAATCAATAAGATACAAACCCCTCATTATCTTATTAATGTAGAGCAAACCATTACATCAGGAGATTCCTCTTCCTCATATAGTTTAGTATGATAAAAAGGATACGATCCTTGATTATAGAAATAAAATTTAAATCAATGTGTGTTCTCCTTCTGCCTTCGGCTGTGTGAACAGAGCACAACCATTTCCTTCTTGAGATTTTGAAGAAATATTTTTATTGAGAAATCTTCACACGCATACCGTCTAACCATATTATACAATCAATGGCTCACAATATCATCACATAGGTATACTTTTGTCACCATAGTTTTCTAGAACATTTGCATCACTCCAGAAAAAGAAACAAATGAACAGTAACAAAGAAAACTTGAGATGTATTTAATTGAAAGGCGGAAGCGACATAGAGGTCATTACATTCCAAAGGTTGCTGTAGAGTGCCAGGTGCCACTGCATTCACACACATTATCGTTGATGCACTGATTCACCTTTTGATATGGGGCAGCAGCTGTGCCTGCAGCATCTCTAGCTCCCCAGGCTCTCACTGGATATTCTCCTCCAGCTTTGTGAGTCCTGGACCAGTGTGTCCAGCTCTATGGCAAAGGACACCAACTTCGATTGCAGGTCACGTGCACTGCCAAAGTTGGAGGGCAGTGAGAAATCCTAAAGCTGACCCTTATGAGGGTACACAGGTTCCACTTTGCCTTAACGCTCCCCTGTCTCACTGCAGGTTTTTTCTCCTGGCCGTTGGTTCTGGATGTGAATTGAGTTGTGTACCAGCTTGTGTATTCTAGTGGTTTCCATCCATGTTCTGGTGTGCATGGACTGTTGTAAATAAGATCTTCTCAAGTTATTGCTTCAATTAAGGCATGGCCCAACTGAATCAGGTTAGGGTTTAATCCCAATTACTGGAGACCTTTATAAATAGAGTGAAAGTGAGGTGGAGAGAGAAGCCAACAGGAGCACCCAGAATCCAGAAGTCAATGGAACTTGGGGAAAAGAAAGGAGAAAAGGCCACCATGTGAACTGCCAAGTGATGGAAGCCAGCCAGATGATATCGACTCCAGGAGGAAGCAAGTCTTCTAGCCTCTGAAACAGTGAGCCAATAAATTCCTGTTGTTAAGTCAACCCATTGAATGATGTTTGTTTTAGCATCTAGGAAACTAAATCAGTCCGAATAACCTACAGGGACTTTATACCTACCACCGGATTCAGAAGCAATAGTGTGCCACGGATTTTTTCACCCACTCTCACAAATGTGTGATGTCTAATCCCTATGGCACATCCTTTATTCCATATCACTCTTAGGAGTCTATTTGTCTTATCAAACCCAGTCCTATGAAATCCTTGGTACCTGAATTGGATCACTGTCATAATAGAAAACTAGTGCATCGTCGTTGGAGCTGTGTGGTAGGTAAAAAACAAAACAAAACAAAAAAAACAACCAAACCAAAACAAAAACTAGACTGGTCTTGAAGAGGAAAGTCTTAAAGGACATTGAGAAAATTTTGATTGAAGGCAGAAGAAAGGAAATGGATGCTCTGCGGTGGCAGAAATTTTGATACCATTCTGGTCAGTAGGAATGTGGAAAGTGGGAAAAACACCTAATGAGTTGGAGAATTTGGCTACGGATATTTCCAGGTTAAAGTTAGAAAGTGACGATTTCTTTTATCCACATATGATATGATGTTAAGAGAGAGAGATGGGCTAAAATAAAATAATTTTTCTGTTTTTCAGCAGAATTTAGAAGTCATATAAAGGAGCCAGGCTTTGAAGAGTTTGAAAATAAAATTGGTAAAAATATCTGCCTGGTACTGGCTGGTAGGGAGAGGGGAAGTAGAATGGACATCCAATTATAGTTCTCTATTCTGTGTCTTTCCCCCCCATTAGTCTGTAAAATTCCTGAGCAGAGAAAATGGTGTTATGATACACTTGAAAAATATTTTTAAAGTATTTATTCATCTCTCTACACCCTATTATATTTTTCGTCTAATTCATGACTTTCCTTCCTGCTTAGTTCTATTTACATGGCTGCTTTCATCATAGAGCTCCCCCTTTTCTTTTGTCTTGGAATCCACAAAGCTGAAAAATTAACATGCAGAAAGTCTTTTTGCAAAAGTCTCAAACAAATATGGTGAGACAACGGAAAAAAGCAGGGACATGGTCACACGGGGTTGGGTCACCCAGTCTATCTTAGTTACTTAACACTCTGTCATATTGAACTTCCTGCGGCTTTGGTTGTCTGATGAGTTAAATGGGTTGCTGTGGGGAGTATTTTAGATAATACGTGTAATACGGTAATGTGAATAAAGCCCCCCATGAATGCAGAACTCGGGGGAGGGGTGGACAGAAAGGCCTGGAGGGGGTCAACAACTGGAGGTGCCTATAGCAACCTGATGGAAGGACTCTGATTTGCGATTCAGATGGGCCTAAATGTAAAGATGTGAACCTATGCATTCATTTATTAGCTGGATCTCAGTTTCCACAAATAGCTGATCTTCAAGGACCCAGGTAAGCCTCTACAAAGTACACGTAAGGTGCCTGGAAGCTGCCTGGAAACTTAATTCTCTTACTCCTTTCCTCTACCCAGACTTGTAACCTTGCTTGCCAGAATGCTAGCTATTTACAGTAACCAGCTATCTAACGTTATGTTTCAGGGTTTCACTTTTTAGACTATTAACTTTTCTGCAGCATTTTTCTAAGAAAGAAACAAATTCCCCCCTCACACCACTATCATCAAAACGAAAGTACAAAATTTGGAGGTAAGCAGTGCCCAGGGTATAGGAACACAATTAAGATAAATTCCTAATTGCCTCCCTAAAATGAGGGACATATGGTCTGATATGGAGGCAGTTAATGAAGAGTGAGATTTCTCCTCCTCCCTTGGAGTTCTCAGTCTCTGAAAAACAAAGTCTTAATGTTTACTGCAGTCACTGAGAAACAATAGCAAACGCCCAGAGAAAGTCTGAATTAAGTTTCATAGCACATCGCTCAGATCTTTATCTTACACACCTTTTCTAAAAGGCTCTACAGCACTTCTCAGCTCTAAAATGCTCAAATGCTGTGTTTATAGTACTTGATTTTAATGTAAGGCATCCGATAGACAAGCCCATTCCCAAAATATCTGTTCAGTAGATGATTTAATGTCATCTAGTCTTTCACAGTCTTACTGGCTTCTTCTAGGCAAACAGAAAACTGTGATCCAGGCTTGAGATTTAGGCAACCTTCTGTTAGTCTGCTCTTTTTTTTTTTTAAGTGTCATCTTCTATCAGTGACTTCCTGCCAGAAGTACAAAGAGGAAGGAAGGTGAGGATGCCCAAACAGCCAGATTCCGTTTTCGCACAGCCTGAACCTTCCGTGTTACCCTAGGGATCTGGAACTCAGAGAAAAGCACGGAGGGCAAGTGAGCAGCTTAACCTCGCAGCTGCTTGCGGTGCAGTCTCTGGCTGAGTTTCTCCTCTTCCCTCTGGATTAAGAGCTGGGGGTGAGCAAGCGCGCCAAGAAATACAGTACACTCTGGGGACAAGGGGCCTGATTGGACGAGAGGGAACTCGGTGTTCTGAGGTGCCTTAAGGCTAGACAAACAGAATGTTGGAAATTAGCTGGGAACTGGAGATAGAGAACCAGCCATAGTTCAAATGGGCATACATTGCAGTGGTGTTAGAACAGTTCTTTTATAAATCAAACATAAGTGAGCACAATGCTAGATACTTAGGATGCTCTCAACGTACACGTTGTAACTTATTGATAACTGCTGTTGGTCAGGTATCCAATCCAGTAAGGCTCAATGATTAAGCAACTGAATAGAAATTCTGATTCTGAACAGTAAGGAGAACTGACCGTGTGCTTGCACTGACTCTCATGGAAGTATGGCTGAAACATACTAAAAGTAAAAAAAATAAGGCTTAAATGCCAATACCTCCTATAAAAGGCTCTACCGAAATTTGTTCTTACTTGCTTTAAAGTGTAAAGTATTGACTCTTTATCTTAGTGGAGAGTTAGTTTGAATAGAAGGGAAGGCATTTGTACCTGGAGAGAAGGAGGAAAAGGAAGCTGGGATACTGAAGACAAACTTTGTCTGCTACCCAATTTTGCAGGAGATCAGCCGTTGGTTTGTTTAAGCCTTGCTGAGTCACTTGCAAGGGGCTTGTGCCCCTCAGAAAGTTGCCTCATCTTCCTGAACCTAACCTGTTAATTAGGCATGGTAGTGCCATTCTTGCCACAAATTCTACATGATAAAGCAGATAGCATTGCTGTGCCAAGATTTCAGCTGAATTTCTTTTTTTTATAACCAGAGGAGTTATTTAATTATAGTAAACTTTAGAACACAATTCACTAGAAATAATTTAACAGATTTGAGAGCATGTATAGAATGCTATACCTTGAAGAGAAAAAGAGAGATAGTATGCTGATGTCAAGGACTTTTTAAAAATAAAAAGTATTGGAAAATAAATGAAGGTCAATAGATTCTGAAGGGTTCAGTAAGTACTTCATGTTTTTCAGTGATCAGGGACCAATCCGTCAATGTTGAAAATAAAAAGAGACAAAGTTCAGGGACCATGATCCAATTCTTCTGCATCTGAAGAATAAAATTCAAAAGAAATTCTGACTGAGGGGTGATCTCTGAGTATTCCGGAAAATGCATGAATACAGTAAAAAGAAATACTTTTCTTTCCCTTCTATACAATCCTTACCTTTGTAGCTATCTAAAAAGCTTAGGTCTGACCTGCTTGTGTAGAAAAGAGGAAGTGCTTATCTACAGAGTTGCATATTCAGTTCACATAGCTGTTATGCAACTTGCCTGACATTTCAGGGACTTTCAAATTCATGCATCAACAAAAGAGTAAATTAACCTAGGGTCACTTTTCACTCCATGCATTCTAAAATGGGTGGCTGGTGGAGGTCTTGGGAGTCTGTTTGAATCTGCTTTGTCCACTTTTCTCCAGGACTATTCATAGAGTTTACCTCACATCCAGCATCACCGTCATTATCCTGTATCATCGTTCCCCTGTCATGACTTTGGTCCTGTGGCTTCTAGGTCATTTTTTCTGTGTAAATGGAGCAGGGAACACTTTTGGGTGCTTGTGGAGCCGCAGGAAGGACTGTCAACATACAGTGTCTGTTCTTTTAGGACACAGCAAAGTGGATGGGAGGCATCCAATTCTTTTTCTTGAATGAATGAATAAGTGATCAAAAGAATGCATGAAGAATGAATGTCTGTATGGTCTAAAGTCATACATTTTTTTTTCTACTTAGTTCCCCATCTAATTCTAGAGACAATGTTAAAAAGAGTTCCAAAAACGACTATAGTAATGATGGTAGTCCTGGCCTGCCTGCATTACAATAAGACTATATCGAAGGTATTATACACAATTGTTAAAACAATACTAGCAGCAGCAGCAACGGAGACAACAATATGTAATTTAAAATGTTATTGAAGAACATGATGCAATTTCCTATGCTTCATGTAGGAAAGATCATTACAGTTGTCGAGTCATTCATTCTCAAATGGCAAGTTGCGACCCATTGGTGAATCAGGAGATCAGTTTAGTGGATTGTGACTGGCCATTTTTCAGAATGAGAGAATAGAATACAATAAAATGGAAAAATAACAGTGCATAAACGTAGTTAGTTTACTCCTTTTTTTTTGAAATTTGAGTTTGTTATAATGTTCATCAGTTATATATTTGCATATATGCATGTGTATGTGCATATGTATAATGACTGAAACAAAAGCGTTTCACTTGTATATGTGTTTGTAACGCAGTAACACAGGCTAAGGGTCTTAGTCACTGGTCTGCTTGCACCATATTTGCAGGCATGTGCAGTATACTGCCTTAATGCTCTCTCTGAATACTTTAGGAGGCCATTCTCTTGTTGGAGAAATGCCTTTAATTGTTCTGAGTCAAAAATCCGTCTTGTGTGAGCTTCCTCAGTGGTCTTAGTCCTCCCCCTACACATCTTTCAGGCAAACCTAAATTTTTTTCCACATAAAAACCTTTCAAACATGTAAACTGAAATATCTCGCTCCTGCTAAGTGCTCATTTCACCTCGCAAAGCATTCCAGGGTCAGCTGTCATTCAATAGCTTTGAGAATCTAAGCTGACCAGATGGCTCTCATTTAGCGCCTTCTGTTTACTCTCTGTCCCTCACAAGCATGAGCTGCATAGAGTTCTGGGAAAGTCCGAATCAGGTAGGTCTGTAGAAGAAGGAGCTGGCTCTGACTGTACCATGCTTAGGGGAAAACTAGAGAGAAGACATGCTTTTGGACGTGCCGTGGGTTTTGTTTGCAGCACTGCTCACAAAGTCTGGGAAACACATGCAAGAACTTCACATTTCTCCTAGAAGCCCCAATTCTAGGAGACTGAAACTGTCAGCCAGAAGCACGCGTTGAGTGGGTGAAGATAGGAGTAGGAGGAGATGCTTCATAAAGAATGATTTTGACTTTAGTCATAGATTATAGAAACACACACGCTACTATAAATACATACAAATATCTCATGCTCACTTCCTGAGAAAAACATGTTAGTTTATGTTCACAACTGTTTTCGTTTTAAAGAAGCCATAAATAACAAGGGCCCAATATCTGAATCTGAACAACTAATTAAAATTTAAAAAAAGGAACAGCTTATCTTCAGTTCCTTTTTTAGGAAACATTTCAAATATAGACTGCTGGCTTAAGCAAAGACAGCTGTTTCATTTTACATGCAAAACCATCATTTACAAAAGAAACACTTAATAAAAACGGTCTTGGCCGCAATTCTTCTCCATAAAGTTGTGGATTCCGCTCTATCCCCCATTCCCCTAAATTTTGACTGAAAGTCTTTGAAAACATATTTCCTCATTTTTCTCTGAAATTTGCATTGCTTCAGAATTTCTAACCAGTTTCCTTTCTATGATCAAAAATAAATGTCAGAATCAAAGTTTCTAAATAAAGTCACCATGTTTTCTCATCAACAACAACTAAAGATGGAAAATATATTCAATTCAATTTGCTAAAATAAAAGGATTTTAGATGAATTAGGAAAAGGGATTAGCCACGACTATAGAAGAGATGGAAAACTAGAACATGTTTTATGTAAAAATATGGAATGTAATTTTTAAAAGTTCCCAACGATTACTGAAGAGCGTGACTGTGGTTTCAGTTGTCAATTATAGAAAATGGAGTGATTTCAACATCTATTGAAAAAAAACAGCATGACCTTTAACCAGCAGTTTGATCAATGTGTGTTACTTAGTCCTCTCTGGGCATCGGTATTTTTCTTACGTGATATAATGTCACAATTATTTATTTAAAGTCCATTGTGTACCAAGCATCGTTCTGGGTTTTGGAATTATATATAAGTATGATAAAGAAAGTGGTGGCTGATGTTGATTCCTTGAGAATTATTACTGAGAAATGATGAAAATTAAAATTGTATTTCAGATTTGTCCTTTGAGCTCTAGAGTTAGATATTCAACTGTCTTCTTGTCTACTGCCCAAGAATTTTAGACTCTCCATGTTCATAACTGAGCTCTTGATTTTTCTCCCTCATCTTTTCACCTTTACCGTCCGTGTTTCATTCTTCCCCAACAAGTGACCCAAGACTAAAACCTAGGAGCTGCCCTTCATCCTTATTATCCTCGTCTCTTATCCAATTCATCACCAGGTCCCACTGAGTCTATTTGTAAAATACATTTACAATAACCTACTTGCTCTGTGAAGCCACAGTTGTTCTCTCCAGTGGTGGTCTTTGATGGTCCAGAAGCCAGAGTAACTTAAAAACTCAAAACCAAAATAGCAGTTCTTCTTCTATGTTTATAAGCTTTTAAAGACTGTGCATTTCATGGAAGACGGAATTTTAATTCCTTAACATGGACTTCAATGACTTACATCATTTGTCCTCTATCTACCAGTGTAGCATTATCTTCTCTTCTTCTCTTTACTTGTCTCCCAGCTGTGCTGTCTTTGTGTCTGTTCTCCTGCTGTTCAGCTTGTTTCTACCTCAGGGCCTTTTCACAGGATTTCCTTTCTTTCTACAAAACTCCCTGCTGTGGTTTTCCTCTGACTGCTTTTTTTTTTTTTTTTTTACATTTGCTCAAGTCTCAGTTTAAATGTCACTTCTTCAGAAAGGCTTTTTGTAACTTGAGCAACCCAAATTAAGCCTCAGCTCTACCCTCCTTCACATCACCCAATGCTTTTCCTTCCTAACACTTATAACAATTTTCTTCATATACTTTTATGTTTGCTTATTTACTTAAAGCCCCTCTTCTAGTCTAAATCACAAGTTCCACTTCTGTAATACTCAAGTTTTCGTAGCTGTACAATAGGAACAGTAGTGCTAGTGGCATTGTGAAAAAGTCAAAAGAGATGACGTATGTGAAAGCACTTTGTAAACTGTAAGGCACTGAGCAAGTTTTTGTAGTTGAAGCAAAAATGTCCAGAGATAATTCAATTGAAGTTTGAAGCACAAATTTCAAAATAGTATTTTTATACTCTTCATATTTGGGAAATTGCAAGGGAGATAACTTGATATACATAGGTAGCATTGATTCTATGTATTCTGTGTGCTTACTGTCTTTCTCTTATTTAGATAAATACTCATCCAATAAATATGTATTCAGTAAATACTCATTGAATACCTATATTGTGTTCCAGATACAGTACCAAACACTTAAGATATTAATTTAATATATCATTATTTTTAATCAAGAAAGATAAACATAGCATACAGGCAATGCAAACAGAAGTGGCAAACAGTCCAGCCAAAGGTGATGAAAACTTTCCAGAAGAGATTTTGGAGATTAAAAAAAAATCTGGAAATAAATTCTGGTTCCACCACTTACCTTGGGCAGATTAAGCCTCTGATCACAAGTCCCTCATTGCTTTGGAATAGAAGACAGTGGTATCTACCTCTAGCATTGCTGTGTAAAGTAAATTAGATATTACGTGTAGAAAACTAGGTATACTAGTCCCTTGACAAATGTTTATTTTCCTCTTTCCCTTCGTTTTCTTAAATCTCTTCAACAGACACAAACCTAACCCAGCACATTTGTAACTGGCAAACGGACATTTGATCTCTTAGTATATGAGGAAGAACAAACGCTGGAAAATGGGTGCCTAAAAGAAAATACTTAACAGCCCAGAAACTCCTCATAAACAAGCTTCATTATCTACTGTCTTTGCCACAGAAAGCAAAATCCTGCAAGATGCTCCAACCGACCGGAAATGTCCTGTCTCCATGCTATTTGTGAGTCCTTGTCAGTCCTCTTTTAGATCCCATTGTCTGCATCATTCATTGAAAATTTTTATACAAAGGAAAAGAATAGGATGACAGCAGTAAAAGGCTTCTCAAGCATATGTGGAGTTACCTTTGACAAGGAGTGTCAGCAAATCATCTTAAGTCTTCTGTGACACTGCTGGATGTTACGTCTTTGTAGATGGGTTTCCTCTAAACAATTTCGAACCCTTTAAACTCTCAAATCCATGTGAATTATTTTAGGCAGTACTGCAGGGGAACTGCTCAATGTAATGTAAAATCATTATTTAGATTTCTTGGAGACAGATCTTGCAGCTGATCTGAGCACAATGCAGTATCGGGTTTAAGATCATGGGCTTTGGTTTCAAACAACCTTGGGTTTAAGTTCTCTTGTTATGGATAAAATATTTGGGGAGTGTATTAGTTTCCTGTTGCTGCCGTCACCAATTGCTACAATCTTGGTGGCCACAAACCACGTCCATTTATTATCTTCTAGTTCTAGAGGTCGGAAGTCTAAAATGGGTCTGCAGGGTTGCATTCCTTTAGAGGCTCTAATGGTGAATCTG
The DNA here is from genome assembly GCF_023851605.1 of Tamandua tetradactyla. Taxonomy (NCBI): domain Eukaryota; kingdom Metazoa; phylum Chordata; class Mammalia; order Pilosa; family Myrmecophagidae; genus Tamandua; species Tamandua tetradactyla. Next base: position 15,781,018 of record NC_135329.1, read on the forward strand.
CTTCCTTGCTTTTTCCAGTTTCTAGAGGTCACCTACATTCCTTAACTTATTCGCCTTTCCTCCGTCTTCAAAGTCAGCAGCGCAGCATCTCTGCTCCTTTATGGCCCTCTGTCCCCCTGTTAAAAGGACACTTGCAGTTACATTGGGCCCACCTGGACGATTTAAGATAACCTCCCCATATCAAGATCCTCAACCTAATTACATCTGCAAAGTCTGTTTTGCCATTTAAGATAATATAGTCATAGGCTACAGGGATTAGGACATGTGCAGGTTTGGGGGGCCACTATTCCGTTTATGACAGAGGCAGAATTATTTCCTAGTTCTCTAATCTTTAACATGAGTATTGCAATAGCTCTTATAGTATAGGATCACTATGAGAGTTAAATAAAATGGCACACATTGCTATTAACACTACTATGAAAACAATGTCTGAACTAGGTGATCTAGGAGCATGAGACATTAGTGAGTAAGGTAGATCCAATCCCCGGTCTTGGTGGAGATATACTTGTAATGAGTACTCAAATAATACAAATGTATATTGCAAATAGAAACCAGTGCTACAAGGAGTAAAGTGTGCAGTGACAAGGACACCTAATCTAGTCTAGAAGGATCAGGCAAGGCTTCTCTGGGAAAGTAGTTTTTAGTTGAGATTTGACAAGTATATAGGAATTATCTAGCTGAGGTAAAAAGAGGATATCATTCTGGAAAGAAGAAAAACATGTGCCAGGACAGAAGGAAAGAATAAGCATGGTTTTTCCCAGGAACTGAGAGGCATAGACGCAAGGGGAAGAGTGACAAAGTGTGATGTTGCAGAGGTGGTCAAGGACCAGAGCAGGTCGTGGGAGAAATGTCATGTTAAGATTTGGGGGCTTCTCTTAAGGGTAATGACAAGACTGTCCTGATCTGATTGCGTATTATAAACTATTACTCTGGGTGCTGTGTAGAGAATGGAGGACAATTGTGGAATACCAGGAATACCAGTAAAGAGGTGTGTTCCTAGTCGAGGTGAGACATGATAAGGTGTCACAGATTGGGGTCTGAGGAAAGCCAACTCTGAGATGGAGAACAGCAGACAAGTAATTTATTACAGAGGGCTCTTGGGGTCAATATGTACAAGTGGGAAAGAAAGAAAACAGGTCTGTGCAGAAGGAGGCTTCAGCCAACCCTAAAGGCTGCTCTGAAGTGTGGATGACCCTCCAGAGTTGGGGTGAGGGAGGAGGTCTTTACACTGCTGGGTGGTTCAGTCACTGAATGTGGGCTGCACCATCGTGGGAGACAGCCTGCTTGAGTGGTGACAAACCTCGAAGGGACTGAGAGCTGGGTGTCTGAGGACAGCCACCATATAGAGGTTTGGCCTAAATCATGACAGCAAAGATGGATGAAAAGTGGACAGGTTTGAGAAATATTTTGCAGATTAATTAACAGAACTTTGTGATAGATTATAGGTAGCGATGAAAAAGACGGAGATATCAAGAATGATGGCCTGGTTTCTGACTTATATAACCAAAAGGATATGTATTCCTTATTCATATATATTTGAATTGATCAGATTTTTAGACAAATGAGCCTACACCTTAGAGGACAGGTTTAAGCTAGGGTTAAAAAAATTGGGAGAAATCAATGTACAGCTGATAATAGAAACCATGAGCACACAGAAAAATCATCTCAGAAGGAGCACGGCCTAGGAAGGTTCACAAAGCCCGAGTAATAACAGTAATTAATCTCGGTTATATAAATCGCTTGACATCGTGCTTGGCACGTAATGAAGACTCAATAAACTCTTGTTGTCATGATGATAACTATTTTTTATTAGCAATGGAGACAGGCTGCCACAAAAGTGTGCTACAGATGTCACCGAACCCATAGTCATAGACAGAACAGGACAAAACGTCAGGCTTCTGGGGAACTGATTGACCACCAGCTCACCTAGAATTGTCATGAGAGGAAGCATCCTAGAGCAAGGCATCCTGGGCTCTCGTGTGTCTTTCATTCCTCACATATGATCTTTTTAGAATGCTTTTGGTTTTATCTTCAAAGTACACCCAGCATAAAAATTTTGCAAGTAGTGGTCTCCTCAGCTTTCACCTGGATTTTTTTGAAAGCCTCCTCATTAGTCTTCCTGCTCATTCCCCACTCCCCCAACCCTTTGCCTCTCTAAAGTCTATTTTTTACTAAGAAGTGACAGCTATCTTTTAAGATCAGAAATAAATGTTGGTCATTTCTCTATTGAAACTTTCCAAAAGCTTCCTATCACATGCGGAGTAGGCCACCCACTTGACTGTCTTAGTGTCCCAACTACCATGACAAATGCCATTCAATGGGTTAGCTTGAACAATGGGAATTTATGGTCTCATGGTTTCAAGGCTGGAAGGCTTGCTTCCTTCGGAGATGGGTAGTTTTCTGGCTGGGCAGCTGTATTTGGGGTCCTTGGTTTCCCCATCACATGGCAATGTCCTCTCCTTTCTCTTCCAGGTTCTGTTGACTTCTGTCTTCCAGCTCCTCTCCATGGATTTCTCTTACTATTTCTGAATTTCTTCTGCTTATGAAAGATTCCAATAATCCGGATTAAAACCCAACCTCATTCAATTGGGCCACACTAAAAATACCATCTTCAAAAGATCTTACTAACAATGCGTTCACATCCCCAGGAATGCAGATTAAAGAACACGTTTAACTTTCAGGTACATAACTTAAGCCACCACAATGGGAAAAGCCTACCAGGTTGTACATAATCTTGCCCCTTCCTGCTGCTTTCTTACTGGGACCTCATCCCCTTTAACTTTTTCCTGCTCATTTTGTCCAGCCGCACTGGCTGCCTGGTTGTTCTTCAAACACTCTAGACCACAGTATCTGGTCTTTAGGTCTGTGCACATGCTGTTCCTTCTGCCTGAAACATGGGCCCCCCAGATAACTACACAGCTTATCTGCTCATCTTCTCCAGATCTTTGCACAATGTCACTTTAAGAGCAGCTGTCCCTGAAAATCCTATGAAAATTTCAACCGTCCCCTCCTGCACAAATTTGCTTCATTGTTCCTCATGACATTTATCACTTTCAGATTCATCTATATTTTAAACATACATTTTTCGACTGTCTGTTTCCCTAGTAGGACATATGCTACTAAGCAGACTTTTAGGAAATATTGGTGGAATAGATAGGTGAGAGATTGGATTCATTAATATGTGAGTTCTCTAACTCAACTTTCTAGAGAAGTACATTCCCCATACTGTGTCCTTTTGTGCATTTTCTAAGCCTGATTTGAAGATATCAGAGGAAAATTAAGACCAACATTATCTTCTTGGAGTCCTAGAAAGCAGACCAGGCATGAAGTCTGTAAAAAGTTCACTTTAAAATTCAAACCTGGCATTCTGGCTGGATGCAAGTTCTCCATACAATCTATAGAGAGAGACACTGGTTGACTGAATACTGTGTTGATGTCTTTCTGATGCCAAAGTGTTTTTTTTTGAAAAAGATCAACCCACTCCATATGAAATATACATAGACCACTTTATGAACTTTTCCTCTGCACTTTCCTGATACCTATTTTGGATACATATAAAAAACAAAGGAGACAGGTCCCATTATTAGTAGTAGTACTATTATTATTATATTACAGTATTATATTACAGTATATTCAGTGAGAATGAACTAGCATGTGTACACAGTCTCTGAAAAGTCATGGTTTCAGGTTGTGTCATGTAGATGGTTTGTAGGTAAACTCATTTTATAATCAGACCTACTCCAAATTGTCATCCTTGACTGTCAACCTTTATCTCAGTAGCTCACAAGTTGTACTGGAATGGCAAGTGCAAAGGGCACGACTGGTGGCTGCAAGCTGGCTGGAATGCACTTGAGTAACTTCAATGGGAGTTACATCTCTCCTGTGGTGAACAGAAAGCCTTGCTTCAATTGTTGTTTGGGACGATTTTGAGAGTCCAAATTACTTTGTTCACGTCTTATTTTTGCACTCTCCTGGTTTCAGCAATTTTTTGAAGAAGGCCCTGAGTCTGGAAAATGCTATTGTCACACATGAAGTCAAAAGAAATCCCCCACACTCCTATTCCTGAATTCTGAAAACCACTTTTAGTAACATTTTGCACAAGAAGAGTTTGTGCAAACTCTTGGCAGCTCAACTGTTAAACCTGCCTTTGATTATTCTTCCTTGAGATCACTCTGATGTCATGGGTGTAATTTGACTCTGGAGCTTTTGTTCACACTTTAAATAGCAGCCCGGGAATGATTTTGCTACAGACGCTCTAGAGAGCCCCAGAGCTGAATTCCAGAAGATCGTACATCGATGAAAGCAAAGCCAAGCCACCAAGCCATCGCCATGTCCACCTCACTGAGAGTAAGCCCGTCCATCCACGGCTATCACTTCGACACAGCCTCTCGTAAGAAAGCTGCGGGCAATATCTTTGAAAACATTGATCAGGAATCACTACAAAGGCTCTTCAAAAACTCTGGAGACAAGAAAGCAGAGGAGAGAGCTAAGATCATTTTTGCAATAGATCAAGATCTGGAGGAGAAAACACGAGCCCTGATGGCTCTGAAGAAGAGGACGAAAGACAAGCTTCTCCAGTTTCTGAAACTGCGGAAATACTCCATTAAAGTTCACTGAGGACACGCGAATGGACCAGGAGAACGAACATTTAAAGACCAAAAGTGAGTTTGTGAGATCCTAATACATGCAGCCTTTTGCTGCTTCCTTGCAAGCTTCTCTTCTGTCAGGACTCCCGAGCCTGGGAAGGAGCAAACGAACTGGTTGTAGTGACTCAAACCGATTCCAAGCATTGTGCTGCTACAGTGGAGAGCAAAATGCTTCCAGCAAGGATTGAGAACTCTCCCCACGGCAAAGGACTGATGCTGGAGTTAAGAGAAGAGCCTGGACAGATGGAATGGGAACCGGAGACAGCAGATGGCTTGGGAAGAAATGCATCCCGAGTCACTTTATCAGACCCTGAGGACTTAAATTCGACATGAACTTTTCTCTTCTTCTTCTTCTTTTTTTTTTAAAACTAAACTGGGTAGGGGGTTGGGAGGAGGGAGCAGGGAGCGGGATAACAAGGAGAAAGAAAACCATGCTCAAATTGTTTACTGATTTTTTTTTCTTTGAATGTTCAATATGTTGCCAAGCCTCAATAGTTATCTATTGGTGTAGCATTTTAGAGATCAGTAATTGATTATTTATTTGCATTTATTACAATGCCTGAATGAGTGCACCGCATGGGTGCAAGGACAAATTCAAGTAACTGCAATACTTTTAGCAGCTCAGTAAAACTCTATGCCACCTTCTGATTTGTAAAAGTTTTCATACATTTCAAATGGTTGCACAAAGTCTAAAAATAATGGGGTCTTTCATAAATCCTAAGTACTGTGAAAAAATTTTATAATGTTTTTTTATCTTCTGACTAATGCTAAAATATATCTAATTGAATTTCTTACAGTACAGCATTAAGCTTTAGGAAGTATTATCCACTATACAGTTTATAAAGATATTATGGTTTCTATAATTTATTATACATGGAAAGTGATATGCAGAGGTAATAAATTATTATAAACCTAGCTGCTCTTGGTCTGTGATGCTTGGTCTCAAAGGGAAAATAAGAAAGTACAGTTTGATTACTATAAACTTTTTGAGGGATTTGACTCTAAGAATAAAAGGTGATTTTAGAGTAGCTTTACATTCTGGGCCAAACTCTTTTAAAATAAGTTCTTCTATCAAATATCCAGAAAGTTTCTCCATCCCAACTTTAAAGTATAAAATACAAACAATAGAAATTCATAGACTAGCTCATCAACATTGCTCTTTGTCTCTATTCAGGAGGGGTTTTAAAAGACTTTTCTCCCTGGATTTTTGAAATGTGTCCTCTGTGGCTACAGCAGCTCTCTGCATTTGTTACTAAGCCAATATTTATTTATCCCCAAACAACATATTTTAGAATAAGAGTCTGAATTATGATCAAGAGTCTGTAGATTTTCAACGTCTATTTAATATAAACCAATGTGGGGATAACATTATAGTCTCTTTGCTTATTTCCTCATATAATTACATAATAAAAGACCTATAAGGAGGCATCTATTAACGCCTGCTGAGCTTTCCTGACAGGAACAAATAAAAATTTCTGAGAAATTAAGCATTTCAGAAACACTTACAAAGGTTTTTGAAACTGCTGATCATAGTAAAATAAGGCAAGCAAACTATCTAAAATCTTTTGAGAGGGGTATACATCAGGATTTTAAATAAATTTTAAAAAGGGAAATTAAGTGGCAAAACTTATTTTCAGATACTAATGGGCACTTTTAGTAAAGGTAGTACAAATTATTCCAGTAAAAGGGGTTCTTTTCATGAGCGCATCCATGAGAACCATGAAATCGTAAGCAGATTTCTGCTTGTATGCACATTCTTTTGGGAGGAGAATTCATAATATTCAGCATATTTGCAGAAATACTCACGAGGCCAAAAAGAGTTAAGAATGACAGAAGGAAGGGCTTTAGAGGTGGGAGGTTTAGCTCTCGGGGGGTTTTGGTACTGTGGAAGTGAAGGTCTTGAAGAGTTCCTCTGCCCCCTGGACCTCTTTTCTCCATTCTTGGGAACTGAGCCTGATGAATGATCTCATCTGTAATCTGCTCCATGTGTGCCAGGAATAAGTTTCCCTTCCCTGTCAGAGGCTGTCAGTGACACATTTTCTCTGTCCATTTAGAATCCCCAAAAGACATGAATAAACTGCATGGAAGTCAGTTTAGCAACCTGCTCTTCCAGAATATCTAATACACCCCATGCTTCCGATAAGAATTTTTAAGTTAGTTTCTACTCAAAGACATCTTGGATGGTGGATGCAGTTCAAGGGTTGAGTTTATTCTACATACTCCTAGGCATTTACTCTGCTTCTGCTGTCAGCAGTTGGGTGCAATGCATACCCCACCCTCTCCCCACATTAGCATGTATCAGACTAGTTTTCTTGCAGAATATTATCATTCATTTATGATTTTTTTTTTAATTTTTTTTTTTATTTTTATTAATTAAAAAAAGAATTAACAAAACAATTAGAAATCATTCCAATCTACATGTACAATCAGTAATTCTTAATAACATCACATAGTTGCATATTCATCATTTCTTAGTACATTTGCATCGATTTAGAAAAAGAAATAAAAAGACAACAGAATAAGAATTAAAACAATAATAGAAAGAAAAAAAAACAAAAAAAACAAAAACAAAAAACCTATACCTCACATGCAGCTTCATTCAGTGTTTTAACATAATTGCATTACAATTGGGTAGTATTGTGCTGTCCATTTCTGAGTTTTTATATCCAGTCCCGTTGTACAGTCTGTATCCCTTCATCTCCAATTATCCCTTCTCTTTTTTTTTTTTTTTTAATTAACGGAAAAAAAGAAATTAACCCAACATTTAGAGATCATACCATTCTACACATGCAATCATTAATTCTTAACATCATCACATAGATGCATGATCATCATTTCTTAGTACATTTGCATTGGTTTAGAAGAACTAGCAACATAACCGAAAAAGATATAGAATGTTAATATAGAGAAAAAAATAAAAGTAATAATAGTAAAATCAAAACAAAACAAAACAAAACAAAACAAAAACCTATAGCTCAGATGCAGCTTCATTCAGTGTTTTAACATGATTACTTTACAATTAGGTATTATTGTGCTGTCCATTTTTGAGTTTTTGTATCTAGTCCTGTTGCACAGTCTGTATCCCTTCAGCTTCAATTACCCATTTTCTTACCCTGTTTCTAACTCCTGCTGAACTCTGTTACCAATGACATATTTCAAGTTTATTCTCGAATGTCCGTTCACATCAGTGGGACCATACAGTATTTGTCCTTTAGTTTTTGGCTGGATTCACTCAGCATAATATTCTCTAGGTCCATCCATGTTATTACATGGTTCATAAGTTTATCTTGTCTTAAAGCTGCATAATATTCCATCGTATGTATATACCACAGTTTGTTTAGCCACTCTTCTGTTGATGGAGATTTTGGCTGTTTCCATCTCTTTGCAATTGTAAATAATGCTGCTATAAACATTGGTGTGCAAATGTCCGTTTGTGTCTTTGCCCTTAAGTCCTTTGAGTAGATACCTAGCAATGGTATTGCTGGGTCGTATGGCAATTCTATATTCAGCTTTTTGAGGAACCGCCAAACTGCCTTCCACAGTGGTTGCACCATTTGACATTCCCACCAACAGTGGATAAGTGTGCCTCTTTCTCCGCATCCTCTCCAGCACTTGTCATTTTCTGTTTTGTTGATAATGGCCATTCTGGTGGGTGTGAGATGATATCTCATTGTGGTTTTGATTTGCATTTCTCTAATGGCCAGGGACATTGAGCATCTCTTCATGTGCCTCTTGGCCATCCGTATTTCCTCTTCTGAGAGGTGTCTGTTCAAGTCTTTTTCCCATTTTGTAATTGGGTTGGCTGTCTTTTTGTTGTTGAGATGAACAATCTCTTTATAAATTCTGGATACTAGACCTTTATCTGATATATCATTTCCAAATATTGTCTCCCATTGTGAAGGCTGTCTTTCTACTTTCTTGATGAAGTTCTTTGATGCACAAAAGTGTTTAATTTTGAGGAGCTCCCATTTATTTATTTCCTTCTTCAGTGCTCTTGCTTTAGGTTTAAGGTCCATAAAACCGCCTCCAGTTGTAAGATCCATAAGATATCTCCCAACATTTTCCTCTAACTGTTTTATGGTCTTAGACCTAATGTTTAGATCTTTGATCCATTTTGAGTTAACTTTTGTATAGGGTGTGAGAGATGGGTCTTCTTTCATTCTTTTGCATATGGATATCCAGTTCTCTAGGCACCATTTATTGAAGAGACTGCTCTGTCCCAGGTGAGTTGGCTTGACTGCCTTATCAAAGATCAAATGTCCATAGATGAGAGGGTCTATATCTGAGCACTCTATTCGATTCCATTGGTCGATATATCTATCTTTATGCCAATACCATGCTGTTTTGACCACTGTGGCTTCATAATATGCCTTAAAGTCAGGCAGCGCGAGACCTCCAGCTTCGTTTTTTTTCCTCAAGATGTTTTTAGCAATTCGGGGCACCCTGCCCTTCCAGATAAATTTGCTTATTGGTTTTTCTATTTCTGAAAAATAAGTTGTTGGGATTTTGATTGGTATTGCATTGAATCTGTAAATCAATTTAGGTAGGATTGACATCTTAACTATATTTAGTCTTCCAATCCATGAACACGGTATGCCCTTCCATCTATTTAGGTCTTCTGTGATTTCTTTTAGCAGTTTTTTGTAGTTTTCTTTATATAGGTTTTTTGTCTCTTTAGTTAAATTTATTCCTAGGTATTTTATTCTTTTAGTTGCAATTGTAAATGGAATTCGTTTCTTGATTTCCCCCTCAGCTTGTTCATTACTAGTGTATAGAAATGCTACAGATTTTTGAATGTTGATCTTGTAACCTGATACTTTGCTGTACTCATTTATTAGCTCTAGTAGTTTTGTTGTGGATTTTTCCGGGTTTTCGACGTATAGTATCATATCGTCTGCAAACAGTGATAGTTTTACTTCTTCCTTTCCAATTTTGATGCCTTGTATTTCTTTTTCTTGTCTAATTGCTCTGGCTAGAACCTCCAACACAATGTTGAATAATAGTGGTGATAGTGGACATCCTTGTCTTGTTCCTGATCTTAGGGGGAAAGTTTTCAATTTTTCCCCATTGAGGATGATATTAGCTGTGGGTTTTTCATATATTCCCTCTATCATTTTAAGGAAGTGCCCTTGTATTCCTATCTTTTGAAGTGTTTTCAACAGGAAAGGATGTTGAATCTTGTCGAATGCCTTCTCTGCATCAATTGAGATGATCATGTGATTTTTCTGCTTTGATTTGTTGATATGGTGTATTACATTAATTGATTTTCTTATGTTGAACCAGCCTTGCATACCTGGGATGAATCCTACTTGGTCATGATGTATAATTCTTTTAATGTGCTGTTGGATACGATTTGCTAGAATTTTATTGAGGATTTTTGCATCTGTATTCATTAGAGAGATTGGTCTGTAGTTTTCTTTTTTTGTAATATCTTTGCCTGGTTTTGGTATGATCATTTATGATTTTGAGACCTGAACATGGGAAACAAATCGAAGAGCCATTGAGATAGGATTCCCTAGTGTGTGGGGAGTGGCATTTCCAGCAGAATATTACATACTCATGCTGTCTTTCCCCTTAATGGAAGATAGAACGTGGAATCAAAGTGACTCTACAAGGATGATTTTCAGTTTCAGGAGACTTTTATGATTTAGTATGAGGTGAATGTAATGATCATTAGAACAGGGAGGGACTAGACTAGCCCTGTTCAGAATACATACTAAGGAATGGTGATAACAGGCCAACTGTATCTCTAGATACCTCTTTGTAGCCAAAGAAATCAAAGCAGTAAATGTGAAACAGCTCATTAATGATATTTATATCAGTAGGATTATAATAATAATAGCTAACTTTAAGTGTTCACTAAGTTCCTCGTGTGTATTAAATCTAGTGGTTTGTACTGTGGGGTGAGAGTATGTGTGTGTATGCATGCTCCTACATATATACAGTAATGAAACCAAAGCACAGAGAGATGAAGTAACTTGTCCAATGACACACAGCTAATCATTCCAAGAATCAATTCAGGAAGGCTGGCCCTACAGCCTTCATTCCTAGCCACTAGGTAAGACTGATATTCTAGGAGAAACCAAGCCTCTCTTTCTTTCTTTAAAGGAAGAATTCCTTTATGCCAGTCAGAAAGACAGGAAGACGTGGTCTCTGAGAAATCACTTTTATCTTATATGTCTGTTTGTCTTTTTGTTTATGTGGCATTTGTGCCTTGTGGGGAAGTATGATAAATTTAATTGATTCAAGAGTTTCTTAGCTGCAGCATTTCAAGGTTTTGGTTAAAGTAATAACACATACATTAGTGCCTTGTAACAATGAACACATATGAGGTCTCATCCAGTGGTCAGTCAAGGCTTTGGGTCTGAGTTCATTGATGGAAACAAGAAACCTTGGATTCATTATTTTACTCATTTAATGCAGAGCTTCTCAGTTCAGCATCCAGGCCCACAGCAAAGGGGGTCTGTACCTGTGAAAGTACCTGGCAGATGGGATTTATTGAGAAAGGAGTCCAGGGCATATGACTGCCTATGTTCTTTCCTATCGAAAGAGGGTTAGCAAAGGACGCAACCCCGAGGTTTCCCTGGAAAGTCTTATCTGCTAATACACAAATGATTAAGCCATGATGGTCTTGGAATTGTGTATTCTTACAGAGCACCTCATTCTTTTCAGCTCTACACGAGGGTTTCCCAGAATGGCGTATTACCTTGTCCACCCCTTCCTCACACCCAGGGAGTTGTAGAGAAAGAGCAGGATTTACATTTTATCCATTCATGCAGCAAAAATGCACTCAGAATCCATTAGGTGTGGTGCCACTTCGTCCTGAACAGAAGATGCATAGATGAAAAATAACCCCTGCCTCCATAGTGGAGGAAACAGAAAATGTTTTAAAATAAATATAATACAGTGAGATGTATGATAGGTGATTAATTTATTAAATACATGGGAGCACAGCCCAGAAAGTGTGTGTGTGTGTGTGTGTGTGTGTGTCAGGGGATGGTAGGAGAATTTGAGGAAATCTAACTCAGGGTCCTGAATATTTGGGAGGAATATTAAAAATGCAGTCAGACTTTAAACGACAATTTTGAGTATTAATTGTTTGCTGAAGCTAATAGAGAATCATTAAAGATTTTTTTTTTTTTTTTAAAACATGGGTAGGCACCAGGGAAGGAACCCAGGTCACCAGCATTGCAGGCGAGAACTCTGTGACTGAACCACAGCTGCTCATTAAAGAATTTTAAGTAGAGGATTAACATCTACTGTCTAACTACTCTGCCTCAGGCCCAAGGAAAAGAGATGGCTAATATTTTGAGAATTAATGCACTGTCTAGCAGCTGAACTATTTATGGGTCATGGTTTACGGCGATTCTTCCAGAACTCTCTATTGTTTCATAGTTGATATACTGAGGTGAAAAGCCATCAGGATCTTTGCAACTCAGTAAATACACGGGTAACTGTGGAAGCTGAAGCTAAACCACAAGTAATAGATTTCAAAGACTAGAGTGAGGCAAAAGTGTAGAAACAGCACACTCATACATTCTAACTTTTAAAGAAAATGTGGTCATGCGTTAACCTTATAATCAATCTTATTTTTTCACAAGTATTGTGAACAAACAACTAGGAAGGCTCTCATTTGATCATTACTTGAATAACTCCTCTGCACAGTTTCCAGATGTTTGAAGTGATTATCACAGACACATACAAATATGTGCTATTTTAATATATATACACATTGACATAGAGGATATGGTTTTGCTACGTACTGGCCAAAGGATGTTACAGAACTCTGGAAATAAACATCTTGTCTCACAGGGTTGAGCAGTGGTTTGCAACAAAAATGGATGAAAAGTAAGAAAACTATTGTAGCTATTCCTGCAGTATGCAGCCTTCTCCCTCTCTCTCCCTTTCCCTGGCCCCTCCCGCCCCCTTTCTCTCTTTCTCATATGTGTGTGCATGCACACACACACACACACACACACACACACACACACACAGGATACATCGTCCTACTAGGAGCACAGCCGCCTTCTCCCCTGAACCTTTGTTACCTCACCTGTGGGCAGTAAGTAGCACGGTGTTGAGAAAATAACACAGGAATGGGGCCAGAGAGCTGCGTTTATTTCCCCAACACTGCTTTGGGCAAATGCTTTTTTTAATACTACATTTCCTCTGTAAAGAAAAAAAATTTCTTACTGGGTGATGTCTTACTCCTAGGTCTCAGAAAATGGGAAGTAATAATGTACCACCTCGGAAGGCAGGATATTTTTTCTAGATCAATCGATATTTCATATATGATAGGAATTTCTTTTAAATAAACAAAAGTCTAATTAGAAAGTTTTGATCACTAGTATTGATTGCTGAAGGCACAATGTGAATGAAAAAACTTTCTGTGGGTCCATTTGGGTTTTATTAGTAATGTCTTTACTGATGAGTAGAAACCCATGCTAGGGCCGACTGTTAATATTTTGAAAATCACATTTACACCCAGGGCATGACAAAGTCACAAAATCAATCTCCATTATTAGTGAGAATCAGAGTCACCTGGGGAGTTTTAAATTTATAGCTTCCTAGCCCCAAACTCTTTGGAGATTAACCCTAGTGATGGGTAATTTTACAAAGCTCCCAAGTTAACTAGAAAGAGTTACCAAATACTAAGAACCATTTCTTATATTACTGTTGAATCTTTTGTTAATGGCACATCTTAATATAACACCCCAAAACGATTTGATTTTAGGGCATTGGTTAGTGTTTTCTTGCCATATTGTCTGTTATTAATTTTAAAAATCTCCCGAAGAAGAGATCTAGTTTTCAAGAGAATATAGTTACTTTGGAATCGTAGTAATTGCAGTAAGTGTAAATTAATGCTTCCATCACTTAGCTGGGAATCCTCCCCCTTGAATGTTGGTCCTGGTGTTCATCTACTTTGATAAATGCATGTTTTACCAAGAGAAAAGCTTTTGATTCCTATTACTGCTTTTTCTTCTTACTCTCTTGCAACTTGTACATGTCAATTATTTATGCCTAGATTTTTATCAGCTGAAAAATTGTGGAGAATCCTGCTGATCACAGATATGCCATAGGAAGCACAGTTCCTGAAGTGCTATTTATAGGAAGCACCGATCTCTACAAATAGTGCAGGATACCTGGGAAAGTGCAGTTGTTTCCAAACCTACATGCTATTATCATCTCCTGGAGAACTTTTAAAATCCAGGCCTCTGGACATAATGATTCAGAATTTCTAGGGCTAGGAACCTGCTATCTTTGCTCTTAAATTACTTCCCAGGTGATTTTGCCACTCAGTCAGATTTGAGAACCAGTGACCTGGGTTACCTGCTCTTTAAAGCTATAAACAGTGCGAGTGTTTTATTTTAACTCACCCATATCTTCCCAGGCACATTGCAGAATTCAATACATTTGAGTCTAAGCAATCTGTTGACACAAGATTTGACCAGTACCTTGTCTTGGAATATGTTCTTCCTGTGATCTCTGATCCACCTATCACCATTATTTGAACTTCATTCTAAATTTCTTTATTCTAAGAAATCTTGCCTGGCCATATCAACCCTCTATGAGCTCACTGTTATCTAAACTCCCAGGAGATTTATAATCTTAGAAATTAAAATGTTTTTTTAAAATAACAGAAGGCTTTCCTCCCCACTTAAAAGTATTTATCCATGCCTGCTATCTTAGACATTCATTTCTTAGACTAAACAAATTATTCTTTTAAAATTACTCTTTCAGAAAGGAAATACTCCTGGAAGTTTTAACACTCATCGCTAGCTTTATATCCTAGCACTTATAAACCTTCTTCCTAATAACTAGTAACCTCCGCTGAGATAAGGAGGTTTTAATTTTAAGAGGAGAGCGGATACAGCAGGAAGATTGAAGCAGGGGTGAAGGGAACACCTAAATTGGTAAAAGAGCAAACAAATCGATGCAAATGTACTAAGAAATGATGATCATACATCTATGTGATGATATTAAGAATTACTGATTGCATATGTAGAATGGAATGATTTCTAAATGTTGTGTTAATTTCTTTTTTTCTAATTAATAAAAAAAACCAAAACAAAACAAAAAAAAGAGCAAACAGCTGCTGGGACTGGTCTTGGCTGTTTGGTAGCTAGAGAGGGTGACATATAGCATGGAAGACAGTAGAAAGACTAGTAGAGCTGTGGATGAAGGATAAGAAGACCTGGATTCTAGTTATGTGTAGATACTAAGTAAATTAAGCAATCTCTCTCAGCCTCACTTTATGCATCCATAAAAATGGGATAAAAAAAAAACTTTATACTTGCTGCTCTTGATTTTTGTAAACATAAAATAAGACAACGTTTGTGAAAATCTCCAGAGATAAGATAATAATAAGGGTAAGATCCTTGGGGATGAGGATGATGCTTTGCTGACGGTTCAACATTACAGGGCTCATGGCATAGCGCCTAACATGGGATAAGGACTTTATACATGTTTGTTGAATGCAAATGCAGACATTTGTTTAACAAACATATTTTTTGATGCACCGTCTTCTCAGTCTTTGAAATCAACCTGCAATCATCTGCATGCTCTTTGTCTCTTCAGCATCTCAGAGAAGGGCTCAGTCAATAGCAGTCATTAGCGTTAAATCACTGAACTTGATCCAGGTAAGCAGCCTTGCTCTGCCATGGTGCATCTCTGCCACTGCCACTTCGTTTGCTTTTCATTATATGTCAAAGTCTTCAAAGTGTTCAGTGGAAGTGAATAGGTTTTCTGAACCTCTGTGAATTGATTCTGCTGATCGTGTCTAGTTCTGTTTCTCTTGACATGGCTTTGGTATCTAAGGTGACAAATCTGCTGAAAAGTGTTCTGGAAAGTGTTCCTTTCTCCTGTTTCCCTTTCAGCTTTGGAGTCATGTTATGTCTTGATACTGCCACATCTTTGGCATTCATTTGGGTGAGTCTGAAGAAGGGAGGGAGCAATGCTGGAAGGGGTAACGCATCCAAGAGCTATAAAGCTAGAAAAAAGGTCTGTGTGGGTCACAAAAGTCATTCTATTTATCTTACCATATAGAGGAAGAATTTCAGAATGAATGTAAGAGATTTAGGGATCCCTATTAATCTGTTTTGGGAAGCGTGAAAACCATTGCGGAATAAAGCTTAGCAACATGTTTTTAAGAACCAAATGCATCAGTCGTTGCCTGATTTCAGGAATAAACCTAAATATATACCATTCTAGCAATTAAGGCCACATTCACAAGACATTCCACAATCATTTAGTGGAATCAGTTGAATGAAATACATCAGTCAGGCAAGAGTGGAGTAAATATGTAGACAAAAGAACAAACCGAGTCTCTGATTGTCACCTTCAAATTGATCATGATTCCATTGCACAGACATGAAGTAGTGCTGTCTCTGTATTCCATCCACATTTGAAATTTGAAGAAATCTCTGCATCTTAATCTTTCTTGAGGAATCAAAGGACATGTGATTTCCCAGTGATTGTTCAACCTGGCACATGGATTCTCAATCATCCTCAAAAGATGCCAAAACCAGAATCCTCTAACCTTAATAGATTTAACACCTATTTCAGTGAAGTTTTATTTCCTCATCGCCTCTTTTTATTTATTTTGAAAGTGATGAAGATTGTCCCTCTATCAATTTTAAAAGCCCAGTGCTTGCTGTTAGACAAGTATATAATAATTCTGGAAAAGTGAGACAGCGCTTGTTGTTCCAGGATGGGGAAGTTTGGGAGTCATTACACTTAAAAGTCTGCACTTCTGTTAAGAAAGACCAAAAACTCCATGCTCTAGACACAGGGCTTGAGAGACTAGAAAGACTTAATCTAATCCAACTCACAGATTGCAATGTATAGATGGATCACCAATTTATCAATTTATGGGAGAAATTTAACTGCCAAGCAGGACAAATTAAAAGCAAAAGCAGAGGGAAGTGCAGAGTCTTATAGACAATTTTACCTTGGATTTGATAAAGTCTGAACTTGCCTTATAGCAGAGACCTCTTATCCAGTAAACACTGCAACATTTAGCTTTTGCTGCATAACAAAATACCCCACAGTTTGTGGTTTAAAATGACGTCCATTCTCTTTAGCTCATACTTCTGTGAGTCAGCCTGGGGGTTCTCGGCCAACTGGGCTGTTCTCTGTTGGGCTTTCTCATGCGTTGTGGCCAGCTGGCAGGTCAGCTGGTGGCTGGATGACCTAGGATGGCCCCACCATGTGTCTGGTAATTGCCAGGCTGGTGGCCAGGACATCCTGATTTTCTTTTGCCACTTTTTGCTGTTGACCATATTAGAACTTGGAGGTGCTCCCTCACCCTACCTAAGCAGTTTTGGATAAGCATTTGTCAAACTCTGCCTTTCTATCTTCCCTTTTTGTAGATACCATGCTCAGTTTCCACCTTCTTTGTGACATTATCCTTTCTGCCCCAGGATACAATAAAAGTAACTACAGTTTACCTTATTAAGATAGTCACCCTCCAAATCTGCTGCTTCCCTGAGATCAGAGCCGTATTACCTAGACTCACAAAACTTCAGTCATACATTTAGAATACTTTTTTATTCACTCTTATGGGACCTATGGGGGGTAAATTTCTTTCATTGGGTATGAATTTTAAAAGCATACTATTCAGAGAATATGCATTATTTTTTTCCTATGATTTCTTGATGGGACTGTAAGAACAGAAACTATTGTTATTTCCACATACGAGTCATTGTGTTTACTGGTGTAAGCAGAATTCTGGAAAATCATATCTCCCCTACCACACTTTTTTAGGGTCAGGTTCCATATAAAATATCTTAATGTACAAATATCACTGAATAGCAGAGCTTTGCTCCTCTTATTTAAAAAAAACACACTGTTTAGAAAGGGTGTAAAATTAACTACTAAAAATGTCTGCTCTGTTCTCTGGGATACTGGACATTAAGAAGCTTTCGCCCAAAGGAGACAGACTGACTCAGGGAAAAGAATTAATGGAAGCACATGGCTCCTGCGGGCAGGAAATGCTTTGATAGGCCTTTTCCTCTTTTTGTTACCAAGAGAACCTTGACAATAGACTCCACCTTGGAGCAGCTGCTGAGCCCTATGTGATGATCACAGCACATTTTCCTTGTCAGACTTGGAGTCTGCACCAGGGAGTGCTCAGGAAGAGACAAGTACAATGTCAAGTATCTGCCCTTGAGCCTGCAAACTCTGTGATGGGTGGAGACACCACACCTAAGACACAGAAAGAATCCTTCTGGCATACATTTCAGGAAGGCCATCTGCTTCTGTTGTTCCTCTGAACTTTTGTTAGAACCCACCCTAAATTGGAAAGCAATTGCCAGGAAAAAAAAAAAAACTAAACTAAACTAAGCTAAAGCAGTTTAGACCCTGTTATCAAAGAAAGTCAAATTAAGAACCACTAGTTTAGCACTTAATATGTGCTCAGTATCATGCTAGGTGTTGGCTGTGGAGGGAAAATGAAACATTTTTTCAGTGCTCAAATAGTGTCAGGCACTGTGTAGGATGCTAAATAATCTCACTTCATCTTCTCAATAACTCTGCTGGGCAAAATTTTTTATCCCCATTATATAGATGGGGAAACTGAGGCTCTGGGATGCTCACCAACTTTTCTAATGCCTAACTTCATAAGGATGTAGGGAAGCACAAAAGAAGAATTCCACTGTTTACATTGGTGCCTTCTCAACCTCATAGGATTTGATTTCAACCCTAGTATATCCCTGACTCTTAAGTTTAACAGTTTTATACCTTACTCTTATGGTCAAAGTCTAAGAGGCTCCAGGAAATATTGGGAGTCAGGAGACTGGTCCTAGCTACAGTTCTGACCTGAAACGTGGGGAAAGTCATTTGCTGAAAGTGTCAGCTTCCACTGAAACATTAAGGGTCTGGGACTACATGAGATTTTGTTCTTGCTAATTCTTAAATTCATTTTTGTGTTATGAAAGGTGGTATGGATTTTAAGTAATGAAATATAAGTGTATTTCCCTTTCTTGAAGTGTTAGCATCATTCAATTTCCTAGTAGTTTTTTAGTTTGAAAATATTGCTGACCCTACAGATATACACTGTGACTGTGGAGCTTCCTTGGACCTCAACCTGTTCTCAAATGGACTAAATTTAGAAAGTACCCAGCGTGCCAGTCCTCACTGAGAAGAGGAAACAAACAAATTCAGAATTTTAAAAGATAATCAAGTCTTTTAAGGGAAAAAAGGATATTAAGAAACATTATTAATGCCATTATTGTTATATGGATAGACATTTTTCAAAGGATAGAAGACAGAGCATTCCCAAGAGTGGGACTAGTTTATGACAAGATTCTATATTGGGAAAAGGATAGCATGTGTTGGAAATGGAGGTGTCAAGCAGGGTGAATCCCGGGGGCCAAGTTATAGAGTTTGTATTGTGTTACAGTAGAAGTAGAAGTAGAAGTGATTGAGGCATATGAAGCTGGAGAATGGCAAAAGTCTGATTGTGGATTTCAAAAGGTCAACCTGGCAGCAATTTGTGGAATGAACCAAGAGAGTGGCAATAGCATGGAAGTTCATACCTTTTAGGTGGTTATAGTAGTTGCCCAGATTAGAGCAGATGGGAATGGAGATGAAGAAAAGTAGTTGGATTTTAGAGATAATTTGGGAGGAGTTAACTTGGTCATCAAGACTTGGTGATACATTGGCTTTATCCTCTACATTTCCCCCAAATCAGTCATTTTCCCCCAGAACTACAGTCACCCTACCACCACCTCTATCACTTTCCAGTAGAGTACTCTACCTTTGAAATTGCTTTCTGCCTCTAGCTGTTACTATTCAATTTGTCTTTTACATCACAGCTAGATATTTCTTCCTAAAATGCTACTCTGCCACACATAACTTTCCCGCTCAAAACCTTCAAAGTCTACTCATTGTCTATAGTATCAAATTCAACTTACTTAGTCTGGCGTCAAATGCCTTTTGTCATCTGGTCTTTCTAAATTACCTACCCCACATCCATAACATGAACTCAGTCAATCAAAAAAGTGTTCAGCATCCATTACAGCATTGATTTGTTATTACCAGCAACCTGCTATAAAGCATTTCCTCTTTCTACAATTTTACTCATTCTATCTTCTTGAAATGACCTCTCTCTTCTTGCCACTTATATAAATCCCACTATTTTTCTCCCTTGAGTCAGAACTCATTTTTCAGGAAGATTTTTTGGAGCCATTTGGTCATACTAAGCATGGACTGCATTGTCTCTACCGCCTGTGTGGCCCTGCCATGTCCCACCATTAATTATTAGTGATCTTTTTAATGTGGCATTGGAAGAGAAAATCTTATTTTCTATTGAGAAAGTGCTCAATTTTTTGCAGAGCTTGTTGCTGATGGTGTTAACAGACAATCACTTGCTTTGCTTAGAGTGGCAAGATAGACCAGGCTGAGGATGCTAGAGGCAGTAGAAGGGAAAGATGCTCATAAACCAGGGAAAGAAAAAAGATAGCTGGCATTTAGTAAACAGTTGGTGAATAAATGAATAAATAAATAAATGATGGATAACTTTAGCTCACAATATTGGACCATAAGTAACATGGGGGAGACCATGGTCTCATTCTTAATGATTGCATCGCTATAACTTAGATAGTTGAGGTCAGTCATTTATTGAGTACCTGGTTCAGGAGATGCACAGATGAATAGGTTCTGCTTTAAAATATTAGCAGTGGCAGGTAAGGGGGCAGAGATGTTAATAAAAAATTATAACATAAGGCAGTAGATACAATAAAAGTAAAACTCACAAAATAGCAACATCAGGAGAGGAAGCGGTTAATTGATTTACCTTTGTTCTTTGTTTTCTACCCTACTCTGATGCTTCTATAACCTTTTCTCCCTCTGCTTGTGGGTCCTGCCGCTTTCACCCTGCCATAGTGCTTTCTGCTCCAGCCACAGTTGTCCAGGTTACCGTGCTCCACACAGACCCCATGCTTTTCCTCTGTGTCTAGCCAGTGCTTCTCGTCCACATCACCTAGAGATTTTGTTAAAAATGCAGGTTCTTTTCAGGAGGTCTTCTGTGAGGCCTGAGATTTTGTAAGTCCAGCTAGCTCCCAGGAGATGAGAATGCTGGTGGTCAGTGAACCAAACTTAGAGTAGTAGAATTTCTGTTGTCTCCTTGAAATACCCTTTTCCACCATTCTATTCAAATCCTCTGTATCTTTTATGGGCTGTCAAATGTCTCCCCAGTGAATAACCACAGTTTTAACCCCTGGAAAATAAAGTGACTAAAACCATGTTAAGATTTTCATTTTGCTGGAATAAAGGAAAAACGAACAAGCAACAAAACAATGTTCTGGGCATCTTCACTCAAGAAAAGATGGAACAAAACAAATCTGAAAATCTTCCTTTATAGTAAATGCACATTAAATGGCTTTTATCACCCAGTAGATCTTCATACATACCTGCAATAGCAAAAAAGTCCAAGGCATTTTTCCATGTGAATTCTTTTTTTCCCTAAATACCAAATTGTTGTTTTAGATCAACAAAATACTTTTGTGTTTTTCTTTTTGCTATTAAGTATCAAAAGGAGCCCACTTAATTGCAAACATAAAAGCTTTTTCCTTTCCTCTCCCTTCAATTTTGCTGATGAGGAAGATTTGCAGCCTTACTTTGTACCAAAATAGCTCTGTTTAACTCACCATTATCATCTTCACAGGGCAGGGCAATGATAATGAACTTAGAGCACAGGAAGTTTACCATTTCACAGTATTAAAATAGAATTTATTACAGAAATAGCTCTCCCATAAAAAAAAAGCTTGAATTTTTATTTGCTTTAACGTGTTGACATCTCTATATTGTATTAATAGATTAAGTAATCAAAATAATTCATACTGCAGAAATATTGTTTCATTTTATAGTTTCACATGAATGATAATTTTTGAAATAATTGAAAAATTCCCATTGCCTTTTAAGCAATGTCAAAAATTCCCATTGCCTGGTAAGCAAAGTCAGCCTGGCTTAGCTGAAGCCAATGTTGCAAATAAAAAACTTCAGGACTCTAAGGTTTACACTTAATAGTAGGGTGTCCGGCGCCGTCTCGCCCAGCTTCTGATCCCCGGCCGGCGGAGGGAACAGGAGGGAGAGAGAGACAGACGCAGACAAACCGACTCAAGTGACAGACACGGGTTCGAGACACGCTGCAGTTGTGAGCACAGACCTTTACTGGAGCTAAGCTTGCAAGCTCTGTTACAAATTCCGCGCGGGACAGAATACCCCGCGGGGGAACAACCTCTATGCGGCCGTCAGGTACGGCTCCCTATGGGTCGTCTCCCCCCACCCTGTCCGGGTAACCTCTTATATACTGTGCCCAAACCCAATAGGTTAGTGCCACGTATACAGAGGTGATTGGAAGATAGGGTTGGTGGGCGCGTGCGTCATACGCGGAAACAGGATGCGGGCGCCATCTTGACTCACTCGATGGGCGGGGGGAACTCTAGAGCAGGCCGCAGCGTGTCCACTAGGCCAGACCCGGGAGGCGGCTCTCCACAGTAGGGGTATGAAAAGAGAATATCATTTACTATCTGTTGTAAACTGAGCTTATTTTAAATGTAATCTCATTCAAACATCATAGCACTCGTACAGGTATGTATTGTCATTCCTATTTTACAAATGAGGAAACTAGGCATCAGAATGGTTAGATGAGTTACCCAAAGTTTCACATGGTAAGTACTGGAGGCATAAATCTGACTTGTTTTCTTGACTCCAAAGACCACATAACCTCCTTTATACAAAGATGCCTTTAGAAAGTTACCACCTGTTTTATCAAAATATGAAAAGTATAGCATGTAAGATGTCTGTACCTTCGATAATATAACTTTACTTTGCTCAAATGAACGTCTACTGGGTTTCTACTTTGTACTTGGCAATGTGCTCAGTGCTAGAAATAGAGATAGAATATAGTGGTTTTCAGGAGAGGCAGACAATTTAAAGACAACGGCAATTTGAGATTGCCAGTGTTGGACTATTCTTGAGTTACAAAACGCCAGTTTCATATGGTTGATACTAAAGCATGTTATCCAGTCAAGAAAAGGGCATGTTTTATTCCAGTTATTCCAACTTTAGGAAGGAAGAACTTTCAGCCTTATTTCCCAACATTTTGCTTATATCCAATGTGTTGATAAACTGTTCCTGTTGCTTAAATGGAAGGCTGTGTTCTCCTGCGAGCTCAGCACTCAGCACATGCTCTTATTGAGGCGGGGCTCTGCATTCCATCCTGGCTTTACCACTCAGTAGCTTTTTGACACTGAACAAGTCATTTAACCTCTTTTAGCTTCATTTTCTTTATCTGAAAAATGGAGGGAATGCCATCTAGTTTAGAGGCTTTTACTTCAATAAATGGCCTCATCAGTATTTATTCAATAATTTCTACTCCTCCTTCTGCGAATCCCTTCATCCTGATTTAATTTTGAAGACATTCGAACAAAAACAACCAATACTTTTGTTCCAAACACTTCCATTTTAATGTTTTATTATGATTAAAATTTCTTTTGAATGAATTTCTGTTTGCAATTTTACCACTGCTGTAGGGAAAAAGGGCAATTTATCATCATGCAAAATATTTTTCAGGCAACCTCTCTTTGGCACACCGAGTCAGTTTCAATTTGACTCATGAATTCCAAATTCCAGGTCTTCCCTGAGAAGTGTCCTGCTACAAGACAGAAGTGGCATCACAGAGGCCAAAACTCTCCTGCTAAACACTGAGCTCCTTCTCCAAGCAAATCTGGAACTGCACTCAAGTTGTCTCTAAAGCTATTAGGAAATGATTCAAGACCAGAGTTGGCTGGAACAAGTGTGGCCATTTCCTCTGGGCATAAGATAGTAAAGAGCTTGTATCACAAACCTTCTCTGAATAGCCTACTCCTTGACTGAAAGGTTCTAAGGTTGTGAGATGGAGGATACTTATTGAGTGTGTCCTTTCCTAGCCTCTGCCTGTGGACAAGATGTACCTTAGCACGGAAATCACTCCACTCTCCTACACCTCCCCCACTGTGTTTTAAAAAGATGAATCAAAATTGATTTAACTCATATATATGTAGTCCCTACTGTTTGTCAGCTACTGTGCTGAGCCATGGATATAAAATAATAAGCTAAATAGATTTGGTGGACCTTACATCTGTGGACTTTACAGATAAGTATGTAGGAATAAATATTAATCACAAATTAAATACATACATAATTGCAGAATATGATAATGTCTCTGAAGTACAGGGTGCTGTGAGAGAGAATATTAGGGGAAGACCTAATTTACATTGGTCCTCAATGAATAAAGGGCATCCAGAGTGAAAATCAAAGGATGTCTCAGCCAGGTGAAGGATGAGAGGAAGAGATGGAAGTGTCTGAGCGTGCAAAGGCCCTGAGATGGTAGGTAGGTTGGCAGCTTGGGGGAGGAGAACGCCAGCCTGGTGCATGGCGAGGAGCCCCTGGAATTTGGATTTTACTCTTAGGGCAATGCAAGGCCACTGAAGCACTTCAAGCAGAAGGATGGCGAGAGAGATCTACATTTTTAAAATCTCCCTCTGGTTTCTGTATGAAAAGTAGGTAGGCTAAGGGGCAAGAACAGAAGTGAAAAGAGTTAGAGGAATGTGGTGGCAATGAGCACAAAGGAAAGACAATCAATGATGCAGAAAAGATAAAAAATTATGGAAGAAGTGGTTAGAAGTATAAAATGAGAAGAGAATCTATCAAAGAGAGAGGAGCTGTGTGCAAATTCCATAGAATACAGAAAAAAGGGTCATAGAGCATGAAGCCAGAGAGGTGGCCTCATTTATAACCTATCTTAGGATGGGGTGGTGGTGAGGTGGTGTACGAACTGATTGTGAGCATCAAGTTTTCTTGAAATGTGATCCAGAATAGCTCCCTCACTCTTTTCTTTACACCCACTGCCGTCCCAGTTCACTGCAAGTGAAGCTGTCCCAGGTGGCAATATAAACTCCCACCCTAACAGCTATGCATCTCAATGAGCTGACCAAGCCCCTGCAGAGGTAACTCCAATCGATGACCATGTACAGAGTCCAGGAGAGCTGCCCAAGCCCCCACGGATCTGTCTTCATCAGTCACCATACACAGTGTGGTCACAGAGTAACACAATGCCATTCCCAAGCACCCAGGAGTGGCCCACTGATGTCCCCAAATGCACCCTTTGACCGTGAGGCCCACGGAGGAAGTGGCCATGCGTGAGCAGTAGGGACTCCTCCCTTGTCCCCTATGAATATGCCTCCTTGATCTCTCATGGGGAGAGCTGCTTTGACTGAGGAATAGTTTGCCCTTTGAATGAGATTAGTAAGACAGAGATGACTTTATTCTTTAAATGTCTCCCAATGACCAAATTTGGCCTCAGAGAACCTGACCGAAACATTTTGTATGAGTCATGCCTGTCTGCCTCATTTTCTGTCATTAGTTGTTATGGAAACCACACAGCAAAGCCCAAGGGTTCAGAATTACTGGAGTTAACCTCAAATTTATCCATAGTTTATGCAGCAAAGAAGTTTGCTTACTTTGTTAATCTTTAGCTACTTCCCGCCCTGTTCAGATTGGAAGCTGAAGAATTCAGTACTGCCCAGAGCCTACACTGCTCTTTTCACATGAATAAAAATAACAGCCATGCACTTATGTTCCACCCTGAGGGTAGTATAGATATTTAAAGGAGTTCGAAATCACTTCCTGGGTTATCTGATTGTTAGATGAAAGAATCCCTCACTGACATAGAAACCATAAACATGTGGAAGAAATTTAAGAGTTCTTCACTTTGTCTTTTTGGGGTTCATCCCAATCTCTTGGTCAAATCTTCAGCCAAATCTGAATAGCCCCTGGGTTTATTTGGGGAAATAGGTACTTTAGAGAGAGGCTTGACAGATTTTTGCCACTTGAATTCCTTTGATGATATCTACAAATCTTTTGAAACTGAGACAGAAGAAAATTTTGTGTCCATGGTGCCTCTTTGTTATTCAAAAACTGGCAATATGCCTTGTGGCTTCTTTAGCAAAGAATTTGAATCAGACAGATTTGGGCTCATATCTTGTTCCTGCCATTTAGTAGTTGCTTGACTCGGGATAGATAATTTGCCTTTATGAACCCCAGTTTGTCTATCTAGAAAATAGTGATGCTAATCTCTACCCCACAAGGTTATCATAAAGACTAGGTAAACTAAATGTGCAAATTACTCAGAGCAGTTCCATATGCATAGCAGATGCTTTAATACTGTTGATGGCTTTTCCTTTTCCGTTAGACCTGCGGCTCTGTGGCCATGTTGTTGCTCATTTGCATACAGGCAGGGAGAGCAATGGGTCAATAGGTAGACAGTGTGGGAAAGTGAAAAAAAAAAAAAAAGCCGATGAGTTTCAAACTTGGTCTCCCAAGTTCTGAAAACCATTCAGGTGTTCTGTCTAACTTTAGCTATGTAATTTAACTTGGGCAAGGAACTTCACTTCTGCGAGCTGAACCATAACTGGAAAGGTCGGTGTAGTTAATCCTGAAACCAGGCATCTTGACAGATATAAAGGTAATATCATATATGATTAGTAACCCCGGTGAATGTATAACTTATCTTTTAGAAATTGCACAAGGGCAACAAAAGAAAACACAAGGTGGAAAAGAGATAAACGTGGAGCAGAGTGACAGATACATTTGATGGAGTGGATAAAATTCGAAGTATATTTCAATTTTCTCATGTCTCCTATAGCCCTCCCGTGCTCATGCGTGGCATTAAGAACAACAAATAAATGTGACTGACTCGTGCCCTCTCACCCAATAGAAACATAGCCTCTTGCAAAATCCTATTCTAAGGTTTCCGTGAATTAACAAGTGACATTTCACATGTGGTCACCTTAGTCCTCTCAGGCCTATCCGTTCATGCTCCCTTGTTGATGTGGCCACCTGGGCGGTCACTTAGGGAAGGTCAGTCGTGCCTCAGGTGACGCGGGAGTTCTGTGTCAGAGTGCTCGTGCTCAAGTCCCTGCCAGGATTCTCTCCCGGTGTTTCAGATGCCAGCCTCCCTAGGTGAAACTGTGCTGCTGAGCTCCAGAAGGTCTTGTGGGGTTTAAGGCCATGCTCTATTCTGCAGCACATCACCTGGCATTGAAGGAAACTGCTTGGTCTCCATGTCCTGTGGCTTTTCAAGAAAAGAGCTGTTCACAGCATCAGCTTCTGGCCCTGTCTTCATAGATCTCAGTACTGATCCATGGCCCAGAACATTGTCTTGGACTCAGCTGCTGTGCCTCCCCTCTCTGCCAGTCCCAATAGGCATAAAGATTAATTCTTAAAGTCTTGCTCATCATTTCGCATGTTTACCGAACATGTTCAGACAGGTCGGCACATCAACTGAAGTTCAATCTGGGACCTTCCACTAAGCAAAGATAGAATTCGTGTAAATGAAAAATAAATTTTCGTTGCAGAGCAGTAACCAAACCACGATGGGTTGGATGGGTTAGAAAATTTATGATTGAAGTAAATTTATGATTGAGAGATAAGACTAGCAAAAGGAATTTGCGGTTTGGCCCAACCGCTAACCTATCGGGGACCCTCTACTCCTCAGCTTCTCACTGCTTGCTAGACGACACTGCCGCACGCAGAAAAGGGGCTCGAGCTGGGGGTCTGGGTCCAAGGGGCGCGCGCAGGAGACCTCGCTGCGGGTCTAAAGGACTGGAGGCCGAGTCAATTAAGGCATGAAGCGAGGTAGCTTTATTGTTGGTAGACGCTTATGCCAGGGCCGCCAGTAGCTAAAGACCACGAGGCTTGATGAGCCCTGGATTATATACAGTTTGAGGAGAGGCGGAGTTAGGGCGTGGCCTCCAGGGGAGAGTAGCCAATCACACAGGGGGGACGGATGAGTGACTGTGACCATAGAGATGCTGTTCCTGAGTGTACCCGTAGCAGAGGATGTTGGGTAGGTGGAGGACTAAGGAGAAGGCCAATAGGGTTAGAGAGACAAGGCTGCATCATCACTAGTCGCTGGTGAGGCTTGTAATTCAGAGGCTTAGAAGAACCGGACGTGCCAAAATGGTGAGGGAGGGAGAGAAAGAGACTAAGCTACCAGGCCAAGAATAAAATTATGCCACAGAATTGATCCAGTAGTAGGCCGGGGAGTTTATATCGAATGTGACAGGCTGCAGACCCGCCAGAGACATGAAGGCAGAAATAGTTGACACTAAGGTTGTATTCTGCATTCTATTTTCTTTGTAAAGTTTAATGACTTAGACTTAAATGTGAAATTTTTACTTATGATTAGTTGTGTGCCTTTGTGCGAATAATTTGTCTTCTCTAAATACCAATGTGTTCCTCTATGAAATTGGGGTAATTCTACCTTCTTAAAGAATTGCTGTGAAGAGTAAATCAGATGATACATGTAAAAGCAGCTAGTACAGGGCCTAGTATCTAGAAAGAGCTCAATACATTGTGTATCCTTTTTCTTTCTGGTTATTAGAAGATGATACTTAAATTATTTGTCAAAATTGACATTAGGAATTACATGTACATTTTAATAATTCATCCTAACCCTGTACACCATTAAAGATAAAAATAGAGAACAGTTTTTCAGAGCATAAAGTTTAAGAGGAGAAAATGATAGTCTGCTGACTTTGATGTTTTTTTCTTTCACCCTCTGATAAATTATACCTAAATCTGGAGTACAGAAATGCAACAAATTAAAATGTTGACAAAGATATCCTCTCTTTTAATGGATGTGGTATTGTTAGACAATGAGTTTGTCACGTTCTCCTCCTCTGAGCTGTTACTACACTATTGAACATCACTGCATTCTCTGACTTTTGCCCTCTAATTTACGAGAATTTTTGAAATAAAAACTTTACTAAGCTATAATTCACATCATAAAATTCACTGATTTAAAGTGCACATGCAGTGGTTTTTGGTATATTCAGAGTTGTGTAGCCATCCCCAAGATCAATTTCAGAACATTTTCATCAATCCTCCAAAAACACTCAGTCCCGTGTAATTGCTCCTGTTTCCCTCCTTGATGGCTCCTCCTGCAGCCCTAATCTTTGTTTTGCTTATTCTGGGCATTACATATAAATGGGATCACACAATATGTGGCTCTTTGTGGCTGGCTTCTCTCTCAGCATGATGTGTTCAAGCAATTTCCTCATTGTATCACTTATGAGTACTTCACTCATTTTCTGTGTTGAGTAGTAGTCCAATGTATGGATAGACCACCATTTATTCACTTATTCATCAGTTGATGAACATGTCTGAGATACTAGAAATGGAATGGCTTTTAAAAAGGGGAATTATTACATTGCAAGTGTAAGTTCTAAAGCTGTTTGAAAATGTCCAAATTGAAGTATCAACAAGAGGTTACCCTCACTCAAGAAAGGCTGATGCTGTCCAGAACAACTCTGTCAGCTAGAAGCCATGTGGCTGGCATCTGCTGGGGTCTTTGGGCTCTGGACACCTCTCTCAGTTGGGAAGGCACACTTGACATCTGTTGGGTTTCTCTCCCAGCTTCTTCCACAGCTTCCCTGGGGGTGTTTTCCTTCGTTCAAAGGTCTCTGGCTATGTGGGCTCTGTTGGTTCTGAACTTTTTTCAAAATGCTTCCCTCTCAAAGGGCTCCAGTCAGCACCCCCACCTTGAATGGGTGGAGAAAGGTCTCCATGGAAACCATCTACTCAAAAGTTACTACCTACACGTGGTTGGGCCACATCTCCATGGAAATTATCAGAAAGCTCCCACCCAGCAACATTGAATGAGGATTAAAGGACATGACTTTTCTGGGGTACATAATAGCTTCAAACTGGCACTTTGAAGTTGTTTTCAAAAACACAGGTTGTTTTCAACTTGGAGCTGCTACAGAATCACACAATTTTAAACTTAGAGAGTCCTGTGTAGCTTTTCCAGTATATTCCCTGTTCAAGGAGGGAGCTGAATGTTAAATGAATAGTCCCTATCTCACCACTTTTCAGTAGCAAAGCTTTGATTAATTAGGTTTCTTAATTATTTCATGAGTGCCATTCTCATCTCAAGCAAGAGTTTGCAAGGTCTTCAGGGAGGGGGCCCTGTGCTAAATGGTGTCATGAATTCAATAATAGATAAGACTCAGTCCCTGTAACCCAAGGAATATATAATTCAGTGAAAGGGTGATAGCCCTTGAAAACATCATGTATTTCCAGATAGACAAGTAATTTGGGTTGTAGTTCTCATAGTTGCAAAACTTTAAGGGATTTTTAACTCCTCAAATCCTCAGTTCCCTTTCTTATAAGATTAAAGAGCAGTGCTCTGGTGAGGGTCTATTTGTTTTTTTTAAATTATGGTGAGGCTGAAAGTAATTTCTAATCCAAACTTTCTTCCAAACTCCTAAATGGTATATATGGAGCTGAATATCGGACAGTTATACTTCCATACCTCAGGTAAAGAAAACTTGAATGAGTATCCAAAATCAAGCTTTTCATCTAAACTAAAAGTACTTAGTACCTATTTATCATTCAGGTTGCAACTTAACTTGATTTTCTCAGAGAAGTCTCCCTCACCGCTGTAATCTAAATCAAGTCTCACTAATATACATTTCTGTTCTAGTTTGCTAGCTGCCGGAATGCAGTATACCAGAAATGGAATGGCTTTTAAAAGGGGGAATTTGATAAGTTGCTAGTTTACAGTTCTAAGTCTGAGAAAATGTCCCAATTACAACAAGTCTATGGAAATATCCAATCAAGGCATCCAGGGAAAGATACCTTGGTTCAAGGAGGCCGATGAAGTTCAGGGTTTCTCTCTCAAGTGGAAGGGCACGTGGTGAACACAGTCAGTTTCTCTCCCACCTGAAAGGGCACATGGCAAACACGGCATCATCTGTTAGCTTCGTCTTCTGGCTTCTGGTTTCATGAAGCTCCCTGGAAGGCATTTTCCTTCATCTCCAAAGGTCGCTGGCTAGTGGACTCTGCTTCTCATGGCTATGTCGTTCTGCTCTGCTCTCTCTGAATCTCCCATTCTTCAAAATGTTTCCTCTTTTATAGGACTCCAGTAAACCAATCAAGACCCACCCAAATGGGTGGTGACATGTCACCTAATCCAGTTTAACAACCACTCTTGATTGAGTCACATCTCCAGGGAGATGATCTAATTAAAGTATCAAGCACACAATATTGAACAGGGATTAGAAGAAACGACTGCCTTTACAAAATGGGATTAGGACTAAAACATGACTTTTCTAGGGTACATACATCCTTTCAAATCAGCTCAACATGATACTCATCACCCTGTGTAGTTATATGTTCATTTGTATGATTTCTTGTTTAATGCCTAGTTCTTCATTAGGCTGGACACAGGAGAGTAGTGACTGTGTCTGTTTTATTCACCATTATATTACCTGCCATGGTCCCATGGTCCATTGTAGGTGCTCAGTAACTATTTGCTGAATTCATGAAAGACAATACACCACATTTCAGAAGTTTGGGGATGCTAAGTTTATTATTTCTGAAGAAATCCATAAATTTCTATGGAAAGAAATTGCTGGGATGCTTTAATATCTAGAGCATCTATGTCGAAACACCTTTCTTGATAAATGAGTTTAGAAAGAGATAGAAACATATGATAGTGAAGATGTATTACAGTTACTATTTCAAATTCCTAGATATGAACTTACTATTACAAGAAAAGGCCATGGTAAGGATAGACAAAAATTATTAGATAATTCAAACAAAACTTTATTTATATACAAATATCATAAAAATGTAGGACTCCTAATCAGCTAGAGATATTAGAGATTTTTAACTCCCTTATTTTGCAAATTAGAATATCAGAAAAATATAGGACTCCTAATCAGTTAGAGATATTAGAGATTTTTAACTCCCTTATTTTGCAAATTAGAAATGTAAAGTCCAAAAGGTGACTTGATTTGCTGTCCGCTGAGAGTCAGAGTGAGCCCCAATTCCAAATTCCTGGTCCATTATCTATGTCATTTTGCTACATATTTTTAAAATGTTCTGTGGACATAAACCTCTATTTTTGTGATATAATCTCAGCAAAATGGGCACAAGACAAAGAACTTTAATGATCTTATTGCTAAGTGGTTACAATTTTTTAATGTGACTTATTTTTAGTAAAATTAATTTCTCTACTTCAATGTAAATTTAACCTCTTTACTTCTTCAGCATTTAAAACAATGTTGCCCATTCTTTACACTTTTGTTAGTGAGCGGTGTGCGCTGCCCTAAGCCAGCATGCAGCAGTGGGATGTGGTAAAACGTGAAGGAGGTGGCATGGCCAGCACACATGCTCTGCAGGCTGTGCTTTGTCCGACCTCACTGGTACTCTTCGGAGATGACGAGGTGATTGGGCCCCTCTGAAGTTGTGCCACCTGGTGGTCCTCATTCAAATGCACCCTTCTTTAGATAACTGGCTGTGACTTCCCTTAGTTAAGCTTTTTGAATCCTTGCCATTTCATTTCCTGTGAAATTGAGATGATAACACATAATTCATAGAGTGTGCGAAGAAATGCACCCAGGAGGATCATCTCCATGAAGGGCAGTGTTGTAATAAGATAAGTGTTGCCCAGTCGGGAGGTTGTCAGAAATGTGATTTACCTGATAGGGTAAAACTTTCAGGTTTCCTCCTCAGACTGCAATTGGAACTTTCTTGGAGGAAGAGCCTCAAATGTACTGTAGGAAAAAAACACAAAAAAGGTGAAGTTTGATGGGCCCCATCATCAGAAAGGAAGACAGAGGCAATATTTCCAGTGGGATCTCAGCTGCCAGTTAAGAAGCATGCATCACATGCCAGGGACCAGGATTTTTACATTTTCCAAGACTGCTAAGCCATGCTCTTACTTCTCCACATTTATTATTCTTCCATGTACCTTGTTGTTTTTCCTTGTTAGAGAGTATAGGTTAAACCCTTCACTCTAGAAGTTCTCAAGGTCTGCCTGAAGAGATGTGGAGCACACCGTAGTCATCTTGGGGAGAACAAAATCACAAAGATTAGAATAAGTGGTGAGAGCCTATAAGGAGAGAGGGAGGAGGTGATGTCTGTGGTTGGGAAAGACTCATCCTGGGTGTAAGAGCAGAAGGGGCCTGGTTCTGAGAGACAGGCCACCACTGCCAGGCTTACCACATATGGAAACACCTGACACTCCCTGAGGGCTCTGTAAGATGTACTTCCCTGGGAAGAAACTGTTATCAGTTTTCTTTGAAAATGATTTTTGTTCTTCTTAGCTGGAATATTCTTAAATAAAAAGTATGGCCCTTATTGGTAATATTGCAAATACTGTATGATATAATATAATATGAAATGTATATGTATACACACGCAGGTATATACACATTAAATTATGGTGTCTATGCCAAGTGGGCAGATATTTTTTTAAAACCAGTGTGAATAGGGACAGATTTAGTGAATATTTAGAGCCTAATTGTTCCAATATAATCAACTCAGACTGGAAAAGAAGCAAATCTGGAACCGGAAGGTTAATGCCTTTCTTGTTTGGCTCCAGTGTTTAGAATCTTCCCCAATTCCAAGCTAAGGAAATGGTGAAAGTCAAGTCACTCCTCACCCTAGTCTGAAAGTTTCCTTCTTACCTGAGTCTGAAGAAACTGCATTTATTGTGCACCTATCTCTCTCCTAGATGGCTATTATTTTCAAAAACAGAAACTCTGCTGGGATGGATTCTGCTTGGATTGGGCTGAGGAAGTAAAAAGTAAATTCAGCAGGGTGGTGCAATAGTGGCTCAGTGGCAGAATTCTCGCCTGTCATGCCAGAGACCCTGGTTTGATTCCCAGAGCCTGCCCATGCCCCCTCCCAAGACAAAACAAAACAAAAAAACAATTTTTTAAGGACTCAAAGCAATATTTCCCCAAAATAATTTACTTTTGCATCACTAAGAGTTACCTACAGAAGACACTGTGTTGACAAAAAACAAAATCACTGCAAAATGATTGGAATGTCTTGGCCACAGGGTATGGGTGCCATTCAGACCATATCAGTGAATGAAATCTCAAACTGTTATAAAGAAAAAAAGGAAAACGAACATCTTAAACCAGACATTTAGAGAATTTATGAATCCAGCATACCTATATTGATTCTCAGGAACCTGGAAGCAGACAAGAATTTTAAGATGAGCCAAACCATGACCTTCAGTTTGAATCCAGTACTTCTTTAATCCATAGACACTCTTTACCAATAAATACATTGCTAAGGACATTTATCCTATTAATAATATTGCATTCCATTATGCAGCAGGCAATGTTGCATAATGGTACAGAAACCGTGGGTACAGCTGTTGGTCAAGGGAGACCACTTCCCTTCTTGCGGAATACCTATCTATTTTGAGAAGCCTGATAAAAAAACGTGCGTAAACAGACCAAAAACAATAAAGTAAATATAAATTATGTTCTATGAAGTAATAAACAAGGGAGTGAAGTTAAGAGTAGTTGACCAGGAAAGGTCTTTCTGATGATTTGGCCTTTCTAAGAACTAAAAGATCAGAAGATGCTGGGATGTAAAAGAATTGCTTAACTAAGCAAAAAGATCATTTTAAGGATAAATTGTAAAGTTAGTTTATGCAGTTCTAAAACCTTTTTCTTAAGAGTGTCCTGTAGGATAATACTTTTTAAAGGTTAGCATGCTTCAGAATCACCTCCTAGAGGGCCTGTGAAAGCACAGACTTCTGGGATCCACCTTCATGACTTCTGATTTAGTAGGTTATTTGAGAGGTCTATAAATTTACATTTTCAACAAATTCCCAGAAGCTGTCACTGCTGGGATTTGGCCCTACTTCAAGCAGCACTGCTATAGGCCAAATATTTTTGCCAACAAATTGTAGAGAGATATGAGTTAACAAAGCTAACTTTGAAATTTTATACTATGTCTTAGAAAGCATTTTCACATACTTTATATCATTTAAATTGTATAATGAGAAGGAAAGGGCAAGTGAGTTTATCTGTGTATTATTCCTTTAGTTATTCATTCACTAAATGCATATGTTTGAAATTGTATTAGGTGATCAGCATTACACAGGTATGCTGCCATATAGTGTTGAAGAGGATAAGAGCATGTAGCTATTAAGCAAAAAGATCATATAATATGCATAATGATTTTTTTTTATTTGAATGGGCAGGAACTGGGAATTGAACCCAGGTCTCTGGCCATAATAAATTTGACATATATAATAATAACATAATATATATAGACAAGTGGAATGAATTAAAAGAACTAAGGACAAATATAACAGGAAGAACCTAATTTAATTAAAAGGTTCAAGAAGGCCTTTCTGATAGTTCCAAGGTTACACTAGCAGATGAGCAAGTCATGGTGTTCTCCAAATCCCCAAGCTGTTTCCTCTCCACCACAGCTGCCTCTCAGAATGAACAAGGTCAGGAAGATACAGTCAGAAAAAGGATAAGGCACTCACATCAGGAAGTATCTTTGCCTGGAGTGAATCTAAGGAAAACCCACACCCTGAGGATAGATCTACCAGGAGCAGGTTATCTTGGCAGGTGGCTTGAGATGCACTATCAATGGATTTAAGGTCTCCGACTTCAGAGAGATGCACTCATTCAACATGTCATTTAAAGAGGGAGGGTTCTAAGATATTCTTTTTGAGAATCTGCCATATATCTGGCATCTTTTCTACCATATTGGTGCTTATTGCTCCCTTTTACAGATGAGTAAACTGAGGCTTACAGAGGTTAAATAACTAGCCAGGGTCACTCATCTTGGGAGAACTGGGGGGTAAAAATCCATCTCTGTGTGACAATGAAGTCATTCTGACTTAGCTTAGATGACATTGCTCAGAGCCAAGCATACTCAGAGCTCTAAAGAAAAGAAGACATTCCAGGGAATTGTCTCATCCCTGAGACAGTTTAATTGGAGACAAGTCTTTGCATTTATTTCAGGGATTTTCAAGTATATATATGTGAACAGTATCTATCACAGGGATGTGCTTGAAAGAGATGAAGAACTTCTGGGAACACATGCCTAAAGAATCTGACCTAACATATTAAAGATGACACTCTATTTATCTATCTATCTATCTATCTATCTATCTATCTATCTATCTATCTATCTATCTATCTATCTATCTACCTACCTACCTATTTATTCATTTGGCTGTTTTCAAGTCTGAGGATAGGGCAGGAATTAGGTCTACATGGCTAGAGGAAAGACAGTAATAGAAAATAAGGGTGTATTTTAACATTTTCATGGCTAAGTTATTATTTCATACCATGCAACTATTTGCTCAAAATTTCCATGCTTATCAAATGTAGAGATAACTGTTCTAAGAATCTTGATACAATGAAAGACGGCCCCAGGCAGCATAACTCAATTCTCTTGTCGCCCTGGCAGATCTGTCTCTATAAATTGATTTTTAAATGAAATCGGCCCCTGGGACTTTATCTCTTTCAGCCTTATTACTTTTGAATGTGTACAGCTGATGTTGGGACAGAGAGCTGTGTGATCCTCACAATATGAAGCATGGTGGGTACCTAGGTTTGATAAAAACTACAATGAACCCCTCTTGTCCACTCCTAAGACCATGAAATACAACAGGGTGCTAAGTAAAAGTGAACTATCAGAGGATAGGTAAGAGTTCTTGAAAATAAACTATTTGACAGTAAAAATGGTAGAATCTGATAGAAGAATTAAAGAAAAAAGCTGCTGAAATTTCTCAGAAAACAGACAAAACTAGAGTAACAAATAAGACAGAAAAAAATGAAATGAAAATTAGAAAATCTTTCCTTGATGCCCATTTTTAACTGATAGCAATTCCATAAAGAGGATGGAGAAAATGAAGGGGAGGCATCCCAGAGTGATCTGGGCAGAAGATTAAAAAGTATTTGCAAAAAAGGGCCCTTGAGGGACCACGGGGAAGAAGGTTGAAATAAATATACTTCTCCACCTGGGGAAGACCTGGTATTCTCACAATCGCTGGGGACCACCAATTTGATGGGCCATGCGCTTGACCTTGGAGCATGCCCTTGTGAAACTTAACCCTGCAAAGGAAAGGCTAAGCCTACTTATGATTATGTTTAACAGTCACCCCAAGAGAACCTCTTTTGTTGCTCAGATGTGGCCTCTCTCTCTAAGCCAACTCCATAAGTGAGCTCACTGCCCTCCCTGCTGCATGGGACATGACTCCCAGGGCGGTATATCTCCCTGGCAACGTGGGGCATGACTCCAGGGGACAAGCCTGACCCTGGCATCATGGGTGTGAGAAAGTCTTCATGACTAAAAGAAGGAAGAGAAATGAAACAAAAAAGAGTTTCAGTGGCTGAGAGATTTCAAATAGAGCCAAAAGATCATTCTTATGCAGTACATAGATATCCCCTTTCAGCTTTTGGCGTATTAGATTAGCTAGATGTAAATACTTGAAACTGTTGAACTTTAATCCAATAGCCTTGATTCTTAAAGATGACTGAATAACTAAAGAGTTTTAAGGGGGGACTGTGTGATTGTGAAAATCTTGTGACTGACGCCCCCTTTATCCAGTGTATGGACAGACAAGTAAGAAAAATAAAAAACAGACAATAAATAAATAAATAATAGAGGGCAGAGGGGTATGGGATGTTTGGGGTGTTCTTTTCCACTTTGATTTTTGTTGTTATCTTTTTAAAGTTTTTTTGGAGTAATGAAAATGTTCAAAAATCTATTGAGCTGACAAACACACATTTATATGATGATATTGCGAACCACTGATCGTACAATTTGGATGATTATATGGTATATGAATACTTAATAACTCAATAAAATTGCATTAAAAAAGAAAATGGGCGGGCCGCGGTGGCTCAGCGGGCAAAGTGCTTGCCTGCCATGCCGGAGGACCTCGGTTCGATTCCCGGCCCCAGCCCATGTAAAAAACAAACAAACAAACAAAATACAATAAAACAAGAAAATGTTTAAAGATGTTTCCCTTTCTTCCTCCCTTCCTTCCTTCCTTCTCTCTGTCTTTCCTTCCCTTCCTCCCTCTTTCTTAAAAAAAGAAAATGGAGGGGAAGAAACTTATCAAAAAATAATGCGAGGAAATTTCCTAGAACTGAAGAACATAAGTCTCTAAGCTTAAATGGCTCTCCAATTATCAATCACAATTACTTAAACAAACAAAAATATCTAAGTTACATCATTACAAAATATTATTTAAAATAAAGATATTACAAGATCTCAGAAGAATAAAAATCAGGTTGAAAAAGACCATAAACCATCCAAAGCTAGAAAACATTGCCCAGATACTAAGGGTAATAGTGTTCAATTTAGAATTTTAAATAGAGCCCAAATTGTCATTCCACAGTGATGACAGAGTAAAGACAGTTCCATGCAGGTGAGGTGTCAAAAATGTATTTTCCATAAACACTTCCTGTGGCAGGTACTATAAAATGTGCCCCCCATAAAATGAAGACATAAAAAAGAAAGAGAAAGCTATGGGACTCATAAACAAAGAATCCCCTGTACTCCATGCTGCAAGACCAGAGCACACTGCCCAACATATAAAGGAAGATTGATTAAGAAAAGTCTCCTGAAAGTACAATTTTCTGTAGGCATATGTGTTTGGTTTGCAAGCTGCCAGAATGCAGTATGTCAGAACTGGAATGGCTTTTAAAAGGGGGAATTTAATAAGTTATAAGTTTACAGTTCTAAGCCTATGGAAATGTCCAAACTAAGGCATCCAGGAAGATATCTTAATTCAAACAAAGCCAATGCATCTGTAACACCTCTGTCAACTGGAAAGTTACACTAGTCCCTTGCTGGTCCCTTGCTCCTGGGCTCCATTGCTTTCAGCCTCTGTTCCTGTGGGGTTCCTCATTTTGCTTCTCCAGTGATGGCTTTCATCTCTTGGCTTCCCTTGGCTCTCTCCAGGTTCCATCTTGCTTCACATCTCATGCAGACTTCTGCTTGGCCCCAAGCATCTCCAAACATCTGTGTCTCTGTTCTCCAAATGCTGGCATCTGTGTCAGCTTTTCTGAAGTTTCTGTCTGCATTCTGTCTGTTGGCTCTCAGGTTTCTGTCATTTCTGGTTCTCTTCAAGTTGTTTCCTCTTTTAAAGGATTCTAGTAAACTCATTAAGACCCACCTGGAATGGGTGGAGTCACATTTCCATATAATCAAAAGGTCACACTCACAAATGGGCATGCCACATCTTCATGGAGATAATCTAATCAAAATTTCTGCCCTACAGTATTGAATGAGGATTAAAAGAAACAGCTGCCACCATAAGATTGAATTAAGATCAAGACATGGCTTTTCTGGGGTACATAATACTTTCAAATCAGCACAGCATATTTCAAATGACAAGCCTATGGAAAAGAAAATAATGAGAACTAAACAAAGGTGTTATTGATTGCTGGGGGCAAAAAGTTAAGAAAGTAAATATAATTGCAGTATTTACAGAGTTCAGTGTTCATAAATAGTTTAGGATCATAATAATGTTTTCAGTCACTAGAGATATACATGTAAATGTGGTTTTGGGGAGAATGGAAGAGAGGGTGATGGCCTACAACAGTTAAACCATCCTCTAAAAATAGCTGCCATTTATTGGGCACTCACTGTGTATTGGGGACTGTTCTAGATGCTTCCCATATTATTATTATTTATTTATTTATTTATTTTTTACATGGGCAGGCACCGGGAACCGAACCCAGGTCCTCTGGCATGGCAGGCAAGCATTCTTGCCTGCTGAGCTACCATGGCCCCCCCGCTTCCCATATTCTTATTCATTTAACTACTACAACCACCAATGAGAATAGTACAATTCTTATGAGAAATACAAAGAACTTGTGGTATGGAGATAAAGTAACTTTTTCAGGGTCACATAGCTGGGAAGTGGTAGCCCCAAGATTTGAGCCCAGCCAGCCTGGCTCCAGGGTTTCTGCTTTAGATTGCTAACCTGTATTGCCCTCAAGTCACTAGCATAACCAGCAATTAGTAAATTACGCTTGTAAATGGAGTTCAAGAAAGTGTTACATAAGCATTTTATTTAGAATTATGGCAATAAATACAAAAGAAACAGCAGTTCAACTAAACTGTTTGCCTCTGAGGAGTAGGACTAGAGGGCTGGAGAGGGAAAGTCAGGGAAACCTGTATAGTGTTAAAAACATTTTTGGTACTATCTTATTTCTATGTTTGTATTACCTTGACATTTTTAAAAGGAGTTCTTAACTAGGATTCAAGAGTTTTGGGTCCTAGACTTAATTCCATTTATTACTAAGTGTTACTAAAATTCTCTCTGCATTTTACCCATGCAGAAAATTCTCTGCAAGGTCCTTTCAGTTGGACTTACCTATGATTTAGTCATAATCTCAAGCTATAAGGGCTGGTTGGGGATAGGAGATGGTGATAGATAGGGATATAGAGCAATGAATTCATCCTGTGTAACAAAATCTAAAAGTTTGGAAACATCAGGTACACGGCAGGTGATAGTAATGATGACTATTTTCCCTTTCCCTCCTCCTCTACTATCCCTCTCCAGTTTTTCTCCACCCTTCCAGGCCTCAATGACATCATGATATGGCCCTCCAACATTCTTCAATTCTTGACCTGAACACCTAAGCTATATACAGACTCTGATTTGAAGTTATGCACCAGAAAATAATTTAGGATGAAGAAGTCCAGTTGAGAGCAATAATCTGCTGATAATTTGGAAAAATTTTAGACAAGATTTGTAGCTACTTGAGTGTTTAACAATGTTCATAAATAAACGGAACTTCTCTTAGGCTCTTATAGCTAAATTATTTGTGTCTTTTATGCGGTGCTCTTTAAGCATATTTCTAAGTATGAAAAATAAGCCACAAAGAAGAAAATGTACAATTTGATGAAGCAGGCTTTGTTGAGCAAATTGTAGGAGAGGAACCCTAAGGAATAGTAATAATTCATAGGCAGTTCAGGACTATTTATATGTCTAGGACTTGAATTGAGCTGAAACGAAGAATATTGGTCTTAAGATACCAATTTTCTTTTAACTAGGGGGAAAATGGCAATATAACAGATAATAAAAACTTTCTAAGACAAACCTAAGAGCGTTCACATTTTTAGAATCAAAGATAATTGAGCAAAAGTTTATAGAGATTAGGCATTCAAAGGAGTGGCTTACATTTTAACTATTTAAGGCACTGAGGCACAAAGAGGTGAATTCACTTTCCCGAGGTCACAAAGTTAATGAGTGGCAAAGCCAGAATTAAAGCCCAGCTGTCCTCACTGACCATTGTGCTAAAACCCCGCGCCGATGCATATGGGCAGAGCTGGGTGCAGAGAAGCGAATGAGGGTCACATGCTGAAGCCCTTCGGTTGCACAGACTCTGTGGGGTGCTGGGAATTGTAGGGTGTGGGGTGTTCCAGGGGAGGAGTGAAGCCAGGATGGAATCAGGAATCATTGTTATGCAAGCAAGTCTCAAAAAACAAACAAACAAACAAACAAAAACCACAAACAGCTCAAAAGAAAAGGACTTGAATTTTAATTTTTTTTTTGGTGGGGGGGTTGCACGATCTAGGAAAGGACTTGGATTTTTAAGGATCCAATAATTTCTGAACATTTTTTTGTCTTTTTAAATAAATATGTAATTTTTACCTAATTTTTAAATCATGATTTTGCATTTTTTTCCTTGAAGAGGTCATCTGAATTGTAGATGATTCAGGTCCCACAGAACCTAGATCTGTTCCTGCATTGAATGTTACCACGATTTTTGTTATTACCTGAATTTCTCTGAACAATTAAAATGGCTATTGACATTACAAAATGCTCGGTTTCTTTATAGAAGTAAGTAATCAAGAGCAGAGTCAGCCAACTTGCTCTGTAAAGGGACAAATAATACATATTTTAGGCTTTAGGGTGACGTGGTCTCCATCACAACTACTCAGCTCTGCCTTTGTAGTGCAGCATAGACAACACATGAATGAATGCCTGTGGCTCTGTGCCAGTAAAACCCTCTTTGCAAAAAGCAGGCTGTGGGCTGGATTTAGCTGCAAGCCATATGTCTTAGTTTGCCAGGGCCGCTATGACAAATACCAAAGTGGTTGGCTTCAGCAACAGAAATGTGCTGGCTCATGACTTTAGAGGCTGGAAGTCCATCCTCAAGGTCCTGGCAGGGCTTGCTCTGGAAGTTTGAAGAGTTCTGGCCACCCCCATCACGTGGTGATCTTTTGCCTCTCCCCTGGCATCTGCTCCTCTGGTTTCTACTAACTTCTGGTTTCCACTGACTGTCCAAACTTTCTTTGCC
Organism: Tamandua tetradactyla; assembly: GCF_023851605.1. Lineage (NCBI taxonomy): Eukaryota > Metazoa > Chordata > Mammalia > Pilosa > Myrmecophagidae > Tamandua > Tamandua tetradactyla. Next base: position 15,822,812 of record NC_135329.1, read on the forward strand.
TTATAAGGCCTCCACTCATAAAAATTAAGGCCCACCCTGATTCAATTTGGCCTCATCTAAATAGGATCATGGAAAGCCTTATTCACAAGTCCACACCTTAACTAATCATAACATCTTCAAAGTCTTAGTTACAAATGGGTTCACACCCAGAGGAGCACAGATTAAGGCTTGGCTGTGTCTTCTGTGGGGTATATGATCCAATTCCCAACTCCATACTATGCCAATCCGTAGTCTAATGTTACTTTACGTCAGGTTTCGTAACCCGTGAAAATGTTTAAATATGCCCTGGTTTTCTATCCCTGTCCTTGCTCTAGCTGCTGCTGATGTTTTGGGGTAAATAGGTTTTAGTTGTGGGTGACTGTCCTGTGAGTGTGTCTTGAACCACCCCTGGCAATGCCGGTAGCATCTTCTCCCCATTTGCACTGCAACAATCAAAAAATGTATCCAGACACTGCCAATGCCCCATGGGAGACAAAATCACCCTTGGTTGGAAACCACCAATTTAAAAATGGATTTCAAAATGTGCATGTATGTGGTGGGGGGTGGGGGGAAGACGGAAGGATAATTGTTCCTATCTGAACCACCTGTGGAGCTTTTCCTACTCATGACGTCTCCGTCTCAGCACATCCTCCCTTCCATCCACTCCCTTCAGACTCTAACGCGCCTGGTGGTGACAGTGGGTAGAACGCAGGAGAAGTACAACTTCCCCACCATCCTTCACTTAACACTTCCATTGTATTTCACAATAAAAGATTCATAGCAACTGTTTGACAACATCTTTATTGTGTAAACTGAGATCCCCCTATGTCTGTAACTAAGACGCTTTATTGCTAGATTTCACATTTTACATAATTGATCACCGCTGAAATATCCATCGTGTATCTGAGATATATTTCCTATTGATGAATAATAAAATTTTTATATGGTCTGGTTTTGTGATTCAATGTGTTATAGTAATATAATTTGTGATGGAGTGCATATGGAATACCTCACATTCTATAACTGTTAATCTTCTGCAAAATCCAACTCAGTGTTCTCTGCAATTCTGTACCTTTAATGAAACCGGAGGAAGCAAATACATAACCGTCCGACTGTCCCCTCTATGGGGAGAGTGTAAAGCCTAGAGGGTGAGGACTCATTCCCAAAGCCACCAGGGAATTTATGAGCCTCTGCCATCGCAAAGGCTGGAATATGTGTTTGGAAATACTCTCTGGGATAATTTCTGTGTTCCTCTAACATGGGAAGAGCAGAGGGGAAAACAAATGGTACAGTCATCCCTGGCTAACTTCATTTTGTTTCTTTCTACTGTGGGAGAAAAAAGGTACTTGTGTTTGCATTTCATTTTCGACAGGCACTAAGAGAATGTCAGGCTGTCACTTTTGAACATGATTTTGCCACAGCCTTCTGCCTGACATGAGGAGATGACTTTACCCCTATTTTCTAAATTAGGTTTGGCCTTTTAACAACTCTGCTGTTTGGAGCTGTTTCTACTACAGGAAAACTAAAAGATTTGTTCCTCTTGCTTTTAAAAATGTCCTCTCATAAAAAATCTTTACACATTTGATTGCAGAACTCAAGGCTTTCAATTCCCTAAGTAAATAAATTAGAGATAATTCAATATTTGATGATAAGATTTGCAGTTCTGTTCCAAACAGGGTCTCAGATGAGCGCTCTGTAATTGTGCTCAAGCAAATGGCTCCATTAATTCTGATCCGAGTATAAAATGGGCCCTAAACCCATGCAAAGGCAGACCAAGAAGAAGGAATAATTCCTCCTTCAAATCTTATCCCTGTGCTTCATAGCCTCACTTTCCCTACCCATTTTCATCTCTTGAAAAATCATGCCTTCCACAATTTTAAAGCTAGTATAGCATTTTAAAGTGGGCCCTTCTTAATCAGATAAACTATTTTTAAATTAACTGTAATTATAAAAGAGGAAGAGAAAGGATATACTCAGCAGGCCTTGAGAAAACTCTTTGCCTTTCTCTGCAGCATTTCTGAGATAATACAAATATGCATTATCTAGGGCTCACCAGCTTAGTCAAACAAAGAGGGTAAAACTGTTTGTGGTAGATATTACGTAGTACTATTGAGACATCTGGGAAACTCTTAAAGCACTTATTTGTTTTTTCAGGGAATTTTATTTCTTGACAAGTGTGGTTACAGCTTTTGCTAACACTCCCCACCACAACCCTTATGACTAATTGCCCTTCCAGAGCACGACTTCAGATAAGTAAAAAGTGAACACACTGAAAAAGTGCCGCATGAAGAAAATTTCCTTGTTTTGTGCCAGAAGACCTACTAAAAGAGATTAGGTTAATTTTAGCTGTGAAAATCATGCCTGGTTACACAACCTGCCTCTTTATATCCATTAGTGAGAAAAACTCATAATTGGAGCCAGGTGCTAACACTAGCAAAGACGTTTCTTGTTGGGCAGGTTTTGTAGGTAAAACTGTTAAAAAAGAGAATCTTCATGGGGAAATCTGGCCTTCAAAGAAATTTGTGCTCTTGGGTAACAGGGTTTAGGGTTGGATTCTTTGCAAGCCAGCTGTAAAAAAAAGCGACACATGGTTGACATTATGGTTCTTGTACAATGATTCTGATTTGAAAGGTGCCTACAGTAAAATTGGATTTCCAAGGGACAAGATGCCATTGAACTCATTTTTACAGTTCTTCCTTAACCTATATACATAGAAAACCGAGAACAACGTTTGACCACGTGCACCCAAATTAACTGTCCCACAGCAAACAACCTAGTTTCGAGGAGGTTCGAAGTGGTTGGCAACTGAATTTTTCTCTCTGGAAAAGGCGCTCCATGGATGATTGCTTGATTCTTCAGCACACATGTTGGCTACACTTTGGGCACCGCTCTACCGCTATATAATGTCTTTCCTTAGTTAATTAGGAGAGGGGTTTGTTGTAACTGAAGAGAAAGAAGGTTAAAGTGCAGATGCAGAAGCGTAATTTCTAATCCCAAACTCACCAAAAATCCACTGCTTAGTTCCCCATATGAAAAATGAGTCTAGTGGTGCCATTTGCCCTACCAGAGAAGAGGATAACATGAGGTGAGAGAAAGGGCTTTTAAAACTACAAAACACCTTCAAATGAAAAGTATAATTATGGACCGCTATGAAAAATGACGGTACTTATGCAAAACCAAAGTCTGAAAGGGTGGGTGGGGGTCACCATTCCTATATAAAGCTTTTTCTCAGTTGATCCTCATCATTTCTTGCTTGGAGCCTCTTATCAGATCTTCCTGCTTCCATTCTCGTCCCACCCAAATCTGTCTTTCAGAGGCTCCGCAATGACCTTCCTGAAATGTTAATATGTAGAATCCATTTCCCCCATAGAACACACGTGCACTTTAAGATAAATTTGCATGTATTTTCAACACAGCTCACATGGCATCTTACAAATTGACCCATACCTGATTCACCAGCCTCACCTCCCTTCGCTTTCTCCCTTGAACTTTGGCTTCCAATATCAAGCAACTTGAACACACTGTACCAACTGCTGTCCCTGCACAGTTGCAAAGTCATTCCCTCTAGTACTTGTCCTACATGCAGCACCACTGATACCCTCTCTGTGCAGTGTTCCAGGTTCCAATCAAACAGAGTCATTACTCCTTCCTTGTGCCACCACTCCACTGGGCATATCCTTTTTCTTGTCCATTCTTATTTGCCTATTTGTTTTCTAAGCTAGACAGCAGAAGCCTTGAGACTATGAAGCAATCTAATTCAATTTCAATACCAAGTGTTTATCACAGTGCCTGACACATAGAAGATGCTCAATGTTTGCTGAGAGAATGAAGGAAGACAGAACAATGCTAAGCTTTGTAATATCTATCTGCCCCAATTCGCTATTCGTGTGGTTGCATATTTTACATTATTTTCCATATGCGTGCTCCCCCCTTTGTACGATATGAGCAGGGTTTTACTCTCATCATACTCCCAATTTTCCTTTTGCCTTTCTTCTCCCCAAATCACTAGCCACTGCTTTTCTTTTACTTTCCCCCAGAAAATAACCTCTTATGCCCTCATCCTTTCATATTCTTTCACAATCCCGGATTTCTTCAAAAGGGTTAGTTAGGCCATTTCACTTATCAAAGGTTTCTGAGCCTCAGTGAAGGAATTCAAGATTCCTACCCCCCAGCAGAGAAAGAGCACAAGATGAGAATGGTGATGAGAGAAAGAAGAAGGTCCTACAAAAGATGAGGCAGTGGGTCAATCTCAAGAGCTCACAGGACCACTTCATCCATGAGCTGAAGACAGGATAGAAGTAATTTAGCTCAGTATTATAGCACGAATGGTATCCAGTCTGTAATTGAGATAGTTATTACATCAGCCTTTTAAACAGTATCTTCGGTCTAGTGAAGTTTTGTTCATTCCCCTAAACACTAAAAAAAAATACTGATGAAAAGAATGACATCACAATTACAGCAACCTACTTTGAAGACTTGAACAAGCTAATTACCAAATTCCTTTGGAAGGGAAAGAGACCCTAAATAACTAAAAGCATCGTAAAAAAGAATAAAATGGGAGGATTAATGCTTCTTGACTTTAAAACTTATTATAAAGCCACAGTGGTCAAAACAGTATGATACTGGCACAAAGACAGAAGTATTGACCAATGGAATTGAGTTGAGAGTGTAGAAATAGACCACCAAATCTATGGTCAACTGATCTTCAACCAGGCCCCCAAATCCACTGAACTGGAATAGAATAGTCTATTCAATAAATGAGCATGGGAGAATTGGATATCAATAGGCAAAAGAATGAAAGAGGACCCGTTACCTTACACCCTGTACAAAAATTAATTCAAAGTTGATTAAACACCTAAGTAGAAGAACTAACACCTTAAAGCTTGTAAAAGAAAATGAAGGGAAACATCTTCAAGATCTATTAGTAGGAAGTAGCTTCCTAAACTTTATGCCCAAAGCACAAGAAACAAAAGAAAAAATAGATAAGTGGGAATACCTCAAAATCAAATACCTCTGCACCTCAAAAAACTTTGTCTAAAAGATGAAGAGGGGGTGGGCCACGGTGGCTCAGCAGGCAGAGTTCTTGCCTGCCATGCTAGAGACCCGGGTTCGATTCCGGTGCCTGCCCCTGCATAAAAAAGAAAAAAGATGAAGAGTCAGCAAACTCAATGGGAGAAAATATGTGGATATCACACATCAGACAAAGGTTTGATATCCTGTATACATAAAGAAATCATGCAACTCAACAACCAAAGAACAAACAACCCCATTATAAAATGGGCTGAAGACATGAATAGGCATTTTTCTGAAGAGCAAATACAGATGGCTCAAAAGCATATGAGGAGATGCTCATTTTCATTAGCTGTAAGGGAAATGCAGATCGAGACTACAATGAGATACCTCGCATCTATAAGAATGGCTGCTATTAAACACACAGGAATCTACAAATGTTGGAGAGGATGTGGAGAAATTGGGAAACTTAAGCACTGCTGGTGGGAATTTATAATGGTACAGCTGCTATGGAGAACAGTTTGGCGATATCTTTGGGAACTGAATATCGATGTCCTATGATCCAGCAATAGCACTCTTTGGTATATACCAGAAGAGCTGAAAGCAATGACACAAACAGACATTTGCACACCGATATTCATAGCAGCATTATTGACAATAGCCAAAAGGTGGGGAAAACCCAAATGCCTGTCAACAGACAAGTGGATTAACAAAATGTGGTATATACATACAACGGAATATTATGCAGCAGATGACAAAATGACATCCTGAAGCACATAACAAGATGGATAAGGCTTGAGGTCATAATGCTGAGTAAAATAAGCCAGACACAAAAGGATAGATACTGTATGACTCCACTTTTATGACCATGGTCAAGGTAAAATCAGAAGGTTATAATACAGAATATAGGGGACTTAGAGATACATAGAATCTAGAAATGGTGAATGGTTAGTTAATGAGGTTGAACTCAAATGTAAGGGAAGAGATAGAAGTGAAGGTGGTTCTCTAGTGGGTCTGTAAGTAGTATTACCATATTGAAGGTGAACATGATTGAAAGGGGTTGTTTAGACCTAAGTGTCCCACTGACTCACACTAGAAATATAAATAAGTTCTTTCAAGAATTACTTCAAAAGTCTGAGTCATGTACAAAGAGGGTTTAAATCCAGGTTACAGGGGGAAAGCCGCTATCGCATGCTATGGGCTATGTTTAACAGGAAAACATCAGCAGTTCCTCAGCAACAGCAGAGGTAAATAATGGGGGGAGGGGCAAGAGTTAAGGGAAGGTCTAGATTTCCTATTTGGTGAGGGTTGTTTTCTGGTTACCTTTCTCTTGGGAACAATGGAATTATCTAAAATAGAGAGTGTTGATGAACTATGGACTTTGGGCATTATACATGATGCTTAATGAATGCAAGTGCTGAAGGATGCACTGACTGAGAAGTAGATTGGTGAACGATGTTGTATACATATGATCAAATACTGTGCTGCTGCAAAAAGTCGTGAGGCATGCAATGATGTGAATGAACCCGTGGGACATTGGGTGAGGCAAAATAAGCCAAAACTGAAAGAACAATTATTGTATGGTCTCCTTTAGAAAATGCTTATAAGAAAATGGGGGCCTAGATTGTAAGCTCTTACAGCAGACATATTTAGTCCTGGGTAGTAATGATTATTTCTGGATTTTTAGAGGCTATTTTATATATGTATAATCTGGTATTTAGAGATAAGTATGAAGCTGATCAGGTTGGGATTAAAATAATTCAGAACAGAGGGGTGAGGAAGACAGTGTCTATATTTTAAAGCCACATCTACTCTCTGAGGCCAAGGGAAGAAAGGTTAGTTTTGTCCAGAATCTAGATTTTCTGTGACACGTGGTCTGGTTCAGCCTGTCTGGGTAGCTCATTTGAATGATTGACACATGGGCAGCCCAAAATAAGAATGAGGGCCTTTAATCCTGTGTGGCTTGATGTGATGTGTGGACACATCCTAGAATATGTTAAACAGATAATCAAAAGTATTGGCAAAGTCCCTTGAGGGATGGGAGAAAAAATATGGAACTATTAAACTTTACCATCAGAGAATCCCCTGACACTGTATCAAACATTGGGGACACCCAAACCAATAGGCCAAGCCCTTAATCTTGAGGCTTACTCTTGTGAAGCTTATGTAGGAGCTGAAAAGCTTAGCCTGTGTATAGGTATGCCTAAGAATTACTTCTGGAGGACCTCTTTTGTTGCACAGATGTGGCCTTACTCTCTCTAAGCCCAACTCTGCAAGTGAAATCATTGTTATTTTCCTTATGTGGGACATGACATTCAGGAATAAAAATCTCCCTGGCGGCATGGGAAATGATCCCTGGGGACAAACCTGGCCCTGGCACCATGGGATCAACAATTCCATCCTGACCAAAAGGGGGAAAAGAAGTGTAACTAATAAAATATCAGTGGCTGAGAGAGTTCAAATAGAGTCAAGAGGCTACTTTGGTGGTTACTCTTACACAAGCTTCAGTTAGACATTGCTACCTATCATAACTTGGCAAACCCCAACCAGGACCATTCCAGCCAATCCTAAAGAACACCTAGGGCAATATATGAGATTCCACAAAGATTCCATGCACTAGGGTAACTTTCTAGAAACCTACCACCTCCAAATGGGTCTCTGGAGCAGATAAGTCCTGAAACCTAGAGGGCCCCCTTTCTCCAGAACATCAGCTAGTTCCATCTCCCTACCCCATATTACTGACAGCCCCTTCCAACATGAAAAAGTTAGAATGGCCCTAACCCAAATACCCCTAAATAAAGAGTGGGATCAAAAGATCAAAGGTGATGGTGGAGTTATATAGAGAATGTGGGTTTAACAAACGAATATGATTGCTGAATCATTAAATTGATATTTCTTTTGGTCTCCAGTATCTTAGAGCAGCTAGGAGTAAAAACCTAAAATTGTGGAATTGTAACCTATACCAAACTTTGAAATCTGCTCTACAACTAATTGTTTTGCTGTGCTTTGGAATGTATTGCTTTTTTGTATATATGTCACTTTTCACAAAAAAGAAAAGAAAGTCTAATGTGCTGATAAAAAAAGTATTTATTTCTTCTAGCCTCCTATGTTGAGGAGCAGCTAGAAGAAAAAATCTGAGAGGATGATATGACAGCCCATGATAAACGCAGGGATCTGTCCTATAACCATTTGTTGAAGAGTGTTTTGAAAACTATTGCTTTTTTTCTTTGCTTTGTATATATATTTTACAATAAAAATGACATCACAACCCCTTGCCCACACCCCCTCACTACCAGAAAAATAACCATTTCCTTGGATTAGTTAAACCAACACACTCATCAAAAAGATTGAGTAATGTCTTCATGTATTTATAGAACTAACCTAGCCACTCAAAATGAGTGACCTCAAGACCATATGACTAATCTACTTGTCTCAAAAATTCACAAAAATATTTTGATTCCGAAGTTCAGTTACCTGTGTGTCCTCACCGGGTTTCTAACATATTGGATCTTCAAAGTATTCAATTTTGAACTGGTTCTTTTAGTAAATTGAATTGCTAGTTAGTCTATGGCTTATATTCATTTGATAACCATATCCCAAATATTTATCAAAGATTTAATAAATCCAACACAGCTCATAGACCCAGTAAACTATTCAGTCTGGAAAGGACTTCATAAATTCAACTCTCAGATTTTAAGGAGAAAGAAGTTGATTATTTTATCTAAACTTACGCAGTGGGAAAGATGGGATTCAATTCATTTCTGTGAGTCCTGGGCCATGATGCTCACTTAAATAATGGTACTTACAACCCCCAGAAAACATGAAATGCTGAACAGCAGGCACAGTTTAGAGATAAACATATACGTATGCATATACATATAAAGATCAATATTTACTACTAAGTTAAATTGATTCAAGTTCTTGCTTCTAGCGTAAAAATGAAAGAATAAAACCTCAGTAGAATATTTTTATTAGATACAAACTAACATTTTTCTTGATAACTCAGTATACTTAATCTTATAATTTTTCATATTTTTGTAACTTCAAAAGGTGAAAAGTGAATGTCTGTATTATTAATTCCTCAGTAGAAGTGGGGAACTCAGCACCTCAGAAATGAAGGGCACATTTTTTTCTAAAACTGGGTTGGAAAGGGCTCCCTCTTGTGTTCTTTTAGCATCATAGACTCCTCTGCCCAGCAAACTGCCCTTCTTCAGAAAGAATTCCCTCTGTTCCTCTTCGGAGGGAGGAAATAAGAGTCTGAGACATAAAATAGTCATCCTGTCATTCACTTCTTTGCATGCTGCATGCACCAAGAAAAAATCAAAATGTAAGAAAAGTGAGTCTTCATATTTTACTACTGACTCTTTTTGATGTATTTGGCATGGAAATTCATTACCCTTCAGTCCATGACACACAGTACAACCGTAATTTAAGAAAAAAAGAAAAGAAAAACAGAAGAGTGGTTGACTTTATTCACAGATCTATTGCTGCTAGAATGTATAATTAATTTTTTTTTCAGGAACTGTACCAGGCCATGCTCTCTCTGTTCTTTGCTGACTTGACATCAATTAATTTGCTAATTTAATTAACTAACACATGAATTCAGTCAATAAATCCTTACGAAGCCTCTAATTTTCATAAAACAAAACATTAGTAGCATGAGGAATATATAGAATGAGAAATTGTCCCTGTATTGAAGAGACCAGATATTAGAAGGTAAAAGATAAATGGTCACACGTAGAATGATACAAGGCAGGGAAGATAAGTTTCATGAAGGGACACATAAGAGGTCAGAGGAAGAAGAGTCTTGCCAAGACGATAAAGATCACTGTGGCATTCCAGCTGGGCTTGTCAGGCGTGGAGCTTGGTAAAGGATCCCACAGAAAGAGAACAGCTAGAATCAGAAAATGGGGAGAATTCTGCATTTGCCGGATAAAGCTATTTAAAGAAAAGCCATTGGTTAGCAAGCAGGTAAGCTAGAGCTTTTGCAATTAAGCACGTTCTGCTTAATTGCAAAAGCTCTAGCTTACCTGCTTGTATACAGCCTTGCTAAGTTTAGCATCATGAGTGTAGGGGAACCAAATCCAGGACCTTGGTTTTCTCTTTAGCGCCATGCTCCTCTAATCAGCTGCACTAACAGGACCCGAGAAATGAATTGGCAGTGAAAAGGATGGTGATTCATAAATGCATGGACAGAAATACTCTGCGATGACATTTTGAATAGAGAGCCTAATGGCATATCTATTGATCTATTTGCTCTTCATTGTGCTGGGCTGTTACTTTTTCAAGTGACATTTCCAAATTACATTCAAATATCATTAAGGAACAGAACTGAGGAACATATAATCCAATTGTCATTTCTTTTAGTCTTGGGAATGCACCATAATGGGAATTTGAAGATGAAAATTCATTATTCCCAATTTATTTTGTCTGGTCCACATTAAAGTTAATGTGCGTAAGTAGATAAGGCTAAAGCTGACACTCAAGTTTTTCATAAGCCATCTGCAAAGGGAATCATCCACTGTTACAAATGGATCCTTACTTGCTTACTGTTACATTTCTCTAATTAAATAATTGTGCTTTGACAAAATGAAACATTTCCATATGAGCACCAGGAAAAGAAATGTCACCGTCCTCCTAATCTCTGACCTGAGTCCAACCAAATCCCAGTAGGATGAGGCTTTAGTTTGACACCTGAGTTCACTAAATCCTTGAAATATGTCCTTTCACAACCTCTTCAACATATTTATTTTCTTATTCTACTAAGATTGCCTTGTAGTTTCCTGCTTATTGATATTTAAGATGTTTCCTGTTAATTTGGCATACCCTTATTTCCTCCTTCACCTTTCATTAGCTGTCACCATCCCACCTCATTTCCCCATGGCAGGGAATTTTCAAGAAGATAAAAAGTTGAAGGGTGGGTTGGATTAGTTGACAGGCAAGGGGAAGGGAGAGGAATTAAAAGAGATAGGCCAAACTGAATTGTTTACCTTAACGTAATAGGCTAAGTTCTCCTACAAAATACGAAAGGGTCACTTATCAATAATCATCATCTACCAGCTTCAAAGACGACCTGTTAGGTTTCTGAAAAATACTGACAAAATTGCTGCTTAACAAGGCCTCCAGCTGCCTGAAACACGACTCTTAACGCATTCTGCAACACTGGCGCCCTCTAATGGCTGACACTGCACAAAGCCTCACGGTTGAGAATTTATGCGTCCCGATGGGGAAGCTGTAGCTACAATTCTAAAATAGCCTTTGAGAGAAAATTCAGTATCAGGTAAGCATGAAGAGAAGTGGTATCATTCCATCCACTTCCTCCCAGAGCTACACTCCCATTATCATGACCATAAAAGCCAGTTATCAGACCCGAGGGGTGATACATATTTTAGGGTAGCCTGGAATAATTGGTCTGACGGGGCAAAAAGATATGACACACATACACACAGACAGACATAGATTTGCTAAAACTTCCAAGTATGAAAATAAATGCTTATTTTATACTTGGTAAGACTGAGGATATAATTGCATTCTGATTAATTTTTATAATAGACAAAGGATAAGTTACACGTGCATTTTATTAAGCCTGATTTTTCTAACTGGATTAAACAATGGCAAGATACAGCCCTTATCCCCTTAAGTTTGACTTTAACACAACAATCATAGAGGATCTATTGCAAAAGCCCTCAATGCATTTATCAATTTTCCCAAGGGCCTCTCCCATCTTTTGATATTCAAATCAATCCCTTTTGAATAACCCAGCACATCAAAATCTTAGTCCATTCTAGACAATCTTCAAATGGAGCAATTCTCTCTCATCCACATTCACCAGGAGCTGTGTTTGTGAATCCAGCAGTTCTCCAACAATGTTCTCATTAATGTCACGCAATCCTGTCTTTTCGAAAAATTTGTAGTTTTGCTCTGCAATTTTGTCAGAGAGGGATGGTTGAGTGGGTTCTGATTATATAAGTGATCAGCTTAATGGCGAATATTTTAACATGTTACAGTTTCTTCTCTCCAAAGAAATTAATTCACAGGATTCATTCACAGATAATGAATTCACAGAAGTCGAGGGTCCTCAACCTCCTCTACAAAGCTGATTTGTCAAATAGCTGGAAATGAAGAGCCGGACTCTTAACCCCTCCCATGCCCTCATTGCCTTCCTCTAGTTTAATAAGCCCCATCCCCTTCATACACTCTGGGAATTTGGGGATAATTTCCCAGTCATCGTATCAAAATTATAAATGACACATCGGAGCTTCATAGAGCAGGAAGCACTGCTTCTGATGGGACAGAGTTCAGCGTGGGTCTCATTATCCTTTCCCTCAGGTTGTTTACTGGCAAGGCTGCAGCCGTGCATTTGTGCCATCCTGCAGTCTGCAAAACACAATAGCTTCCTGCAGCCATCACGACGGCCCTCTTGGCTGGGAACAGGCAGTTGAAGGAAGCAGAGGGCGTCTCCTCTCTGTCAAGACAGAACACGCCTTAAGTATTCAGAATGTTATCTAAAATCAAAATTTAGTGAAAACTAATTGCTGCAGTTTTCCTGTGGGAGGGGGTTTTGCATTTTTATCCTCACTAAGGTTGGTACAAATTGTGAGCCAAGAAAAGATTTTCTCTTCTGGGCTATCTTATCATGAAATCAACAGCTGTCACTTTTTTCTCCTCGTTAAAATGGACTGAAACCCTTACAGCATCATGTCCTGCATGGCTCAGTCAAAGAGCTATGGAATGATCAATAAGGCAAAAGAAGTATCTCAAAGCTTTTGCTTGCTTTTCTTGGAAATCCTGGAGAGAATCTGAATACATAGTCCAAGGTAACCTCATAAAAACCTGTCCCTTTCCCATTCTCTTCCATTACAGGCTGCTAAGATGCTCCTCCCTTAAATGCCCCTGAACAAAATGATTCCCTGCTCCAGTCCTGGTGACCTTGCTCTCCTCTACCATTTCTATATTATTTAATTCAATTTGTGCATTCCAAGTGCTTTCCCTTCCCCTCTCCCTCTGCCTTCTTGTATTCTCTCTCAACTATGTTCCCAAGTTTTGCACCATAAAAATGGAACATAAGTCTGGCAGAGACTTAGAATGTTGGAGGAAGAGCCATCTGGGGATGGAGAAGAAGCTGAGAAGGCAAAACCCAAACTCTTCGAATAAAATTGAGGGTAGCGGGTAGGCATGAACACTGAAAAGTTAATAATCTTTGTTTTATTATTTATTTATTTATTTATTTAATATATTATTATACATTAAGCATTATTAATATTAAATATAATTATTATAAATATAAATTATAATTATTAATATTTATCGATATAATTTAGTGATAACATTAATTATTAATTAATATTAATATAATTAATTAATATTTAATATATTATTTATTTAATATATTTATTAAATATGCAGAAGAAATCCACAGTTAGTGGCTAAAAGGTATTGGCAACTTGATGCCTTTTTCTCATGCAAAGGCACAAGAGAAGCTACCTCATAGGCTGCACATTCAAATAAAAAACCCAATCTAAATGTTTAGGAAACTCCCTCAGCTTAATTTAGCTCTTCATCCCTGTGGATGAAAAAATGCAGCTCATAAAACTCTGCACCATGATTTCACAAGTCATGGAAGCGTCCGAATGCGTGTGCATGTCTCTGTTATGGGTAAAAAAATAGCTATTATGAGGGGCTACATCACTAATTCTATAATGCCACAGTTGGAAGAACTGTAGAAATAATCTCATTTGCCATTCTCCTATTCTTTTAAAGGTGAGAAATCAGAGGCTCAGAAAGATTGTGACTTGCCCATAGCAGATCAGAATTTCCTGAATTCAGATTCCTTAATTCCTACTGCACAAACTCAATGTCCAGTTCTGTCTTCACTGTGAACACCTCAAGATGCTAGCGATGTGGTCTTCTGGCCCCTGAGAGGTAATGGCCTACACTGACATTCAGCTGCCACATTTCTTTGTTTTGCATGGGCAGGCACCGGGAATCGAACCCGGGTCCCTGGCGTGACAGGTGAGAACTCTACCTGCTGAGCCACCGTGGCCCGCCTGTACTGCCACATTTCTGAGCTCCATCCCTTCAGCTTGGACATACAGCAGGTGAATGCTAAGGCTACTGCCTGCTCCTGTACCGAAAATGGAAGAAAACATTAACCCTTCCAGAGACGCCGAGAGAATCAGCACAGCCATACACGCCACCCCTTTTCTCTAAATGGGCTCCCTTTTCCAAAAGATGGGAAGGCCACCCTCACCTCTCCTGCTTGCTTGCCTTCCACCAAGGTCCCAAAGATTCCTGATAGAGCCCAGTGTCATTGCTCTTCTTTGAAAGAGAGAGGGATCCCTCCAACCAGAAACATAAAACCCAAGAAATAGGTTTCATAAAATTTTCTCCCATGCAATAAATGACACTGCAGCTCACAGAAACCTCTAGAATCTGTCATCCCTAGAGTAGTTTAGAGTATTTCTCAGTTTAATTTCATGTCATTTTCCTAAGCCAAATATTAAATTTCCCCCTCTAAGTGAGAGTAATTCACCAAGGAGAGAATTGGCAGCTCCTATGAAAAAAAATCCTAAGGCAAAAATGAGAGGGAGGTACCCAGGTGGGTACCCTTTTCCTCAGTCTCCCTGCCCTGGTGGGTCTGCCCCCTGGCCTGCGGGAGTGTGCATGACCGGGGAGTGTGCTTTAGGTTTTGTGTTCTTTTCCTCCCAAAAGAAGAGGTGTGGCTGTTTTCATCTGTTATTTTATATCTCAGAACCATTTTGATTTAAGTCAATAATGACAGGAAGGTTTCCAAAATGAAAGCAAACAAATCGATCTACTTTGTTTGAAACAGCCAAGCAATTACTTTGATCCTATGGTTCTATCAAGACTTTTTTTTTATTTCTCAGAATAGCCCTTATGATATCACATGTGGATTAGTTGTTGCTTGGCACAATTGTCATGTATTCTCTACACTCTAATTTTTAAGAATCGTGCTATTTAATAAATAAGGAAACAATGAAATATTCTAGCTGTTGGCCAACCCACGAGCCTTATGGTACATGTCAATTTTTTTTTTTGCATGTAAAAATTGGCAATCTGTGTACATCGCGCCCAAAAAATGTTTACACGAAATCATCTGGTGTGATTCTGAAAACAGGAAAGAAAATCTGCTTTTTATTTGAGGGGTGGGACCATGTGTGTCTTAAAGGAACATTGTGCAAAAACAGCAGAGGAGCCTTTCTTTTCAGCTTTATTTTCACATAGGGAGGATTGGATTCACCTGGCCTTTTGGGGGACAGACATAATACATTTATATGACTAATGTGGACCTTTTTTTTAAAAAATTCAAAGTGAGAAGATTTATTTTCTTGGTTCATGCTGCTTGTTTCATAAGCACTAATTTTCAGTAGCCCAAATTCTATTTGATTTTTGCCACCAGGAGGGCTGCATTGCAATGGCTCAGCTGTTGTGTCCTGGGCCTCTGCTTTCCACTGAGAGCTTCACCAGGATCAGTGTGATCCAACAGAAACAAAGAATCAGTGTGATTTCTCCTGGTGCTTCAGGAATCCTTAAAATATAGTCGTAACTGAGCTGAATGATAACTTGAGAACCTCCACACCTGACAAAAGCTGAGCAATTTAAAACACGTGTCCCGTATTTGCACACGAGCAGCGGCTGGACTGGCAGCATGCCTACTGTGGGCTCCTCAGGGAGGGCCGGATGCCTCGGCCAGGACATGGTTTCTGCACTGGGCTGGAGGAGGGGGTGGGCACAGTGATCAACCACCTGCAGGAAGGCTAGCGGCTGCACAACGAAAAGGAGAACCCAATGTATTCAAATGCAAGTAATGCAAATAATTTAAGAGACCACTAACAATTATGAAGCAGATGTCTAATTGTCACAACATGGAATTAGTTTGGGGTAGGGCCTGGGCCTGGGTAATTTTTCAAAGTTCACCAAGTAATTCTCCTGTCCATTCAGGGCTCACAACTACCAGTGCCTCACTTTTAGCCACCTGATGGGATGAGCACAGAGCCCTGCCTCTATGCCAGCCAATGGCTACAGAAAATGAGACTTTACCAAGCTGGATTTTTTCTAACTTCTCTGAAGATGGAAGAGACTATGATAAAATCAAACAATTTAGATTAAAATATGTGGGATTTGGATTAGCTATAAGAAAAAATTTGCTGAAGGAAAGTGGTTAGGTATCAAAATATATTACTCAGGGATATTGTGCACATTATTTTCCAGAGTATTTCAAAAATATGATGAAGTTCCATCTGTCTTCAATGTGTACACATTGTGGAGAGAAAACCTCATTCTTTCAGACAAGGCTGAGTTCTACAGTGGGTTCCTCAGAAAGTTAAGTATAGAATTGCCATATGACCCAGCAATCCCACTTCTAGATGCATAACCAAAAAAACTGAAAGCAGGGACATGAAGAGATATTTGCATACTAATGTTCATAGCAGAATTATTCATAGTTGCCAATAGATAGAAGCAACCCACTGTTCATCAACAGATGAATAAACAAGATGTGGTGTGTGTGTGTGTGTGTGTGTGCGCGCGCATGCAATGGAATGGAATATTATGTAACCATGAAAAGGGATGAAGTTCTGATACATGTGACTGTATGGAGGAACTTGGAAGACATCAGGTTGCATGAAATGTCAGATACAAATGGACAAATATTGTATGATTTCACTGATATGAAATAATTATAATAAGCAAATGCATAGAGTCAGAAACTAGAACAGAAGTTACCAGGGCCTTCAGTGGGTGGGTGGGTGGAAATTGGGAGTTAATGCTCAATTGGTCAGAATTCTGTTTGGGGTGACAGAAAAGTTTTGGTAAAGGGTGGTGGTGATGGTAGCACATTGTGAATGTAATTACCACCACTGAATTACATATCTGAATGTGGTTAAAAGGGGGAAATCTTAGATAGTATATATGTTACTAGAATAAAAATGAAAATAACAACAACGGCAATCATAGGGCTATACGACACAAACGGTGAATCTTAATGTTAACCATGGACTATAGTGAGTAGCACAATAATAATAATCTTTCACCAATTATAACAAATACACAACATTAATCCAAAATGTTAATATAGAGAGGAATTATGTATTTTCTGCATGATTTTTCTGTAAAACTACAACTTCTCCAATAAAAAAATCTTGCAGAAAAACAAACGAACAAATTTTGTTTTTCCAGGTGCCTTATAATGTCTTAAAGGAGGCCATTCAATTGGAAGAATCATTTGGGTGTACAAGTTGTGCCAGGTTCTGTTTATAAAACCATGAGAGGCAGTGCAGTATTTCGGTCGTATGGGGTCCCTGAAGTCAAACTGCCCCATTTCAAATCTCAGCTCTTCCACTTATTAGAAGTTAAGCATATTCCTTAATCTTGCTGTGTATCAATTTACTTACCTGTCATGGGGATGATGGTGATGCCGATATTAGGGGCACCCTCATATGATTGTTCTAAGAATAGTAGACAAATATAAAGATTAAATTTTATCATTAAAAATCATTTGAAGTCACTCATGCTGTAGAAAAATTCATTGTATTCTGATTCATCTTTCTTATTGCAAAATGAAAATAGACACAGTGTTTTGTTATCTTTAGGCTACTAGAAAGTACAGCCCATCTTTTGGAGTAGCAAAATCTTAGGAGGAAATTGAGTGATCATGGAGAAGGTTCGTTCTTAACTCTGGCTACATCTTAAATCCACGTGAGGGAATTGTTAACAATGCCAATGCTCAGACCCAATCACACACAATAAAACTAGGCATAAGCACCAGGCACCAGTATTTTTTTTTAAAGTTCTATTTATTGCAAAGTCTAACAAAGGTGGCAAGCCATTGATCTGGGACGCTCTTCCTCAAAATGTAGAAATTTCCTCAACCAACCTCTTTTCACTATTTTCACCGACAGGGAGCTCATTACCTCAGATAAACATGAACATTCCATTAATGAACAACAGGCAAGAAATTCAGACTGAACAAGTTCAGAATTTACTTTCAAATTCCTCCCCTCCTCAAATCGTTGGCAAAAGTTTTGCTCCATCAAGTGCTAAGTGCCAAATACAATGAAATGTTTCTACAAAGTCTTCAATCTTTTACGACTATCACAGTTAGATGAAACAAAGCATGGTTAAAAGCACATTGAGCTCAACAGCAGTAGGTAATCCAGCAACTATTAGTTTAAATGAAATAACATAAAGATGACAACCCTGTCCTGAAAGCTACTAGGAACCTACCCTCACATGAACAACTTCACATATTTCCTTCAGAATGTTGTTCATTCATCCATGACCAGTTACATAATAAACTACAAACAAGGGCCAGTGTCAGGCACTGGGCTACACACATTAATCAATGCAAAACCCCAAATTTGGTTCAAGACTTTATATTTTCTCAATGTTCCTTACTTTTTCCTTCTCCGGAACTATGTATTGTATTGAAAATCTTATAATCGGTTAAGCTGATTGTACAGTTAAATCATAAATAGACAACATATAAGAAGCCAGAGTTGTAATCCAGGTAAATGAAGGGCTTGAGGAGTTGGGTAGAGAGGAAGATTCACTATGGAATTTTCTGAAAAAATAAGTTCTTTTAGCTAATTTAAAATGTGATTTCATTTACCAGGATCGAGTTTATGTTTAGTTTCTGGAGTTATCATCAAATAAAACAAGGAAAACAATCAAGACCTGCCTGCAACTGAGGACACTGATACTTAGAGCTGTGGTGACTCTAATTATCTGTGAGTGCTGCATTTCAAGTCTGCCTTAGAGGACAGAAAGGAGATAAGAACAGGGCTGCCAAAGGCCGGACTCCATTTGATGAAATGAGAGCAGACAATCTGAGCCAGTGTGGTTCAGAGGAGAAGCAGGAGCTGAATTCTCATGAAGGACATTTACTAGGGCATCCAGGAGGCAAGCGAACACCATAGTAATGCGATCACTGATGCTTATTAAAGATAATTGTTGCAATCTTCTCAGAAAAATGCTATTAAATTGTTATTTTTTATGGCAAATTATCAGTGGGCCAAGAGTTATGAGCATCAAGGCTATAAGTTATGACAAATATCATTAATGTACTCTTAAACACCTTTATACCTCCAGGCTGCTGTAAACCCAGATTTGGGGTCTGGTCTTATGCCTGATAATTGTATTTTCAGCTGAACCGGCAGAGACTAAAGGAGCCAGAATTAATACAATGAAACATCTAATACAAGTAAGAAAATCTTTATAATAATTTTGATTGAGAAGCAACTGTTGACTATCATTTTAAACTTTTCAATGGGTTATTTTTCTAAATACTAAAATAAATCTTAACAGAGTATCTGTTTTCTTTTCACTGTAAATTCAATCTGTTTCCCTTCAGTCCGGAGTAGAAAATTCAGTCGTTGTGTTTTTTATTTTTCCTGATGGTACATGGGCAAGGATTAGGAATACTCATTTAGATTTATATAATGCCAGTCTTTGACATAACACACTTCCATGTTATCTTCACAGCAGTTCTTCTCTGTAGGAAAAGGCATTATAAAGTAAGAAAATTTGGTCCAATTTTTGCTTCTCTTTTAATTGATTTTACCTTGGGAAAGATACCTAAGCCTTATTGTCAGTCACTTTCTCTGTAGAAAATGGGATTCAAATAAGTTTTATCTAAAGCTCCTTCCAGATCTGACATCTATAAATCTCTATTTTGGAGGGCAATAAGATGATGCCACAGACCTTTACAACTTTGTGTAATGTCATGCATTTGGTCAGAGTTGCTGAAGGTCTCAGGTTCTCAGAATCATATTCCAAGGTTTTTTCTTTAGCCTAGATTGCCTATAATTGAGAAGGTGAAAAGCAGATTTTGGTTTATTTTCTTATTTTCTTTTGCTCTTGGACTAAAGAAATTGGTTTAAAGTTGGACTATTATATGTTATATTTAACTGGAAACGATATATTTAGAGTAAATAGTGAATGTCATGGTTTCTCATTTAATGGAAATTGAGGGGAGGGAAGATTTCTGCCTTGATTCGCTGCCACCCACCACCACCCCATTCCGCTCTATCTCTCGTCAACACTGTTTCTTATTAACAGGGACTTCATTCAATGTGAAGAAGTACAACCTGATAGTCTTGATTCTCCAAGAACAAAATGAAAGTGTTGCCTATATGATTAGATTAAAAAATTCTTGGAGTTTTAATGTGCGTTTGTATTTGGACCAGTCCGAACTCTCTGGATTTCTTAAACAGTGCTATTTGAAGATACAATCAAAGCGAACCCTTTGTAGAAGGACTAATAGAATAAAATGCTATCCTACCCCCCCCCACCCTCCCCAAGAAGGAGCCACACAGGGGCAGTAACAGATCTCTTTCTTCCCTTTATTCCATTACTCGGTTTTCTCCAGGAAGGAGATCGGTGAAATATTGGTTTCCACTGGGCAGTGTTAACAAGGAAATGAAGCCATTTCATTGACGTAGCAAAGGGAGTCAGTTGCTTGGTTCTTTGTGAATCACCCTCACTCTCTACACAGTGAGCTCACCTGGGAAAGGGCTCTCTTTTCAAAGATACCTTTCTCCAGCTTCACTGCAGGAGGTCAGGTGAAGGGAAGAGGTAACAAGCTCGGATATCTTCTCCAAGTCAATATCACCAAGGGGCCTTTTGCTTTGAGAGGTATTGGAAATCCATTGATAAAACTGATACCATGTTTGGCTCCTTGAGTTATTTTTCGGTGGGCTTGGATACGCTAAAGGGGACGGGTAGTGTTAGTGTCTCCAAGTCTCTAACAAAAGCCAGCACAATCAAAAACCAAATTATACAACTGAAGAACACAGAGGGCAAAGATACCTGCAAGGAAGATTAAGAAGGCTAGCAGGGATTTAAATTACAGTCCATTTTCAATCTAGTCTAATCAGATGTTAATGTCTTCACACCTTGTCAATTGGTTAGAGAAATTATACTTGGACGAATGTGCCTCTCACTCATATAATTATCCTAATTTGTTTTGCTCACTTTGTATAGCAGCATAGCACAAGGTGGAAATCGATTGCCCTAGCAGGTCAATGAGTATTACTTCACTACTCAGTACACATTTGTAGATCATAAACATGGTTCATTAGTTTCTCAAAGACAAGAAAGTTTTCTTGAAGCAGACATTGCTGAAAGCAATGAAAATTATGTAATTGTTCTTGAAGAACACGTTATGTTTACAGACATCATAAATTTTTCATGCACACATGCACTTCTAATAAATGCTGCAGAGATCCAAAGTTAAAAGGAACTCTTTAACCACTTAAAACCACATGTCAACACTTTCTTTAATTGTGATAAATTCTGTTCTCTCACCTGAGAAGGTGACATTTCCTGGCAAATAAGTCTGAGAACTTGGTTGGAACAAGGAAAGATTTCCGGTTTGGTAAGCCATTTCCTACAATGACCAGACAGTTGTACAGCTCATAGTGCGGATGTTCTCAGCTTTGTTAATCATAATCAGAAACCTATACTTCTGTCTGAGAAGGCAGTGGAGAACTCAGGTTCTTCTCTGCATGAACCTTTCTCAATGAACCGGTAAATTGTAATGAACTCCTAGGTTGCTAAAAGTCCCAAGTCACTGAAGTTGCTTTGTGATTTAGGGGGACAGAAGATCAGAAGATAAGTAGGTGATGCTGACAACTGGTATTCCTAGACGGCCTTTACTACCTTATAGCCACCAATAGCATGACCTCGTCCACTCACACAGACACCTCTGAAGTCACCAAATTAATATGATTGGAGCTGGACAAACTTCTTTGTAATTGTGCCTTATCCCTTCCACAATTCCCCATTAGGGAATTACTTTTTTTTTTTTTTTTAAGTTTTTTCTTTTGCCCCATTAGGGAATTTAATGCCACTTCCCCTGTGGATTTTCCCCTCTGAGGCTTTTCTTGATATTTATCTTAATAAGATACCACAAAGATCTAGACAGTAGAAGAGTAGGGTTTCTTCTGCATATACTTTATGTTGGGCAATTCAACAGAGATACTTAGGTGAAACTCTCAAAACATTAAATGATGGCTTTTAAGCCTAGGGAAAAGAGCAATTTTTCAAAATGCTGTGTCATTTATCAAGTGCTGTTTTTTTAGATTCACTGCAAATCTCAGTCTTCACAGAGACGCACATAAAACTTAACAGTCCCTGGTGAGGCCAGGTCTGTGACTATATAGGTGATAAGTTGATGACTGTAAAAAAAATATTTAAAAAAGAGGTGCTCTGTTCTCTTTCCTGTCAGTTGGACTCTCAGGAAGAATTACAAATAACTGAATCTTACCACTTGACACAAACTGGATTGAAAGAAGGGGAGAGGCCTCTGTTCTTTATTAAGTATGCCGACAAACCCCTCTCTCTTGATATCTGAGATAACCAGTTAATAAATCCTGCACTAGGAATCTGAAATTACGTTAATTCGGGCCCTGCTATTTTGTATATAATCTGGGTGAGTCTTTTATTATCTGGATCCTCCCTCTTTACAGTGCATTGATTTAATACTCAGTTTAATTCCTTTGAAGAATTGTTGTAAGATCAAGTTAAGCAATGGATTGAAAAACAAAATGAATGAACACATAAAATGCTACCATTTATTGCTTTCTTAAAATATTCTACATTGAATAGTTTTACTTTCTTTATTCACAGTTTTATATGTTTTTCACAGCAGAGAGAATATATTTGCCAGATATATCCCTTAGTCCTGAAATGTAGAGGACATCTTTAAGTAAATTAAGGGAAAAAAGAAGAAAAGAAATATTAGCCTCTAAATGTGTCACTTTATCCTTTCAAAGATACAAAAATCTCTAAGTGTATACTCAGTTCATTCATTCAGTCAAAATCATTAAAACCTGCTTACAGCTGAAGTTATACAACTGGATATGACTCAGTATAGAGTAGATGATGGGTGGTTTGCTAAAGCTCTTAGAATGCAATGAATAAAATGAGTTGTCTTTTACAATGGGGATTTATTAGTTTAAAAACTTATAGTTCTAGGGCCATGAAACGTTCCAAATAAGGCATCAATAGGATGATACTTTCTCTGAAGAAAGGCTGTTGGCATCCGGGGTTCCTCTGCCACATGGGAAAGCACATGTCCAGCAACTGCTTTCTCTTTGCTCCCAGGTTCCATTGCTTTCAGCATCTGATTCCAGTGGCTTTCTCTCTGATTGTCTGTGGGTCTTCTTTTAGCATCTCTGGGACATTTCTCTCTAAACTCTCAGTGTTTCTGCATTTTTTTCCTCTCAGAAAGGATTCCTCTCCAGTAAAGGCTTAGGACACACGTTGAATTGAGTAGGTCACACCTCAATTGAAACAACCTAATCAAATGTCTCCCCACAATAGTCTGCAACCACAAGAATGGATTAAAAGAACATGGTCTTTTCTGGGGTACATAACAGGTTCATACTACCACACTCCACTCTCTGGACCACAAAAAGACATGTTCTTTCCATACACAAAATACATTCATTCCATCACAATATAACAAAAGCCTTAAATTATCTCAGTAACAATACTAAGTACAAAGTAAGTCTCATCAAAATCAGTTACAGGCATGGTCTGTCCTAAATCAAAGTTCTCTTTTGGCTATGGACCTGTGAATTTTAGAACAAGTTTATCTGCTTGCAATATACAAAGGAGGAACAATCATGGAATAAATATTCCCATTTCCTTAGGGAGAAATTGGAAGGAAAACAGAGGTCAAAGGTCCCAAACATTTTCCAAAAACCTGCAGGGAATACTTCATTTAATTTCCAGGTCCAAAAGTCATCCATAGAATGATGTTTTATCCTTAGGGCTTGATAGAGTGGCAGTCCTACCCTTTTCAAGGGTGAACTAGCAGAGGAGTCCTGAACTCTCAAAGCACTGGGATAGGGCTGCAACATATCTAAGTCTTCGGGAGACCACCATGTTCTTGACCCCATCCTCCTCAAGCATCTAGGTGACATCCCAATTCTTGGCCATTTCCAGGGCACAGGCTCAGCTCCATCAGAACATTAGGGTGGTAGCCAGTCTCTCCCCAATCTCTGGTGAATGTTCTACCCCCTCTGAAGCCAGGAGAAGCCACAGTCTTCCTGATCAATGGGGAGGCAGGCCTGCTTTCTGCAAACTCTGAGGCAAACTCACCCTCTTTGAGTTCATGGGTGGGTCCACTCTCCTGACTTGACATTTCTTTGCTCCAGACCTTAGCTTCTATGGTTTTGCTTTTGAAGTAATTTTTCCTTCATTATATCCCTTTTCTGTCTCATTTAGTCAAGGCTAGTAGTGGTTCTGTTTATACAGATTTCACACACACACACACACACACACACACAAAAACCTTGTTGGCTTTGCATGCAGCACACAGGGGTCCCAACCATCAGGTAATAGGACTTTCCACAAATCCTTTCCAGATAACTCCATCTCCAAGTTTGACTTGTCTTGAAATTGCTAACTGGTTCTACATTTGGTTAAATCCCCACATGAGACATTATCCTCTTGCATCTCACTTTCCGGAAGCCCAGAATTTTCCAAACTATCAATTTCTGGTTTCTTTGTACCCAAGAGCTCAGTTCTCAGCTTATCTGTTTCCACTCACATTTTGCTATCAACTTTAAGGAGAAGGCAGGTTGCATTTTCCACATATAATTTGGAAATCTCTTTGGCTAAGTATTTCACATCATTGTTTTCAAATTCTGCCTTTCATCTGACATCAGGATGCAATTTTGCCAATTCTCTGCTAAGTTTAAAAAAAGGTTGCCTTTCTTCCAATTTCCAATGCATCATTTCTGTCTAAGGCATCATCGTTGAGTATCTTTAGCATCCATATTTCTACCAACAGTCTCTTCTAAACAATCTAGACTTTTTCTATCAAGCCTCTCATAATTCTTCCAGAATCTTCCTCTTACCCATTTACAAAGCCATTCCAGCAATTTTGGCATTCACACCTCACAGCATTCCACTCTTCTAATACCAAAATCTGTTTCAGTTTGCTAAAGCTACCAGAATGCAATATACCAGAAATGGGTTGACTTTTAAAGTGGGGATTTATTAGTTTACAAATTTACAGTTCTAAGGCTATGAAAATGTTCACATTAAGAAATCAATGGAAGGATATCTTCTTTGAAGAAAGGCTGCTATCACCCAGGGTTCCTCTGTGAAGGCACATGGTTGGCATCTGCTGTCTTTTACTCCAAGGTTCTGTTGATTTTAGCTCCTGATTCCAGTGGCTTCCTCTCTGAGCACCTGTGGATCTTCTCTTAGCATTTCTGGGTGTTTATTTCTAAATGTTTTCTCTCTTGGTATTTCTGCTTTTCTTCCTCTCATAAAGGGGTCCAGTAAAGGATTAAGACCCACCTTGAATTGGGTGGGTGACATCTCAGTTGAAATAACCAAATCAATAGGCCCCAACCACAATAGGTGTGCAACCACAAGAATGGATTGAAAGAACATGGCATTTTCTGGGGTACAGGATAGCTCCAAACTACCACAATGAACAT
Source organism: Tamandua tetradactyla (assembly GCF_023851605.1). Lineage (NCBI taxonomy): Eukaryota > Metazoa > Chordata > Mammalia > Pilosa > Myrmecophagidae > Tamandua > Tamandua tetradactyla. The sequence continues at coordinate 15,848,281 of NC_135329.1, forward strand.
GCAAATAAGCATAGTTATATAACAGAAGAATGCAAGATATATTACAGAACAGAGAGAAAATAAACTAATGTCCGCTGAGGGTAAGGAGTGAGAGTCTTTAAGGAAAGGTATCACAAAGCTAAGGGACATTTAATGGAATCTTGAAAAATGATTAAGGTTTTTCTTTGTGGACACAGTATATTCATCACAATTGGAACTATAAAAGCTTTCTTTTGAATATTCAAGGGGGAAATTATATTAATAAATATGGTAGTCAATTTGTACAGTAAGATAGATTCTTTAGAAAGCAGATTAGACACTGTCCCCACCCAAGCAATTAAGCACCATGGACAAGCCTTGCTAAATAATCTGCTTGGATGGGAATTATCCCACCGGTATTAAGTCACAAGACAATCCACTGAAAGAAAAGCCTAGGAGACAAATGTTCTAAAGGAGCTTAGAGGAAGAGAGAGGAAATGAAAAGGGCAGAGAAAAAAGAAGGGAGAGAATGGAAAAAGAGAGAGAGAGAGAATGAATGAAATCAAAGCTAAGTTCTGACTTTCTGACTCTGTTCTTTTAAATTACTTCAACCACTGCCTCCTCTTTCCATATCCTCACCATGATCCCTGAGGGATCTACAAAATAAAACAGGCTAATTAATTTGGTTTCGAGAGTTTAAATGTTCTATTATGAGTTGCTAACAAAATACTTTAAATTAGAAACATGGTAAATTGTAACTAATATGAATACATGGACTCTCTGGATAAAAGTAGATGAATGTAAATATCCCCCGACTTCATTATTTACCTACTGGGTGACACTGACAAGTCCTGAGACATGGAAAGAACTCTCTTCCTATAGTATCTTCTAAAAGTGCTCAATGATATGCATGGAAAGTAGAATTTTATCTGTTTCATCTTGCCAAATTTCTATAGTACTGACTTAGAACAGTGAGGTGTCAAATCAGCTCAAATCTAGCAAATTTTTCCCAGGAGGATTTTGGATTTCTTTCACAGAAATAGTTTCATTCTAATTGAAGTAGTCCAACATGTAAAAAAGAATTCTTGCAAAAAGACATTTCCAAAATCCGGTTTGTAACAGAAACTTCAAAGCCTGGGTAGGGAGTACAGGTTACAACAAAGAATCAGGATTAGCCTGTGATGGGAGTAGTCACTCTGACACCATTTTCTCCAATTCTCCAATTCTTACTTCCAATAGACTGTGCCCAACTCACTTTAAGCCTTTGAAGACTTTTAGAAGAACTCAGATTTGGGGAAACAGATAATCCTTTACAGATTTCTATGCTCAGAGTCACAGTAATAGTGGATCTCAACAAGGCTTGTAGATTTATTAGACATGCATACCCTTGGGGACCTCTGAAAGCTATTGAACCAATGTCTCTGGGCATAAGACCAAGTACATGTGTTTTGAATTTTTTATACGCAACTCTGATGTGTCCTCCTGGTTAATAATCATTTATTATTTATTAGTAATAAAAAAAACATTCTTAACCATTAAACTCTGCTTCCACATCCAGAATCTCTTTGAAAGGAAAGAGTCCTAGAGACAATTTAAAGACCATTAAGACACCACAAACCTCAGCAACATTGCAGACTTGGAGCTATTCAAGGTAGGGCTACATTTAACTTAGTCAAGGCAAAGGCTGAATATCTTAAATACACAAATGAAAGAATATTTCATAATACCCATTGTGCCAAGAGAGACACAGAACTCAGAGTTAGTTATTTGAAAGTGGATGCTGACAATCATCCTTAAAAAGGAAAAGTAATTTGTCACAGAGAACATCTCTTGGACCACAGTTTAAATTACTTTGATTTTAAAATTCTGTAGGTCATCACATTTTTCAATGTTTTGATCGTTTTTTCCAAATTGCAATCTTTTCATTTTAAAAGTTTGTGTCCTTATGCAAATTACGTACATTAACTAGAGTCTTATGCCAAAGAGTCTTCCCTTCAAAGGCCTAAATCAAATTAACCTAAAAAAATTTATAGATGAGAAATATAGCAATTATGCTTTCTGAATTTTCATTCATTTTGAGAGAGAGGTGAGAAAATCTGGTCTCTAAAATCTGGTCTTCTCCTATATTCTGGGCAACCTTTGCCCAATTTGACTAAATTTCACAGACTCTTTTGCCTGGAAGTTTGGCCACGTATCTATGACCTTGGATTTGGAATTGGGGTTATGTATAGCACTTCCAGGCCTGGGCTCTGGTCATTGGCTATTGACATTCTCTTCTGATGTCAGAGACCCTGCTTCCCCTGAGCAGAAACACCAATGACCTGGGGACCTGATGAAACAATGACTTGGATGAAACTTGGGTCCCTGAAAGATTTAAAGGGCACAGTTCCCCATTGACCTGGACAGGACTGTACCTGAAAGAGAAATGAAATTGTTGTTTTTTAAAAAAAAATTAAGCAATTTAGTTATTAGAGTTCTTTGTTGCATCAATCTAGTTTTATCCTAA